>NW_008824372.1:696698-703370 GCF_000699105.1 Pygoscelis adeliae
TGGACGGCGCTGTGTGCGCTGGTGGATGGTGCTGCACGGGCACTGCTGCGTGGTGCTGCACTGCTGCTGCTGCGTGGTGCTGCACGGGCACTGCTGCTCTGCTGCGTGGTGCTGCACGGGCACCGCACCCAGCAGCGCTTGCTGGAGTCGGCCGGGGGATCCTTTGGCTGGGCAAGGGCATCCGCTGCCTCTCCCTGGGCATTCCCAGGGAGACACGTTCTTGTAAAGTTATTACTGAGCCTAAGGAAAACAAAGACCAGAGTAAGAGTTAACAAATTTCAGCACAAATTATTAAATAGAGGATTAGTGTTGCAATCTGAAAGGGCATTCAATACATGATCTGTCCACCACACCGACTCAATCTGCAGTTCAAGCCCTCGGAGGGCCTCACTAAACGCGCTCATCAGCTTGTGCATTTTAAGTTTAAGTAGTTACCCGGTTTGGCAGAAGCACCTAGGCTAGGTATGCTTTGGGGTTTTTCTTTTTCTCTTTTTTTTCTTTTCTTTGGTTACTAAGCAAAAAGGCAAGTCTCGTACACCAGGAAGAGCTTGTGCCATGTTTAAAGCAAGTACAGGGTCTCCAAGCTCAAATTGCTCCAATAATCTATTCTGGTCTTGAAATCCCTAGGGTTATTCCACAGAAAATCTATTTTAAGAAGTTTGGCTCAAAAACGACAAGATAACAGACGATACATATTCGTTTTCTCCCCCAAGATGGTGATGAGATGTAACAAAATAAAGCAGTAGTCTCAGTAGATCTTCTCTCCCCAAAATGGAGACTTGTGGTTTTATCTCACTGATACCACCAGAATTGTGCTGCCATTTATCTTGAGGGTGTATTTATGAAAGGGATTGTTTGCAGCTGGAGCTACAAGGCATGAAACAAACTGATAACGGAACTTTCTTTTGAAGCTTATTCTTTTTTGGTGGCATTTTTCTTTTTTTCCTTTATGAGCTTCATGACAGCCAAGCAGTAATTTCCTTTCTGTATTTTAGCACAAACAACAGATTAGTGTGACATTGTCTGCTGTGAGGTTTTGCTTGCATGAGTACTTGTTGGCGTTTGGTGTATTCCAAATAAATAATGTGGTCATTCATAAAGATAAAAACCAGAAACATCTTCTTGGCAGTACAAGAATGCACTGCTAGCACATATCTTGAATACGGTATAAAACCACAGAGGCAGAGGTGAATAATGTAATTTGAAGCTTGAATCACAAAACACATAGGCCAGGACTTTGTCTTCTATAAAAGACATAACACAGCCTTTGGCACTGCAAACATGATCATCTACTGCAGTCTCATACTTAAGAAAAATGTAATTTAAATTAACAACATAAATCACAAATAGTAAATTATTATTTTAGAGAAAATAGAATACAGAATATAACCTCGTAGAAAAAGTGTCTTTAATTTCTGCCCTTCTTCACACCATAATTATTAATTATTTTTTCATGTTCTTAGTAATATTATCACCGCTAGGGACCACAACGAAACATGTCGCATGGCGGTTCCTCCCCTGTTTCTCTTACATATCTCTTCAAGGTAAAGCTTTCTACTCTTCCTCTCCTCCTCCGTCATTTAAAAATCAACCTTTACGAGTATCTCTTCTATTTTCTCCAATGCCTCCAAAGCGAACGCACCTTACATGATTTTTGGTTTCCGTAGCTTGCTCGGCATGCTTTGTCAGGCTTCGCATCCTCATCGTGAGCCCATATTGCTCTTACAAAACATCTTCTTTAGTATCTGTTGCTGGGGGTTTTCCTGGACCACAGCCAATGCCCCAACGCTGTTCCCAGCTCATCGCCAGCGCGGCCGGCCCAGCCCTGCCCACGATGGCAGAATCTGCAAACGCTGCCTAAAGTGAGCTCAGATGTAATTAAACTAACCGCCAAATAGAATTGAGTGCTGGCTTAAAACCCCACATTTTAAACAAAATCCTGAAAACACCGCATTTTAGAAGTCAGAAGGATGGCACATCATTTCATAGGGTTTTATGAGAACACTGCCAATACAATAGCTCTGCGAAGGCAATGAAATCGGCCCGTGACCGTTAGAGTGGTCCAAAGCTACTTATTGCTCATTAGAAGGCTCTGGCTTTGGTAGCACAGAAGACAGCAGGCGGAGGGGAAACCAGAGAGTACAAACAAGGATAGCAAAAGAAGATTAATGTCAGCACAGGGCAAAGGGCAGGGATAGGCAGCCCAGGGGTGGAAAAGCTGGGAGGCAAGGTGGAAAGGACTCCTTTCATCAACAGCATGAACTAAAGTTGCAGTTGCCACACTTAGAGCTCCTTTAAGTAAAAATTACGGCAGGAAGAGTACTAACCTATAAGCACAATCATAGATGTGACACCATTAAGAGTGCAGAGATCTTAGACAAACTCTTCCTGCCAGTCGTATACTTTGTTTTGGCAAGAAAACTCAGCTTTTAGATGCTCAGAGCCCTTCCTCTGTGCATTAGTGCTCAGCGGTTGTTAGCACTCGAAAGCAGTACTTCCAATGCTATATCAAGTCATTCAAGTGACAGGAAATTTGAGGAGTTGATTTGGGAAATGGATATTTCATTAGAGGCACAGCTCATGATAAATGAAAGTTTTCCTACCGCTGTCACTGGGAATACCAATGAGCTCTAAATCAAACTGCTTGAGAAGGGGAGTAAGGCAACGCCCCTGCACCGCTGCAGAACCTTAACGTGGAACAGGCTGGAGGCCACAAACAGACAGTTCTGTTATATGCAACTTGTATAGGTGTTCCCTTATGGAGGCTGACTGGGGCTGCCCTCCAGGTCACCATGCAGGACGAGCCAGACCTCAAAAGCTGCCGTAGCACAACTTTATCTTGCTCTGGTTGGCAGCTTCCATTACTGTGAGCAAAGCAGCAAGAGGCAAGGACATGGAGAAAACTGCCAAGCACAAACTCAGAGCAGAAGTTACTGGGCGGGACTGGAATGGTCTTACAGACAGAGCAAAACCAACAGCATTTTGGAGAAGTTTATGTCTGTCTGCTATGGCTGCTCAGAAAACTATTCAGAGACCGAAGAGGCCCTTTCCAAAATCCTTTGATCCTAAAGGACCAACAACATAAGCTTTCCCTCAACACTGCAAATTTCACTTCTACAAAGAGACGTCTCTGACATTCAGTTTTAATGGCTTTATCCACCTCAATGCATGCAGCAGGACCAAGTGAGCCTTGCGAAGACACGTGATGGATGGGGCCAACAACTCCATCCCACAGCACATATCTTTCAAATTCAAATCTTTGAATATGCAATACCCTCTGAAGACAATTCTAGAGGAAACAACGATTCAAGTGCCTTTGTAGATGGTTCATGGTTAAAACAAAAAACGCAAGTTGTGACTCGAGTTTATAAGTTATTGCCTAATGCCTGAGTAACGACGAAGCTACAACTGTTGACATGCATTAGCACAAGTCTTAAGCGATCCACTTTGTGCAGCTCCCGAGTTACACTTGCTTTTGTAAACATCTTCAGAGATACACACTCCTTGCCAAAATGCCAGTGCTAAATGCATTACTGCAGTCCCCAACAGAAGTGAACCCATCAGCAGACCGATAAGGACAGGGCGCACCTCAAGGGACAGCTCGGCCGCCTGCGCTAAGCCTCGCACAGCTTACATTTTGTAAGATGTCCAACCAACAAAACTGGAAGAAACAGTACCTTTTTGGCGCACACGTTCTCCTGAGCCTGTCTGCCCTCCACACCCCGGTCTGCCGTACTTCTGCCGGGTTTAGTCCAACGTTTGTAGTTTGCTCAAAGTGAACCACTTTGCTACAGGAGGCAATTAAGATTAAGAAAATTGATTGATCTTCAGATTGAACTCTTAATATCTTCTGAGATGCAGATTACTGAGTTTTGATCAATAGCCATAATATAATTGAAAATGTGTTTCTGCAGTTGAACATACTGTGTTCCTAATACCCAAGATACTTTGGTGGGTTTGATTGATATAGAATAAAAGTAAAGCAAATGAACCACCATCTGTATGTAGTTGTTTGATGTATGTGGTTTTATTAAGTTCCAAAACAACTCCTCAAAAATAGGGTTTTGAGGGTTTTTTGCACACCAATACAAGACATGTATGTGGTGATTCGAAAAAATAAAGCAAAAACTTATTTTTAAAGACCACCATGAAAAATTATTTAGAACTTCCACAAATTGCACATTTTAAAAATAAAGTACTAAAAAAGTCCTTTTGAAGTAGATACAAAGAAATTTAAAATGAACATTTATCAATCTTCTCTGCATTAAAATAAATAGCTGAAGTGGACTTTTCTGAAAATTGAAATAAAAATCAAGAGTGGGGAATCAAAAAGTTCCATTCAACACCTTTGAAGCCAAGAGGAACATTTCTAGTCATTCCAGTGGGCTGCAGAACTGGACACTGCAGTAGACATAGAGCGTCTCGCCCTCAGTCTAACATCTAAACAACAGCAGGTTTGGGGGATTTGTGGGGTTGTTTCCACAGCTACTATTAAATGAGAATTTGGACATCTTGGACATCCCCCTCCTGGTGTATTTGGCTATTTTACAGAGGAAGGGGAGGAAAACTGTGATGATTTAGTAATTCAGAGCCTTACCCAAACTCTAATGGGATGTCCTTCCAGCAGCCCCAGTGGTTCTGCAAAGGATACAACGGCTTGTGGAAGAGATGAAGTTGCCCCAGGGCTGGGCGTTAGTCACCAGCTCGCCCTGGCCGTTCCCTCTGGAGTTGGGGGGCCCGAGACCCACCCTGCCACATTTCTCCTCAGGACCCCGACTAGCAAAGGGGAGCTCCAGACCTGATGGCCAGATTGTGCAGAAGAAAAGGCCTGAGCTGACTGCCTTCAGGCTCTGTGCCGGCAGGCACCGCTGCTGGCATCCTGCTCCTTGCTCCTCTCGGGGACGTCCCTGCAAATGCAGTGTCTCAAGATGTCACGGTTTTCAGTCTCACATTTTGCGTCCACACCACCTTTTGCTCAGGCCCAAGAACATCCCTGCTTGGCACAGCAAAACAGCTGAGAAAGGGATGCGGAGCACAAGCACCCGGCTGGCCACGTCTGCTCCTTTATAGAGCACATGAAAAATTACACAGCATCTCTGGGCCCCCCACTTTAAAGAAGCAAAAAAAAAAAAAAGTCTATATAATCCTTTGATTCCCCCCAAATGCCTGTCATTAGGGTTTATAAAATGAATGCTATTTCAGCTTTCACACTGAAAATTTCCTTTAACATGTCGCTATTATTCTTCTCCCCTTGCCAGGCTCAGGTCCGGGGGGTACGGAGCGAGTCCTGCTCCCCCTCCAGCAGCTGTGTTGCCCTGTACAGAAGGGGACTGCTGCAGAGGAGTCAATACACCACCTGGAAACCACACTGGGCTGGGAGGTAGAACTATCAAGTGTTTTCAACCCTTAAAGCTACAAAATAGAGTAAAACAAAATCCGAGTGTATTTCTGTTTCTCCGGGAAGGCGGCTGCACCGTCCGGGCAGCGGCTGCAGCGTTTGCAATACAGACGTTGCCATGGCAACCCCGCAAGAACCTCTTAAAAATTCTCCAGCAAACAGTCACAAAAATGTAAACGTACATGATGTCTAAATTAAGTAGCGGCCAAATGAGTTCCTCTTTTCTTCTCTGTCCTCCCGGGAAATGCTGCCTCACCAGCCTTTTCTTTGCTGCTGCTGCTTATTTTTAATTTATACACTGTGTCTTTCTCTTCTCCATTGACTTCCTACATGACAATGGAAGTACAAGCTACACCTATCAACCCTCCTTACCTGTTCCTCGCAGCTGGCTATACAGCCACCTGGAAGTAGACTTAGGCACTTCAGGTTTTTTTAAGGTCTCCTAATTACCTGGAAAGCCAGCATCTTATTTTCAAGTACAGTAGATGCTTATGCCTATATTATTTTTAAAATATGCTGGCTTCCCTAATGGGAGACCTTTATTCAAATGCTGCTGCTACGTACGGACTAAGTACAGACCCCTTGTGCTACGGTATTAAATCTCCCCGGCACTTACAGAAGCCAAAATTAGGTTGCATATGCACCTCAGCCAAAGTTAAATTCTGAAACATGTAGCTCATGTAAAGCTCAAGGATAATGAAAAGTTTATCTTGCCCGTAGGATTGTTCCTCAGAAGAAAAGGTAGCTTGTGTGATTATACTGTGATGAGATATGGATTTTTTTTAATGATGATTTCCAATGTTATTTCAGTACAGCACAAACCAACAACACCCCTGAAAAGCAAAGGCAATTTACTGGCTACAGGCCAAGCGTCTTAATCACTGTAAATTAAGTCCCTTATCCCTGTGCTCAGAGCCTATCATATATGAGAATTATGATAAGATATGGAATCAAAAGTGGGTTTATGGTAAGAGACACGGCGGGTGACATCCAGCAGTACGCATTACCGTATTAACGTTGACCACCGTATCTTCTGCTAAGCAACCCTCACCTCACTGACTCGTCAGCGTATTTTAAACACATCACATCCACCCAAATGGAGCACACGGGGTGCCCGGGTGGCTCCGCAGACCGCGACGTCGGTCGCGGGGTTTTGGGGAGCGGCAGAGAGTCCCCAGCCCCGCAGGACAGGCAGACGGCACCCGGCTCCACGCAGCCGACCGGCGGGGCCGGGTACAGGCGGGGGGCCGGCCCCTCAGCCCCCCCCCCGCCGT
>NW_008824372.1:703386-705721 GCF_000699105.1 Pygoscelis adeliae
CCACGCAGCCGACCGGCTGGTTTGGATACAGGCGGCTGCAGCTTCTGACACCCCTCACCGGCTGTAACCCGCTTCATTATGAATCCGGCGCTGCCTGGACAGACAATAACCATAGCTATTAATAAATAATACCTATGCGTCTGCAACTCCTTCGCTCTCACCAGACCCTTGGCGGGGCTGAAGAGCCCCGGAGCCTCCCGGAGGTGGTGGAGCTCCTGCAGATGCTGACCCCCGCCAGGAGCCAGCTCCGGGCAGCATCCCGCCTCCTCCCCGTCTCTGCCAGCACTCCAGTCCTGCCGCTCTCTTCAGCCCGACAAACCTGGCGCCTTCCCAGAGCAGGATTTTTCTGTGAAATACAGACAGAAATCATCGTGTTGATGACGGTATTTTTCATACAAGGGTCACCCCAGGTTGTATTTCCTAGCATTATTCATAAGTCTGTCTCTTTGATCAAAACAGATCCTCTACACAGGGCTTATCTTTTTTGACATAAAAATATTTTACAGCTACAAATTACAGACAAAAAAATGACCACAAAGTGGAAAACTATTATTGGGGGATAAAAAAATAATCTGATTAACTGCTTTCTGATCACTGTATACAAAGATCGGGATATGAGAATTACATTTTATTGAGCTTATTCCTTCTACATTCCCACATAAAAGTTGAGTTTATCTTTTAATTGATCTACAGCACATTTACATATAAATCTAGAAATTTGAGTTTGGGAAGATCGCTTTAAATGAGTAACAGGAGATACACTCTGCAGCAAGTTAGGAAAAGGGCAAGTCTTAAGAATAGTTTTAAGGTACACTTAAAGAAAAAAGAACGGGCTACGGTGCCGGCACTGACTGAACCGCCCTGTTTCATGCAGGTTGTCAGCAGCCCTCTCCTCTCCTCCTGCCTGTGCTGCCTGCTTGTGGCTCTGCACTGGGGCATACTGCCATTTATCCTCTAATTAATCAGGCTTTTGTTTTAATTTCTGGTATTTCTTTACAATTCTAGGAGGAATCAAATTATTAGTTAAGAAATATTTACCGGTGAAAGATAATACAGCTTTGTGCTGCCTCCTCGGTGTGCCTGTTCTGTATGGATTGCTGCTGAAATGAAATAAAATAAAGCAAAAAGGGGATATGAAACAGCTGCTGAGGCTTATAAAGATATTTCACGGTAAGATGCAATACACTTTTATGGCCCAAAGTACAATAAAATTATGATTAATTACTGGTTAGTTAAGTCTGGGGAGGACATAGAGGTACAAGTTACATACTGAATGTAATTGGATTAGGGGAAGACGGCTGAGATGAAGCAAGCTTGAACTGATACGAGCTCCACAATCAGAGGCAAAAACCCCCAGTGACAGCACAGCCGAGGACGTTAAAGCAGCTCCTCGTGTGCCCCCCTACACTCCTCTTCCGTCGGGCTGGCAGGCGAGGGGGTGCCAGCCCCGGGGCAGCGGGCGAAGAGGGGACCCCAGGGCCTGGGGCTGCTGGGACGGACCCCAGGCTACAGTGGCACAAATTCAGATCACACTGTGCGTTACAAGAGCAGGCGGTACTAGTGATTTTGCCCAAGAAATTACTAAAAGCTATGAAAACCTCACGATTTGTCCCACGACTTTGGGTTGGGACATCCCTCCTTCTCTCCTAGCATCCTTCCATCCCTCCCGGGCGCTGGGCACTCGGAGCACCCTCCGTGTGCCTCCCCCCAGGGTTGCAGCAGAGTTGCTGGGGGCAGGAACTCCGGCAGTGAGTCTGAAAAACGCATTTAAAGACAGGGGAGGGGGGAGAGGAGGGCTCTTTTTTTTATTTCAAGAGCTGCCTTTGAAGCAATCAAATGCACTTTCAAACTCCGAGGGCTCTGTGTTCCCAAGGATTAGCCCTGACCCCGGCACTTGCTCCTTCGTTTAGTGTTAACTAGCAAAAGGCTCCACAGCTGAACCGTGCACTGCAAAGCTTTTGGGGCCGCTATTTTATTTAGCAGAGATCATTTGTTTCATTATTTTCGTTTCAAAGATGCTCAATGAACCAACACCCACACACGCTTTCATTTAAACACATTTAAATATTTATAATAATATTAAAATACTTGAACGGCTTTGCAAGAGCTTGTTTGAAAACCACGGCTCTGTCTGCAGTTCTCCCCAGGTTTTTCTCGCCCCACAGCCCTGCCTCCATCGCTGGGCCCGGGACTGGTACCCATCTCATGGGTGCCCATTGCTGAGCGTTGCATCGGACGGGGCCAGGCAGATGTCCATGGATTTGGCTACACTACCTCATGTGCTCTCAAGAAGCTGTTTGGGCTCAGGAGTGGGAGGGAGGCTCCCCGGGGACAG
>NW_008824372.1:706264-713410 GCF_000699105.1 Pygoscelis adeliae
CTGCACATGCAGGCAGCAGCAGGCAGGGAAGCAGGGGCAGCAAAGACACGCAAGCCACCGGTGCCACCAGCCACGCGGGCACGGGAAGGAAGGGGCAGGACCAGGCACCTCGCGCCAGCATCTCCGCTAGCTCCTGTATTTATTATTCACTACTTTGCATTTTATGGAAGGACGGTTGAATTTATTCACTACTGCTGCTTCTTTTAATAACTCCACAATTCCTGTGGCGGTTTCATTACTTCCGACATTCGCTGGCTCCATTTTTGCTGGGGTTTAAGAATTTAATGCGATATTAAAATGCTAAAGGCTTTCCTCAGAGCTGATGACAGAAGAGCGGGATAGGGCGCGCGTTGGTACTTTGGGGCACTGTATGAACCCAACGCGTTGTATCGGCTGTGAACGTGATGGTGGCTGACCCCAGGAAAAAGTCACGCACGAAGCACTGGTAACCTACGCTGTTAGACAGTGGGCACAGAGAGGCAGGGGAAGCAAATCAGCTGCAAAACTGAACTCGCTGCACTGAAAGCACTCACCCCCCGCGAGCGCTCACTGGGGGATTAGGGCTGCTGCTTTTCCTTATCCTGCCCCATTCCAGATAAAGCACGCGCAGTGATGCAACGCCGTCCAGTGAGACACATGGGTGACTCCAGAACTGAGATGGGGAAGACCTAATATAAACCAACAAGAAGGCACATTTGTTGGTTTATTCTTAACTGAGGGGGGAAAAAAAAGAAGAAGGAAAAGGCTAAGTAGCTCAGGGAAAGCTTAATGAAAAAGCTGATGAGGGCAGTGCAAGGGAAGGAGAAGGCCCAGCGGAGAGTGAGAGCGGCAAGAAATTAATTCACAGACTTCTGCTTGGGAAGAGCCAGAGAAGCTGCTCTACAGCACGGTGAAAAAGAGGGATGGGACAGAAAAACTTGCTGGAAAACGTAAGGAAGCGCTCACTGATGGGGATCCATCGTGTGCACTAAGCCTTGCTGGAGCTGCCCAGGCAGCAAGGACTGCAGTAGCATCTCACAGGGAGCTGAATCGTTCAGCGCCTTAGCAAACTCTTTGCTCCCTGTTAGGATCCTCTGCACAAGTTACACACTGGTGTAGACACTCTTCCTATTAGCTGCTGCGTACAGGGCCAGCACTATGTTACTCCAATTTTATTTTGGTGTAACTTTATTAAGGAGAATTACATGAGAAAAAAAATGGAGTAATCCAATCATAAATCTGGGCTGCCTCTTCTCTTCCTCATACATCTCTTAAGTGTATGTCCAGATCTGCTCATGCATTTATTTTCTGTCCTTGCTTCAAAGTACTCTTATTGCTGTACTGTGGGAAAGAGATATTTTCAGTAGATACATTTTACCAAAAAAAAAAAGTATTAATTTATTCCTGGAGCAGAGATACCTGCTAAGAAAATAATCACCTGTTATCAAACCAGATAGAATTTCGTGGAAAAATATATTCAGGGTGTTGGGAAATCTGACTCATTCTCAAATATCATCCTCTCCTTGCAAATCACTGTCAAAATAATTGTAACACTATTGTTACGGCAATCTTCGCCAGATATAGTGTTTTCAGGTTTTCTCCCTTAGCGAGCGAGTAAGCGTTCAGTCTCTGGGTGAGGATGAGCGGGTGAGGATGCGGGAGGCGGCCGTCTCCTCCCACGGGCCACTGCAGCCCATCCCAGCGGCAGAGCCGGGCCCTGCGAACCCGGTCCTCGGCCTTGGGCTGAGACGCCCCAGCGATGCAGTCGTGCAGCATCGCTCTTTGATCACTCCCCTGATGAATTAAACTGAGACTATGCTCTACCTCCCTCTCACTGATGGGTTTTTCTTCTCCAGGAGGCTGACCGCTGGGGCTGGGGACAGTTGCCACCAGTCACTGAAAGGACAAGACTCAATATAAAACACGGACACGGAAGAAAAAGCAGCTTTGAGTCCTGGTAAGAAGAGAGACATATTTATGCAAAATTACCGTTTCCTGAAACACAAGGAATTAGTATGTCAAGGTGTTAATAAAAGTTGCCTAAATAAAAAGAAGAACGAAGCCACCTCTCTTGCTTTCTTTTCACCATCAGCACCCAGCTGGGTACACACAGCCCAGCCGGTTTTTCTTAAAGAGACTATTTCTTAAAGAGACTATAATCCAAGAGACTATTTTCTTCACATCAACTTGCCACATTTCAAAGCAATGATTATATTACCCAAGCCACCCTAAACCAGCAATTCTTTCTGTTCAGGCTGAAGCCAAAGCTTGGAGACAGATCAATCTATTCACCCTAAAAAAAAAAGTGATACATGAAAAATTTTCAAGGGCAGATCATCTAATTTTCTAATTAACCTGCTTGCTGGCCATTTGTGTAACATGAGCTACAGAATTTGACCCTGTTATCTCTGTTTAACCCACTAACTTGAAGCTGGGCAAAACAGATGTTCTGAAAGAGCATTAGAAAACACAGAAATTCACACTTTTTCCTTGGTATTTTATTCCAGCAATTAGTCTCCTGCACTGTGAAGCATGCACACTCCTCTGGTTCAGCCTCCCGCTTTCGGTTCTTGCAGCGCCTGCACACGTCACATGAAAAAGCTCTTACCGCAGTATCTGTTCTTCCCATGAAACACCTTCCAAAGGCAGAAGCATATTTCCATTGCTCCTGCCCTGACGGCTCTGTAATTAAACAGAGGAAGGATCTTTACCGCTTTTGGATAAACCCATCTAACACCTTTGGTGCACGCTCAGCCTTCCTCACAGGCTCAGGCTTGCCTGCGTAGGCTCTGCACGCTCCTCTCAGATAAATTCTGCCAATGCTGTCTATGAACTTTTGTACATGCCTATGCCTTCCCCACCGTACGCTGAGCAGAGCTGGAGACACGTACGCCCTCCCGGGAGGGCTGGGGCAGGTGCTCGTGGGTTTGTGCTTTGCACGGGGCAAGTCTTGCCTGTAAATGTCACTGGCAGGCAAGCCAGAGCCATGAGACATTCACGGGCCTCGATCACAAACAGTTCACAAGAGACTGTTGTAGCATGAAATTAGATGTGAACGCTGATTACAGAGGAAGGGATATGGCTTATTTAAGAACTGAACAGAATTAGATGACACAGATGGGTTATTTGCTTGGCTTCACAAGAGATGGACAACACTTGTCTTTTTTTTTTTTTGCTGTCATGAAGTTTTTGCCATTATTTACTGGTTTGAAATACTGAGATTTCACCTGCACGTACACATCTTCCTAGAAAAAATTCCCTTGCTGTTCTCTTTGAATCCAGCCAACTCCATTGTAACGATCCTAAGGAATCATGATAATTTTGATTAGGTGAGTGAATTCTAGGTCTTCTCGCAAAGGTTAAAATAAAAGTAAGTTAGGTTGGCGACCACTTGGCTGAAACATATGTTTGCATGCTAAAAGATAAACACAGCCTGTTTCAGCTTCTGCTTCCCAGATAATAGCGTTCCCCTGCTCCCATTTTAGTGTGCTGCTGTGGTTCTGTTTGTTTTCCCATAAAAGTTATTGCCTGAGAAAACAAAGATGACACTATTGAATTAGAAAGAAAAGTCTCACAAGAAAAATGGGAGGTTTCATCACTGCCAAAGAGACCCAGCTGAGCTGCTCAGACTGCTTATATGGTAATGAAAGGGGCAAATTTGTTATTTTCCAATAAAATCTGGAAAGCGTACTTCGGCAAGTGAAATAAAAATTGAAGCTACTTACTGTTAGTTGTTTTTTGGTAAGGGAGGAGACTATGGGAAAGCATGTTGAGGGTGAACTGAGCACAGAATTACCCGTGTCCCCAGGTTACCCCAAAATGCGCCTTGCCATCTTCTTGGCCCTTACCTTGGTGACCTGTGGACATGGTGTTTGGTACTCAAACGAATCATGAAATCATTTAGGTTGGAAAAGACTCTTAAGACCATGGAGCCCAACCGTAAATGAAAGCGAGCGCTGGGCTCAACAGGCAGCTGCCGACCGAGCAGAGGTGTCCTCTTTGAAAGACACCTGCCGCCCGCTTCAAATCCCCGCGTGAAAGGCAGGTACGGTCGCTCCCATCAGTGTGCTGCAAGGCTGCAGCCGCCGCCACCGCAAGAAATGCTCATTTCATAGAGACAGGGGAGCGGCCGTCAGGCATTCCCAGGCCCGATCCTGCCATCCCCACGCAGGGAGAGGAGCCGCTCCTCCCTGCGGGCTGCTTTGCAAGGATGAGTTGCCTAGGAATTGAGCTGGATCTGTATGCCTCGGGCTTTTCCCAAAACTCGTATTTCTGAAAACATAAGAAACAACCAAAGGAAAAAAAACAACAAAAAAACCCACACCAAAACACAACCCCCAGACCAATTCCATTTTGACAGTAAATTCCAGGCTGTGCTCTCCCGTCGGCTTTGCCCCGGGTCCCAGAGCCGTGCCGGTGCACACGCCTGTCCCCAGCACGCCGGGGGAAGGCTCTGCCGCACTCGCCAACCTCAATGGAAACGTCTTTAGTTCCTCTTCTGTTTCTAACCTCCTCTTCAAGTCCCCAAATATGTTTTAGAAGCACATATCTGTCGCTCTTATTAACCCATGCATTACAATGCAGTTCAGTATAACTCCAGGTTTTGCAGAAAAACTATCATCAGTTATTTACTCGCTGAAATTTTCTATTATCATTATCACCGTTACACAAATTGCAGAAGAATTATTTTAATGAGGCCCATTTTTGAGGCTGTTTATGGGTTAATTTGTAACTGGGATTTTGGTGGCATACTGAATGATGCCCACACGTGATGTAGTAATCTGTTAGATCAAGCACATTCAGCCAAACAGCCACCCTCTGTTGTGTGCCTTGTGGCAGGGAGTAGTGCCGACATAGTAACGTAACCGCATGACCTCAAAAGTAAGTAATAATGTGAAAGTGAACTCTCTCACGTTGTCTCCACCTTTCACTTTCAATGGAATATGAGGAAACCCAAAGAATAACACTCATTCCAGCAGAAGTTATCAGGTAAGCCAACGGGTACGGATCCACAATAATTAAAAAGTATGGGAAAAAAAGAGCAAGTTAACCTGGTCTAAACATTTGACTCTCTGCTTTGGAACTCCTTGCTTCTCATTAAGATTAAATATGGGACGGTGCACCCTGTGATAGGTACAAACACAACAGGGAACCTGAGGGACAAGCTGTCTCCTTTTTGTGGGTTCATGCATCATCATTCGGATGAAAGATTTTATACTGAGAAGTTAATTCCGTTATTAACCCGGCCAGGCACAAACACAGCCTATTAAAGCCAGTGTGCATCTCAAGGAATACGGGAGATGCAAACGCCACCACTCATACAACTGATGTACCACATACAATCACCCAATATTTGGGTCACCAATCAATGGGTCAAGCCTGACCCGTACTTGGTCTTTTGCCTGAAACACCACGAGATCTTAAAATAACGATGCCCTTTACTTAGGAATGGACAGAACTCTGGCAGAAGGGGGATTCATAAATGCAGTCCAGTTACATACAGTCGATTCCCAAACCCGAAGAAATTCCTCATACGTAACTGCGGGGCGGCAATCAATACTGCAACGCTAGACAAATGGCCCGCTTTAAGACAAAGACCTCCTTGATCTGGAGAGTTTGACTGAAAGCCAAAGGGATTGAGTATCGCAAAGGTGCAATGTTAGTGCGTGCGTTCCCTAAAAATAAAAGAACGGGTGTTTTAACGCTATTTCCCTTGCAAAATATCCAGAGCTGGCCTAGATCATGATGGCAACACAGACAGGTTAGTTCTGGGATAGCAGAGAAGCTGCTCGGTGTCCTTTAATGCCTCTTTATTTGTAGACCTCCCTGGTGAGAGCGAAGGTGGTACCACCGATGGGTGATGGCAACGGAGAGAGGAAAGGGATGTGATCCTGGGGCGCCGGGAAGGATGTGAACGATCCTCCAAGGAAAAGAGAGCTAAAGGGCTAAAAATCTCCATTCATTAGTCTCTATAATTAATTACTCTGTGCCGTGAGGCGTGTGCTGTTTTGCACACCTTCTTCCAGAAATCAGAGAGACAGCTCGTGCAGCCACCCCGTGTGCCGGGAAACCGCCCCGGGCTGCAGCGCGGGAAGGCAGCAAGTGCACACAGAGCTCGTGCAGCCCTGCGAATGGTGCTCGTCTTCTGCCCAGCACCACCACCAGCAGGATTAGCTCCGTTAAAAGCAGAGAGATTGTACAGTGAAAATCAGGTCTATAAAACTAGTGAGGATAGTTAAGTTTTTCAGTTTTAAATTGGAAGAAAAGTTCCTCGAATACGCCAGAGCAACAGTTAAAGGATTGTTTTATGTTCACGTCTTCTGCCTGGAATCCGAACATCCCCCTGCTGCCTCTGCACCTTCAGAGACACACGGAATTTCATACACAGGATTTCCCCCATGGGCTTCAGAAGTGGCACTGGATGATCACACTGGGGAGAGCAGAAGTGTGCAACAGAAATTCTCAGCTCCTTGTACGGACTCCCCTACACAAATAAAACGTACAGAAAAAGCTTTGATAAGGAGCGAGCAGCCCCTGAGTACTGAAAGGGTTGTTTCAATTAGGTGATTGCAAGTTGTGTTTTTGCCAAAGAGAGAAACGTCCAGTAAGAACTGAGCCACTGGCAGATTTTTCATTCTGTAGGACGAATACATAATAAATAAGTAATTATGCAAGTAATCCATTGAATGTTTCCCTCTGCTAGCACACTGAGAAAGGAGGAGATGCTGCATTTTGAGAAATTAGTCTCCTTTTTCTCCAAGGCTCCTGAAAAATTGTTATAAAAACTAAAATAACTGAAACTTTTCTTTAATCCACTAGAAAAAAAAATTATTATCTCTGATGACTGATTTTTCACTTCTATCATGTGGCATCTCTGACACATTTGGTGAGACCCCTATGAATGGGAGTGAAAGGCGCAGGGGACAGAGGGGACAGACAGACAGAGGGACACCTCTGCTGGAAGTGCCTCTCATCCCTGTGAGCTCAGCGCCCCTGCGCTCATACCTCCTCCCCCTGGGAAACGCCGTTTATGAGGAAGAAGGAACCTGGGCCGGACACTCCCGTCCTTTATTACCGTTCGATCTTCCTCCCTCCCGCATCGATCGGGCGAGCCGCCGCCACCCCCCCGAGCCACCCCGCTCTGCTTGTCCCCGCTCCACTGCTGCA
>NW_008824372.1:713657-714739 GCF_000699105.1 Pygoscelis adeliae
GGCAGCGCTCCTCCGCCGGTCGCCTCGACGGGCATCACGCAAACCGCGTCAGCTGCTGTGCAAGATGAGGTCACCTTTTTCACGTGCTCGTCTTCTGCTTACAGACTGACCCAAAATGTTAAATTAAAGGGTGAGGCTTCCTCTGCGATATGGATAGAAGTACCATATTTTCTGCTAATATTCCTCCCTTTATATCTCTATGAATCTTAGGTATATTAGATGTCGTTAATGTTCAATGCCAACTGCAAATGAACTACCAGATTTTTATCAGATTATGACCGTCTTTATGGACCAGTATATCTCCTGTACAAATGAAACATTTGAGACTTTTTTTGGAACCACCCCCCTTGATATTGCCAATGCTTTGAGGCAGCTGCTTACCACAGGATTTAGGTTCAATTATTTTTTTTTTTTTTTTTTAAATCACATCTGCATCCTCCCCCCTTTGCCCATTCTCTCCCCCTTGACTCTACAACTAGTTAAGACTTCAGTCCAAGTGGAAGCACCCCTGTTAGCGAGCGTGATGGACGAGGGAAGCGCTATGCAAGTTGGAAGGCACGCATACGCAGTAAGCTGTAATACTGATAAATCAGACTGATTCCTGCTAAAACTTCTTCCAGCACAAGAAGTGCCCTGCCCTGTCAGATCGATGTCACAGCTGCACGTGTGCCTCAAATGTACCCACGCACAGAAAATTAGGAAGGCTTTTGCTGTTGCTTTACTTTTTGTGGGGCAAGGGAAATATTTACACTTTTACCAGGGATGATAAAAGTATATTGTCCCCTGGGGGGGTGGGAATACATTTCTAAAAGAAGCACAGAAAGCCACCGTTCAAAGAGCAGCACCCGCGTCCGGCAACAACCACCCCGCTCCGCTGCAAACGGGACCGGGGAGAGAGACCGCGACTGACGATGTGGAAGATTTTCTGTTGTTAAAGCAAACGAACCCCACCAATACATCCACCCAACTGCAGGGATCGTACCCGGCCAAGACACAGCGTGGAGGCTGACAGCTGCCGTGCAGCCGTTTCCCATATGAAAACCGTGGAACGAAGGGAGGCGGGTGCGACGGTGCTGCGGACC
>NW_008824372.1:714755-718194 GCF_000699105.1 Pygoscelis adeliae
CCGCCCGCCCCGCTGCTCCTCCAGGTCCTCCTGGAGCTTTCCCCACCGGCTAGACACCGCATCCCCAAAAAGCCAAGTGTGTGAGAAGGTTTGGTTTGCTTGCATGTTAGTTTTTCCGTACAGAAATATTACCAGTATAAATCTATGGAAAAACCAGCCGTTTCATTCTCAGCATAGCAAGATCTTTTAGTAAGCACGATACAACCTGTGGTTACTATGCACTCTGCATATTTTTGTAAACACCTCATTTTGGCATGCATTAAGCATAGAAAGATTAGCTCCTGAGAACAGACTCAAAAGAGAAGGTAGAATTAATTAAAATTTATTAAAACAAAACCGGCTAAAGGATCTCCAAAGCAACGCAATAACTTTAAATCGCAGAAGAATAGAATTGCTTTGGGAATAAAAACCTAACTGAAAAATAAAGTATAGATGGTACATTAAGTATTACCTCTTTCTACGCTTGCAATCGTTAAGTGTAAGCGGAGCGAGGAGACGCCCCGGGTCCCACTCGCAGAGCCCTGAGCAAGGAGTGGCCGCCCGGAGCGCTGGAGCCCATGGAGCATCCCCCGGGCTGCCCCACCCACGGCTCCCACCGCCCCCCAGGGCTCCGGCTGCGCCCGCGCAGAGGGGTCACTGCCACCCCCCCACCAGGGCCAGGGCCAGGGCCACGCTGGGAAGCACGTGCTCGCTGCACACTAGGCTGTGAGACGGGTACGGGAAAGGATTTGGCAGTCATTGTGTACCTGTGCAAACACTGGGAGGAAAAGTAGGAGATATTCACGTGGATGGAAACACTACGATACCAAGACGTGTGTTTAAAAATAAAATAATCAGCCCTACAAAGTCATACAGGGTTTCAGAGATTTCTGTTTTCTACAAGTTTTAGGGGTAATTAACCTTCAACTGAATGTAACAAATGCAAGCATAAAGCGGTATGTACAGCAAAATAACGTTTTAAAAAAACAAAAACAAAACAAACGACTTTGCAATTGTATTGCACTTTCCACCCCATGGCTTTTGGGTTTCCTTAGAATCAGATTAGGAAGTAAATGAAATCTAATTTAACTTTCACTTAGGCCTTTCATTAAATACTTGATTAACATTTGAAGCACACACCAGCAAAACAGAAATAAGGTGTTAAAACGGGAGAAGAGTGCAAAAGTAAAATAAAGCCACTGTGCGTAACCTGCCGCAATTCAATGCAACGCGCTAGTTAATGTGCAGGTGGCCGGCCCAAAATTAGCATAAAAGAAAATCATTTCTTCTGTTGGTGTAATTTGTATGCATTTGTAATCAGGGGAGTGACAGAGCACAGAACAAGGCCCCCGCTGAGACGCAATCTCTTTGTCAGAGATTCGTCGCTGCCCCGTAAAGTAAGGGGGAAGCTTCCACGGGGGGAAGCCTGCCTGCGAAGGGAACCACCGGAGTGCCTGCGGGTGTGTAACACGCGTGTGTCACGGGGCTTTGTTACCGGCTTTAAGAGGGGAGCAGAGAGCGACAAACAAGCTGCTGTGATGCCTGCACGCCTTTACTGGGTAACAAGTTGTGCAAAGAAAAAAGCGGGTTACAGAGGTTGCAGCTGGCTTTGGGCACACGCAAATGAAGTGGCAGTGCCATGCAGGCTGCTTTGGTGCTAGAGCGCAGGAAAAGCAACGCCGTAAAAAAGGGACAGATTTACATAAAGACAAAGATGCAGCAGAGGAAAGACAAACACATTAGTAAGAAAGGTAAAACAATTATGAGCTGAATATATTGAATATTAATATGACTATCAAAGCCAATTATGGATTTCAGTGGAGGGCACCACATCTGTTCTGTTTGTAATTCATGGAAGCCTATCTAAATATTTACTTTTATTGAATTTGAGTCATTGCTACATTACTTATGTTTTCTGCTGGTTTACGTCCATCAATATAATTTCATTGCACTGTAAATGAATTACAACCGCCTTCATGAAGCAAAATGCGCTGAATAGTAGCTGTGCTAAATGCAAGCAGATTCGCCCACTGGATCCCAAGGAGCCTTGACCACATTCAGAATATATTTTAGGTTGCTCTCGGAGCAAGTGGCTACCTGAGTTGCTCACCAAGGGAAGAGCTGTATGCACCACTCGCCATGGAAAGGAGGAGAGCAGATGGATGGCAAACACAGCAATACCTGGTATTTTCATCAACCTCCACCTTGTAGAGGTGCTTTATGTGACAAAGCCACTCTCAAAACTCCACAGCACTTTAGGGGAAAAGAAAACAAAAAAGAGGCAGCGCAACCCTTTCCAGGGAGCACTGAAGCAGACAGGGCTTCCACCTGCCAGCTGGACTTTGGCCAGAACACCCCAATTAACATCTTTAACATGGTGTGAAAAGTGCTGTGTGGTTTTTAATTATAAGATGCAGGTGAGACCTTGTTTTCACACTGCCCCCCCCAGAGGAGGGCATCTCCAGCAGCGGCGGAGAGTCCTGCTTAGTGTTAGGTAAAAGGGAACACAATGAATTTCACTGAATTATAGGATTATCCATGACTTATTCAATGCTGTCTCTAGTGGTCTGAATGTGGCTCTTTCCCCGATACCAAGCAACGTAGCAGGCAGTCTGAAGCATGCTAATTAAAATGAATAGAGAAGGACATTTTATAATTCATAGTACAAAGGAAATACTTTCGTCCTGACCCACCCTGTGCCATGTGTCTGTTCATATCCCTGAGTCTCAAGGGACATCCTTTTGCAATTATGGGAAGGCAGCAGAAGGCAAGCACCTCGAGAAATGAAACTGCAAAGGTGCTGATGTTTTCCTGACATTACAACTGTGATACACTGGCGGCTTCCCCTCTTGCTTCCCTTCCCATAGGTATTTTTTATAATCATCAATATTTACAGAGTCATGAAATGCTAGAGGAGTGTTAGATTTTGATTGCAAGCTCTTACAACTCGGCAGCCTTGTTTAGCGACTCGTCTGCGGAGTGCCCACCACGCCGCTGGAGCTACGCGAGCAGTAATACAATTGCTGTCGACAGACCTCTGCTTCGGGTCTATCACTTCCACAGGAGATGGTTATCGGGGTTATTAGAACTACTACCACCAAGCAGACCAAGAACCACCCACACCCAAGCTGTGTCACGCATTACTGTAATACACAGCCGGGTGCAGCGGGCAGTGCTGCAGGAGGACACAGTATTTATTACTCCCGATCAGAATAATGGAGGGCAATGATATAGGAAAGCACTAACCCCAGGAAACAACCCATCAGATTACCAAAACAACTATTTACTGACATTGTATGTCATAAACCGTGAACACCACTGATGGAAAAATTGTTTACTCTTTGCAGAGAGTTTGACTCCCTCATAAAAAGGCAATAACAGTTGCTTTTGTTCATACTGCACCAGGGGGAGAGAGGGAGAGAGAAAATACAGAAGGGCTGGGACCAATAACACAGAAACA
>NW_008824372.1:718212-733697 GCF_000699105.1 Pygoscelis adeliae
TGGATATTTACTGTGCCTCCATCTCTCCCACTCATGATGTTTTCCTGCCTATTACTTTGCTTTGCTAGGCTTCTTATGAGTATACAAATAATCCTGTCATATTTTTCTGTTCTGCTCCATTTACTATTTTATTCTGAGTATTTCTTGTATAAATGTGGGAGAAAAAAAAAAGAGGTTATTTTGTTAGCAACTTTGTAGAAGAAGGGGAAGTAAGAACTCTGTGGTGCACAGAAAGCGGGTAATTATCTCTTTCTCCATCTGTGAGCTCAGATTCAGAGCCATTTCTGCAAACTTGTCTTCAGTCACTTTTACCTACCTGCATACCTGCATAAACAGTCCTACCTGACCCTACACATCCACGTGAGAAGCCCAGACCTCTGCAGCTTCACCAGTGCCTCCCCTCCTCCCCGGGAGCCTGGCTGGCGCTGCTGTCCCTCACTGCGGGCTCCGCAGACCACGGCCAACATGCCGTGCCGAAGCCTTCCCAACCAGAACCCAGCCAGCACAGAAAGAACACGTGTTTTACCCAAGATAGCAACAACACAACTCCCTACAGATACTCTTATCTATATTCAATCTAAGCAAATACTTAAACATTTTAGAAGGGCAGTTATTGTATCCAGTTATCTAATATGACAGCAAATTAAAAAGTGGCCTTAAATTCTATCCTGATAACTGTTTTAACAATTTTAGTGTATTACTTTACTCAAACAGCAGGTTTTGATATTTGATATGAGCATGAATATTTAAAATGTGCATTGAAAGTGAGATGAAGTCTCACTTTTTTTTAATATATTGATTTGAAGTTAAAGCACTATTTGAATGATAAATTAAACGTGTTTTAAAGGAAATAAAGGTACAGAATACTTTTGATGCTTTCAAGCCAAGCCGAATGAACGTAAAAGTCGCCTCTCCTATACACACGTCAGGACACGGACCTGTGAGGGGATGCGAATGAAACCCTGACAATTCAGAACTTCACCAACTTCATTGTGCGGGACTGCAGCTGCTGAGAACCTTCCTCACAGCAGTGATACGTGAAAGCACGGTTGAATCACATCCTCACGGCAGAGGTTCCAGTCCTTCTATAATGACTAAACCTGTCTATCCTCAAGCAGAGCTGTAGGAGTTGGGGAATCGCACCGCTCACAGCTCGCGGAGAAGAAGGGTGAGGAAGGGGCTCTGCCGGCGCCTGCGCTCCACCAGCCTCCCCTCTTCCCACTGAGCCCTGCGGCGGTTCATCATCCGCCGCTCCCCCTCTTCTTCCTTCACACGCTCACCGCAGCCCTAGCCCACTTACATAAACCTCACTGTACTTTAAAAGTTTACAAAAAGCCTTTAAATCCTCATATACCAGCCCTCCACCTGCAAAGCAGCACACTCATGTTGAACCTCCGCTTGCTGGATTTTCACACCCTAACGACAACCCGGCCTCAAACCCTACAGAGACTCCCCGAACAGCCCTGGAGCACCAGCACAGAGAAGCAACGAGCTTCCCTAACCCCAGCAGCAACTCCAGGAGCGGGCGAGGACAGGCTTTTCCCGGCAGCGGCATAGACCCGCACAGGGAAGTCTGGGGAGCAGGCACAACGCAATCAGAGCGCGAGCCCAGCCGCCCTCCGAAAATGAACGAGCTGCCATTCCCATTAATCTTCGCTCTACCGAGTAATTATGCTGATTGAGGTGTTATGCAATCAGAAGCTGATCCTAATTCTAGGTACGACTTACCCTGGGTAAACAGGGGTATGATGGTTACAGTTGTATTTATTTGCGTAAGACAGTGAAATGTAGGGAGCTTAAATCCACACACTGCGTACATTAACTGTTTCAGGTCTTGCGTCTGAGGGTTAGTTCACCTTCCCACGTTGGTACGTGCAGCATTCAGATTTGCCTCTCACAATAAAGGCAGCATTTCCCACTGCAGACACAGTTAACCTACTAGAAGTAACACCGGTAAGGAAGTCTAACGGTGCCTGAATGCATCAGCTAAAGACAGAAGGACCAACTTGAACCTGGCTCACCAACATCAGCCGCGGATCGGAGGGCAGGGGCAGGGCACTGGCCGCAGCTGCCCGCCTGAGCAGATGGGGCTGGGTTTTGTTCCGAGTGGGCTGGAGGAGGGGACACGGTTTTGCAGCATTTTTTGCAGAAACATTCGCTCTCCCTTTCAGTTGTCTTCCCTCCCTCTCTGCCATTTGTGGTCTGTGACGTTATGTTGAGCACCGGTTCTTTGCATTGCTCCTGTGGCGTCAATGCAAGCTCCGCGACTTACAGGAAAAGTTCAGACGATGACCCCAAAGCAAAGATCCAGCATCTTCCTCCGTATCCACCATGTACAGTGGGAAACGTACCGCGGAAATCTCTCGGCTATAGGCTCCTGCAAGGAAGCCCATTTGTTGCTTTAGACATGAGTAAGGGAAAGGTGCCATTAATTATATATGGAATTGGGAAACAAAGTTTTAAATATTCCCAGCCCCTTGTCCAAAAGGAGGCGGGGGGCGGGGGGGGAATCTTTATCTGGAAATTTGTTAATTGCCTACACAGAGCCACGAGAGAGAGAGAGAACATGACAAACAAAGACAAATGCAACCACCAGTCGCACTACTGACTTGAAACACGACTAATAAAGAGAAAGGCCAAGGCAGAGGTCTCCTGGATACGCCCCGGGCTGGACGGTGCGCGGGTGTTAAGTCACCACGGCTTCCCCGGCGTCGGGGCGGCTGCGCAGGTTTGTAATGGTGAAGGTTTTCACGCATCAGCCTGCGGCAACTTACAGCTCTCTTTCAAATTCTAAACCACCACCAGGAGAAGGGTATACATAAAGATTAACCTCTGTTTAAATAGATTTTAACTGTCAATATTCCGATTTTAAAGGGTACAGCTGAGAAGTACAGATCACCTTAAACTCAGATTTTTTCCACAGGAATTTTTCTGGAAGAAGAAGGGAGAATATTGGGAATTATTTTCTAGTCCATCTGGTTGTGGTCTTACCTCTGGAGATAAAGAGCAGATATAAACATCTGTAATTACAATGGCCTCACCTCTTCCCAAGTCCCACTTAGAAAAGGAGAGTGGAACAATCCATGTCTAATTACACGACATATTTTTCTGAATAATTAGCCTTATTTTTAATGGTTGATTTTCCTAACGCATTCAAGCAGCTGAATTCTCGCCTTTAGCAAGCGTCAAGAGTAACTGTGCCTCACACTTAGTGGTCCAACACCAGTGAACATGGGGGACAGCCCAGGGACGTGCCCTGAGCCGAGGAAATGTCCAGAGCCGCTGCCCATCCGCGTGCGGTTTCACACCGAAATGCGGAGCGGGAACACCACGGCCACTGATGCCACGTTCCGGGGTTCGCTCTGCAGTCATACATCTGTATTTTAGCTGATTTATCGTCCTTCGGATGAGCACATCAGAGCTGGAATGATAAAAGACTGCAGCCACCAAAATCACATTTGCTGTGCTAAGCACGGATGTACCAGGGGACGTGGAAGTGCACTTCCCTCTCATTAGCGCGATGGCTAGCACCGCCTATACACCGACATCACCTGCTGCGGCTGCTAAATCCCATTTCCCCATACAGATCAGGTCTGTACCTACCCATCCCTGCTACCCAACCTACTTGATCATTTAATCAGAAATCGAGATTAACTAAAATGTTACTCATTTCATTCTCTCCTTTCTTTCTTTTCATCTCTGCACGACCCAAATAATCTCAAAGTATTACTGTCAAAACACAACATACTTTTCCAAAATTTAAATAAACGGCAAACCGTGGTGAAAAGGAAAAAAAAAAAAAAAAGAGCGAGAAAAAGGCCTGACAACTACAGTGTTCATCTGGACATGTTAGGGGATGTCTTGGGTACGCTGGACCTGATCCGCTTTACCTCTTGAAGAGGGACAAAGAGATACCTAAATACGTTCAGAAGTCTGGTGATAAGCTTTGAACTTAATTCATCAAACACCCTAAGAGAAGGCGAGTGTGCAGAAAGGAGGGAGAGCCCCGTGCCCTCCACAGTGCCGAGGAGGCACCAGGGACCACTAACCAGGAGGACGCCGTCGGGTGCCCATCGCCGACTGGGACCTGGTCAAGCCTCCCCTGCATGAGTTTCCACCCGCCAGCTCTTTAACTCAGCCTTGCTAGTGGGCTGGCATTTTTGTCACCAGCCATCTTCTGTTTCTTCCTGCAGTATTTATTCTCACTTAAGCTTGACAAGCATTGTGCTTGGGCAGAAATGGTTTGGTAATTTGGCTTATAAATGGAAAGAACTAAATGCACTCTTACTCTCATCTCTTGTAGCAACTTAATAACTGGAGATGACTGATGATCAGATCCACCTAGAGATTGCAAGCATAGTTTCTGTCATTATAATCAGCCACAGAGCATTATTTAATAACAGCCTAGTTTCTCCACTGCACTTCAGATGGGCTCCGCAGAGAGAAGGGCTGCTGATTGCCGCTCCCCGATGTTTATGGCAGATCATCATCTCTCTGGATCCCCACGCTGGCTGTGGCAGCCTGAAGCAATGCAAACTTCCAGGAGCCATGTGGGAAATGCGCAGCACTAACCAGAGTGCCTCTCCCCATCGGGGAAGATTTATTCACCGTGGCTGAACGGGACAGAGGCGTGGGAATGGAGGAAAGAGGCACAAGCACACTCATCACAGGCATTACACAGCTTGCAATCATACGAGTAATAGTGCCCACGGCGTTGTGCACCCAGGCTAAGCGCTATCTTTTTTTGTGCAACATGAAACATGCACTAAACCAGCAAAGACTTTTATTTATTTCAGTGGGAGCAGGAATTCACCAGGAACTAGTCCAAACCTGCTGCTTGCTTTCTTTTAATATTTAATGAAGGCTGGGAACAATGAAGGTCACTCAAAAGCTTTGGCAATGGATAACTAATGCCCGAAGACAACACAGACTCACTCTGCTAGGCAGCTGAGCCTGTAAATCTAGGTGCAAGGCAGCACAGTGAAAGCAGAGTGACCTCTGAAGTGCACACGGGTGTAAAGTCTGTGGGTAAGAGGTCTTTCTGTCATGTTTCTGCCATGTTCATGCCCAGCAAAACAAAGGTGGGGTGAAACACGGCCGCTAGTCATATTTCTTTAATGGAAAGTAAAGAGGTAACAAGTTATAAAAAAAAAACATTCCATTTTAAGAGGTGCTAGATGGTTACACAGAAACATTGGAGTTAAAGTGGCAGCGCTGCCCAGCAATGGATTTTACATGCACATTTAGATTTCGCTGTGCGCTATACAGATGGTACAACAGTGAAAATGTTCATGTGCTAAGAAACTGCGGCCCAGGAACTGTAAAACATTGCTGTGATGAAGCAGCGCTGGCAGGGTACTGCACAGGGGAAAAAATACTGGGGTTAGAGCTCAAGGCAGTATAGCTCAATCTGCTTGATACTCAAGTCTTTGGTAGTAAGGGGTTAAAATAAAAACCAGAATATTCCTTCAACATTAGTGGAAATGGAAATGCAATTTTCATACCAGACAGACGCTATCATGTAATGCTACAAATACTAGTGCTCACCCTTTCCCTATTTTTATCTGATTTGGTTTTATTGTATCCAAAATAAGAAATACCAGAATACCTGGCAGTAACTCTGAATAGTGCATTTTCAACACAATGTTTTCATGCGCTATTAAAAGAAAAGTAGGTGTAGACATAAATGGAAAGTTAAGTGAAACGGAGAATGCTTGATCCTTATCAATTCCTGAAAGTCAGGATGCTCTGACTGTTCTCACTTTGAATTCACACTTCGTCCTTCTTGACTCCTGATTTACCAAAATTCAGGATGATCACACATTGCCATGTTAAAGCTTTCCAGCCGGATTCCCAGTGTTGGCTCAGTTTCGCCTAATGCAGAGCCACAAATAAAATGCAAAGCCGAAACATCTGTAGGCTTCAGATTTTGTGGCTGGTCAGGAGAACAGCAGCTCGACGCTGCCCTGCGCCCATGGCTGGAGCAGGCACAGGCTCAGCCGGCACTGGCTGCCGCACGCCACGGCTGCTGCCTCTTCCCTTGGTCCGACAACGGAGCTTACCCAGCCCCTGGCCCAGCAGCAGCCAGAGCAGACCTCCACGCATCGTCCATCCGTCAGACCTGCTTCTGTCCTCCTCCTGTGTCTCTCTGGGCGGCCTTTATCAGGGTGAAAGCTTTCTCGTCCCTCTGAGAGCCCTATCAGGTGCAATCATGCTCTCTCTCTAACCCTCTCTTTGCTGTCTCTGCACAAATCTTAACGCTAAGGTAAGAGTTTTGAAAGTTTCTTGCTTCAGTATTGATCATCTCTCAGTGCCATTTTTCTGCTTATTTTCAGGTAGATTGGTATCTTGGCCAGATAGCTACTTCTCCAGCAGAGCGCCTCATGAAGCCTCCACGAAGCTGCACTCTCCCATTAATTGATTAGCATCAGCACAAGATACTGATTTCCACCAGAAGTGTCCTGTGCTTGTATCTCTCATTAACAAACACCGAGGGGTATGAAATAAGTATATGAAATATTACAGATTTTTTTTTTCTATGCTGTTTGTACAAAAACTTCATTTTTCACAACTACCACCAACACCAGATCAGGTCAGCCGTGGCATTATGTATCTGGTCTTTCATCCTGAAGCAAACCTCAGCCAAGACTTGGAGTAAAGCACTGGTTTTAGGAAGGCTTTTGACACTCTCTCATGACACTCTCCCAAGCAAACTGTCATCATGTGAAATGACCATGGGTGACGTACTAAACAAAGCTGAAATACTGGCTGCAAAACACCTGAGCATGAGTTATTGCACAGTAAGTTATGTCCTAAAGCCTATTACTGCAATTACAGCTTCATTGGTATGTTGGGTGGGTTTCTACTGCAATTTCAGGGAAACTGCTTGAGGAGAGAAAGTAAGATTAGTTCTTCTGCAGACTGAAAAACAACAGCAGTTTTGTTTCTACCTGTAAATACGATTTTCTTGATTGTAGGTGGCATTAGAGTCTATCACAAGATTCCTAGGAACTTTAAAAACAGTGAAAATTGGCTATAATTAAGTTTGACTTTCACGTACACAGCTATATCCCACTGGCTGCTAAAATAACATATCTGAAGTTGAGCACATTTTGAGTGGAACTTTTCAGATGTGTGTCCAGAACGGAGGGTCAAATCCTTATTTCCTTCCCACTGGAATTAAAGCCTGGAAAATGTTTCAAAGGTGACCTTCAGTTCCTTCGGGTTCCTGCTGCATTTGATCAGTTTTGGTCACTCCTAAATGCTGCTCAGTACTTCAACAGTATTTAAAATGCATCATCCTGTAATTATCCCACATAATCCTCAGCCTTGGGCTAAATCTGCAGAAAGACCGAGTTATTTTCTGAACAGTGGCAGTGGGAGGAGAGCAGGGGAGAACAAGGACCCCCCTCAACACACTCAATAGTTCAAGTACAGTCGGCAACGGAAAAGAGGAACTGGCTGCCATCTGAGACGCTCCACAATCGATGGAAATACAACTGAGCCTCATCAGGTATGGGCATGAATACAATAAAATTGTTGTTCTAAATGTGAAAAAATACATTGTCCTAAAGGTGTAATACTTTACAGTATTTCCTCAAATGTTGCCTCTTTTCAAATACTGTAATAGGTTTCTTTTACAATTTCAGGTGGAATTCTACCATTCTTGCATAGACAACGCAATGAAACTTCTTATTTTGCACCAAGGAAAAATGAACCTCTTTGCCTGCATCACCTGTCCTTTCGGACAGGCAGGAAAAAGCAGCAGCACCCTTCACCAATCCATACAACATCTCACACGAGCCCTCTGAATTTGCAAGAACCTCTCATACTTGTCATTTTGCATGACACTTCTCTCACTGCCACAGACATTTAGACAGAGCCTGCGAGAGCTGATGTTCTTGCTCTGTTTTCAGTAAGTTATGAATACCTTGTTCTGCTATCTATCTAGAGTGGAAACACAAGAGCTATAGGCCTCTTCTTCCACATCCATCACCTGCTAGGGAAATGGAGGGGAAGCACCGCTGGACAAGCAGCACAGCCCAAGCTCAGCAGCATCGTCTCTGCCCGCGGTTGACTAAAACAGATGAGCTCATCAGGTTGTTCCCTTGACCCCCTGGAATCTCATCATACCTGTTTTGAGAGTTCAAGCCCTTAATCTGCTGGATACTTTTAAGAGGAAACAAGAGCCAACAATCGTGATTCTTTGGGTAAAGGAGAAAAAAGTAAACCCAAGATGCCTACCTATGCGTGGGAAGGTAGGAATTTAAAAATTCTCCCTTCTTAAACAGCTACATGTCTCAAAAATGAAGTAAATTTTAAGCGTACCATAAAAATATATTCTTCATCCCATTTGCCACTTAACTGGTGTTCTTTTTCTGCCTGCATAAAGACAAGCCTTAGGCCCTCTTTTATTAATATCCATGAGCATAATTTAACAGCTGATCCCATACTGGAGATGCACATTTCATATTTAATAGCAAGTGTTATTTGGAAGTGGCCTGGAAGAAACGTAATGAATATATTGGTTGCTTAGACTGCTCCGAATGCTTAGATCAATACAACATCATTTACTTATTGCAGCTTATTAGCTAAGTCATTTCTTGTCATCTTGGTACTTCTGTGTAGCAACTAGAGAAGTGGCAGAAAAACAGGACTCAAAATGAATTATGTTCATCTGAATTTAATTAATGTAAATCCCATAAGTCCACTCTTCGATAGAGACCAAATGGTACTAAATATATATACACACACACACATATATATATGATATAAAAATAGTATATATACAGTTTTCCTGCAGGAGAAAGTCCCGATGACCAGGCTAGACGCTTGGGCTGAGCTGCCTGCCACGGACTTTCCCTTCCCTTTCCGGAGGGCACGCTCAGGAGGAGAGGTGCCAACACCTCCCCGTAAACGTCCCCCAGCCTCTCCTCTAACACAAAGCTTGTCTGCGCACAGGTCCCTGCAAACAGGCAATGAAATAAGAGATCTTCATCAACTCTAGCACTGAAATAAATCTTTAAAAAGAACGAACACCATTGCATTCACCAGAAGCTACCAGAAGTTTTTAGAGGCGATTAAAGGTTATAGCCTAATGCTGCAGAAGATAAAACTTTGGACAGCCTTTATAGATACCACCTTTGCCTTGCTCTTCGCCCAGAGACTGTCTCTAGTTCCAGACGACGTGAACTGTGCAATGCATTGTTACGATTTATGCATACACTTCAGGATTAAAAAAAGGAACCCACTGCCTGAACTGCCAGAGTACATTATGGTAACATTACATTTGAAGACTCTTATTTTCTCCATATATCCAATTATTTTTCCACCTAGGTTCTAGAATCAAAAACATAGGTGAGGGAAAACACCTACTCAAAGTTCAAGAAATTGAGGGTTTTTTTGTGTCTGTCATAAGTGCTGTCAAAACTCACCAGCCCCCAGTGAGCACGGATTACGCAGAATATGGATTATCGCCAGGCGCAAGCTCAGCTGCCCTCATATACGATCTTAGCTCCATGTCTAATTTTTTTCTTTACTGCTGAACATGGAAGGAATTTCAGCATGTGTAGGCTGCGGAATCCCTAATGACTAATGATCTTCTGTGCTGTGGTACATTGAAAAAAATCAGTTATACTAATTTCTTTTTGGCCAATGCATACTAAGCTCTAATGTTAGCAGCAGAAAATGCCTGCCCTGTCTTTGCTCTCCTCTGCCCCCTTCTCCCAGTTTCTCAAGGCTCCTTTCATCATCTCCTTTCTGAGGTTTATATTTGTCTCATTTCAGGAGCACAGAAGATCCGGGGTAACATACCACTAAACGGAGCGTGCCAGCAGGACACAAACTATTGCATAAGAACACCAGCTTTAGCAGACCTGACTACTGCCTAATAAGCGCTCATTATCCCATAAATTCGCAGAGAAGTTTCTGAATGTTTCAGTCATAAAATAGCTTTATTCGTCAGCCAGCTGAAAATATTCTGTTAGCAACCAATTTTATCCCAGAGATGAAATGTGCCCTAAAAAAAGCTGAACATAGTTTAATTAAAACAGCAAAGCAATATAAAGTTTTCTGTCATATAAATGTTTTGTTTTTAATTATAACACCTCATAAATATTTTCCAGCATTAAATTATCTCAGGAAACAATTCTTCATTGTTTTGTTTAGCTTGTTTGAGATACTCAACTTTAATAACAGTGTATACAGATGGCAAAAGCCACGCTGACATGTGCACTCACCTATAAATTACATGAAGAAACCCAGCCTGGTAATGAGAAGCTGACTCACACCCAGGTGACAAATTAGTCTCTTACGGTGTTCTTGTCACTTACAGAACCGTGAGTTAGAGTGAACTGGTTGGCAATGAAAAGTGGAGAAGGAAAAGCCCTGGATATGAGTAATTCCTCATAAAAAGTTACTTCCTGCAAGAAACACCAGTTGCACAACCCCAGTGCAGCAGGCAGCTTGTGCAATGCTTGTCACCTGCCAGCAAAATCCCTTCAGCCGTTCACTGCCCTTCGCTCATGAAACAACTACAAAAGCATTTACGATTAAGACCAAAATTTGGATTTGAAGGAGCAGGAAGGGTAGGCAGACAAGGACGACCCTTTAGGACTCGGCAAAAGATATTTGCTGGGACCAGAGTAGGTCTGTCTTCCTTGCTGAAAGTCACTCTTAAACTTTCCATAAGATCAGAGTACTATACACCATAAAGCAGCACTTCTGGTGTCACATAGTCCTAACATGCCCCTCTAAACCCTGCCAGGGAACAGCAGCCGCCATTCGGCCCTGCTTCACCTAAGGGCGGGCACGTGGAAGGGGCAGCGGCTGAAGACCTCCATCACGCAGCCAACAACAAGAGTCCTTCCTCCACGCACCACCCATCAAGTGGCAAACCCTGCTGAGCCTCCGAGACAACAGCATCCATGAAAACCTAACTTCTGCTTGATAGTCCAAAGCGATCAAATTAATCCCTTTGGTGCTACTTCTCAAAAAAAAAAACGAGCCACAGCTAGATGTTTTGTGGCACTCCATCTCCTGTCTCACATGCAGACACGAGCACGGAGGTTAAAACGTGCCCTGGTACCCTCTTACCTCTGGAGATGGAAACGTTTGCATAGAGAAAGTCTCAGTTTTCCTACCAGCAGCAATAAATATGATTTTGCATTCCATTTCCTGAGGGAATAACACATCAGCTCACGCTGCCCGAGCCATTTTTAAATGTTTGTTCTTGGAAGTAAAACCTGAAAGCCCCCAAATATTAGACTCAAGTAAGATTTCACTCCCCACCTATTGTAATCCTATGCCTCATTATTTGCAGAGTCATGGATACAACACGTGAATGTTTTCTCCACTGCTGTTTAGTGATATTTTGTTCTTCCTTTTTTAAAATGAATAAATAAAGCAGGCTCTCAAGACTGCCTCTGCCACAGAGGCTTCTCAAAGCACGAATACAGCTCCCCATCTATTTTCTCTGACCTTAGTCAGCACTGGAAATAAATCAGCGCGCCCCCCCCTACTGAAAAACCTGCAAAATTCTTCTCCCTTCTCTTGTTCATCTCTGCCTGACGGTCATTGCAGTTTTGCCCACCTTTAAATTGATTTTTTTTTTTTTTCTCCCTCCAACCAGCTTTGTCCTTCAGCAGATCTCCACTGCTCCAAGCGGAAGAAAACTCTGGTTCTAGCCATCTCAGCTATTTACCAGATACACATATCCTCGGCCACCAATTATTTAAGTCAAATCCTCCCCTGTGCCCCTAATGCCACAGAAGGTGCTGACAGCTGTTTACAACACAGCAACTTTCAGTGCATCTACACAGAAACGTCCCAGCACGAAGCAGAGCCCACGCTGCAGTTTCTCACAGCATCATACTCCCTATCTGGCATTGTGCGAGAGAGTGTGATGTGCAAGCCCCACTTCTGAGTGAGGCTGGAAGGCTAGAGGCTAAAATAAAACAGAAAAATAGCTTTTCTCTAAGCTCATAGGAGCTGGAGACAGTCTAAATGCTACTCAACAGTATTAAGAAAATAAATCTTCAGGAATCAAAGTCCCCAAACAAACAGATTTATTCACATCTCTAGACCCAGTTCCTTCCCCCGCTCTGAGGTGAAAAAAACCCAAACCTTTCATGAAAAGTTTTAAAATCCAATCTGGGATTTGCTATTCTGCATTTTATGCAATATATGTGGACTTTTACAGAACAAAATGATTACACTAAATTATTGATCAAAGGAAGCAAATACATACAGTGGCCTTAAGATTACATCAGCTGCTATGAGAAAAGAGAGAAAAGAGTCCTCCTTGGAGATTGTACTGACAATGTTCACCTATCATGATGAAGGCTCATTTCTAATTACATGATCTTATTACACATTAAATATGAAAGCGAATTTTTTCATTTTTATGCAAAGTTTGAAATACTGCCTTGGAAGTGAACAAAGGGACATGAATTTAGTAACAGAAAAAGATGTAAATACGCTCATCCAAACAAGCAACTGTAGAACATCACGCACGTATAATGCCTTTCATCCAAGGACTTCAAAGCACTTTAGACCCACTTACCAACTAAACTTCTTTACATCTGTCACAGGGCAGGTGAAGCATGAAAGAAAAATGGTGGAATAAAAAAAGCAGAGGTGCCAACCAGCTGGCTGCATACCATTTCAGGAAAGGAGGCTCTCAAAACCAAACCTGGCCAGCAGTTTTCTAGTAGATCAACTTCAAAGATCCAGTCTTCAACAAGACAGAAATCTTCCCCCTCGACCGAGACACAGATTCAGCGACACCCTTGTGCAAGAGGTACCCAAAAAGAGCCAACTCTTTCACTAGCCCTGGGAAAATGCAGGCTACTGCTCAGCCAACAGCAGGCTTTGACTGATAAAACATACCGAATTTGCCAGTGCCGAGAAGAGACCCATCACTCCGAAAGCCCCTGCCCACCGGCCGCAGAGCGGGACCGCAGCCCAGCGGAGCCCAGCTCCCCCCTCCGTCGCTGCGCTGACAGAAGGGCTGCGCGTAGCTTCTCCCTCTGGAAACTTCGACAGCACTGATGGGAACTTTCCATCTTAACATCGACGCCCTTCAAAAGCCCAACTGAGGCTGCCTCTCAAAATTAAAAGGAAGAAGATCCGTATCTTGGCATGATCAGCAACAGCTGTTCACTATTCATCAAAATGAGTTTAGCTGTGAATGAGTAGCATGTGTAATACGGCCTTAATTAGAGATGTGCATTCTCTATGTGCAATTCATGTAATTAGTGACACGAGAGCTGCTAATTTCCCTGGTAGAAATGAATGCACCACAGCAAGTTTAGCAGCATCTTACTTCAGAAGCAGGTAGCTGCAAAAGGCAGGAGTTTTAATCATTTTGACGGCATCTTATTTTTGCTACTTATTGAAATACGATATTACCCACAAATCATGCAAAACCGGTGTAATGTGCAGTGCATCTGCAATTCCCAATCCTGAAGTGAAAGCACAATGCTTCATTTGTACTGACTAGTTTTTTCTTTATCGTAATAACCCAACCAGAGCTATGTATGCTCGTGTCAGCAGGAGGTGTCAGAATACACCATATACAGCAGACTTGGAAGAAAACAGCAGTTCTGATGAAAAAAAATGCCCCATCTTCCACCTCTCCCATAGATACAGATAATAGCCTTCATCCAACCAGAAAACTAAAATAGTAATATGTGATTTATATTGGTCATAGAGTAGAAATAGTAGTCAGTACTAACGGCAACCAGCTAGTAAACTACCCTGGCTAACGTTCATACTGGAGTTTTAGAGGACGAGAAGATGAACAAGTCAATTACAGAATGCCCTGCTCCTCATCTTCCCCAAGTAATTGAAGATTCAGTATCATTTTTACTGAGTTATTTTTAATTGGCCTCATTTGCTGAAGTAAATTAGGTGTAGCATTGTCCTCAGTATGATATATGCATCTGTGCAAATCGGAAAGAAAACATGAACAAAATTTAAAGCACTGCCATGGCAAACCAGCCAAAATCAGATAAATGCAATTAATTTCTAAGCCTAGCCTTGAAAAATTATGATACTAATCTATTTATTTGACTGTCAGTGATGGTTTCCATCAAGGTCAGGAGAAATTGCTCAATTAATAAATGTCTGCTTGCACCTGACAACAATAAAACTCTCCCTAGAGTGCAAGGAGCTAAAAGCCTGTGACCTCAGACACAGACAGTGAGGTGTGGGTGGGTTTTTTTGCAAGACTGAACAGTAAATACATTACTTGCAGGGCCAGGTTTTGCAGAGTTTGAAAGCTGCCAGCTGTCCTGGGGATCTCAACTGCAGATGCAGACCACTTTTTGGAAATCAGGACCCCAGCGTCAGGTATGCCAACACTCTTCACCGTTCAGCTGCTAGTTAATGCTGGCCTCTGCTGGCTTCAGCGGGGAGGGTGCTGACGAGGACGGCGATTCAGGAGAGACAGAAGGGTAACTATTAGTCTAGACCGGTTCAGGAATTTGTTTCCGCTGCCTTCTACTGTCAGAGCAGTCTGCAGGCTCCTTCTAGCAATAGGTCTACCAGCAAGAAGACCCCACAATAATTTTTATTAGCTCTTCTTCTCTCACCATCTTGCCTGTTTTCACAGAACACATATTTAATGAGACTGTTGAGAAAACAACACAGGCCCCGTCACGTATGCTGTGATAGAGTGCACAGGAATGAAAACACCTGAAAAGGAGAAATGGTCAGTAAAGATAAGGACGTGTCTTCATTGCACTCTTAGGCTTGGTTCTACCCGGTTGCTGTCCTAACTGCAGAATAGCTTCCAACCTGGATGTGGCACTGCTTTAAGCCACGGCTAGCAGGCGCGGGTGCAGATCTAGCCTTATATTTGCCTTTTGCTTCAGGGGCGAGCGCAGCCCAGCTCCTGCACTGCTGCAGCCACCGCCCAGCATCGCGCTCGGCTGCCTCGCTCCGGCGCCGAGGCACTAATGCCTCCGTTGCCTCAGTCTCTTAACTCCCCCTTTTCCCGCTTGATAAGCTTCTGCAGCACTTGCAAGGAGAGTCTGCAAAGGACATCGTAATTCCTGGCTGCCACTCGGGCTGCCTGTAGCAAAGCTGGGGGATACGGTCGCAGAGGCCTCGCCTGGGGTTGGTAACAGGCACCAAGCTGAAACTTATATTTAACAGACAGGTGTTAAATGAAACGCTGTGAGCTTCCTTCCCTAATAACACTTGCATCAGAAATTTTGCCACCAAATGCTGTTTGATTTCACCTGCAGAACCAACTGTCTTGACAGTAAGCGAGTTCCTGGGTAGAGGGTTTTCTGCACCGACTCCTTTTTTTCTTGTCGTTGTCCAAGGCAACAGCTCACCCAGCACAGACACTTGTTCGGAGAGGGCATCAGCAGAACGCATTCCTCGAACAGCCCAGCTCAGGGCCGCCCCTGGGAGACAGACGATACGGCACCTGAGCCCCGCGCCAGCACACCGGCTGCTCCGGGCGGGGCATTGCA
>NW_008824372.1:733823-748778 GCF_000699105.1 Pygoscelis adeliae
ACGCCACCTGCGCCCCGCGCCAGCACACCGGCTGCTCCGGGCGGTGCATTGCATGGCTCTGGCACCGGTTGAGCTTTGCTGGGGGGAAACAACTGGTGACACACAAGCCATGGCGCTACACCATGTAACTTACTCTGCAGTGAGCAGAGATGAGGCATAAAACCACCCTAGCACAAGTTGATTGTCAGTAAGTGATGCCCACTTGATAACTGGAAGTAGAGCAATGGCCTGTAACAGCCAGTCTAGAGGAAAGGAGAGCAGTCACAGTGCAAATAAATATTTGTTCCATCTTTTGTAAGAGGAGGGGAAAGCTCTTTGTTTTCTTGCCTCTAACTTGCCTCCAGCTGTTGCCTTCTGTCCCCTTTCAATGTCCAGTTGCTTTTGGGTTTCTTGATGGGTGACTCTTGAATGCTACTTTGAAGCAGGAGTGTGGAAGACACAGTGAGAGGTAACTGAAGGTAAGATATCCATTTCTACTGTCTCTTACCAAAACACTGTGCAGAAGAGTGAATCAACCAGCCAAGTAATTAAATGAGTTTTGAAGAACCACAGCAACAGCATAGCAAAGACTCTAACTGCACATGACCATACTTCACTTGCTAAAGTCGTATGTAATTAGCTGGTTTTAACTCCATTTATTGAGGTTGTTAAATAGAGAAAAAGGAAATGTATTTCCTGTGACTTTACACAAGAGAAGAGCTGTGCAAATCCTGCAGATATTTGATTCACAAGAGTTGGAAGCAAAGCAAACACACTGCTGAGCCAGATGCCATGACAGGTGAGAACCCAGCGCCTTCTGAAGACAAGGCGTGAACCTGGATGAAGCTGCAACTATCATCTCATATTGCGAAGCAATTCTGAACTTGGCTTGAGCTACAGCGAGCCGGAAGAATGGATGCAAGTTTAAAGGAAAATATTTGGCACCATTTTTATTCAGAGTCTGAAGACCGGCTATGCTCAGATACCACACAACAGATACTCTTCTTCAGGTGAAATTTCGTCTACCCAGTAAAGGAAGATCAATACCTCTCCCCCCTCCTACCAGCCTCACTCTACTGCCTGCATTACATTTCCATGGCAATTCAGCCGGTGGGAGGAGGTGGCCGTGCAGCAGGGACGCTCCTGGGAGCAGAGGTGCTGCCCACGGGCTCCTGGCTGGCACAGCTCACCCGGGAGGTGGGACCTGGCCCAAAACGTGTCCTGTGTGGAAATAAACCCTTTTCAGTACTCAACAGGGAAAGAACCACAATTTTCCCCAACCCGTAAGTGACAAGAAGCCCTCCTGAAGCTCAGACCACATAAGCTGCTGTTTACCTGCCAAGACTGCCCTTGCCCTGTGCCGGGCAAACACTCACTTTAATTAGAGACTTTTGTCACCACTGAAGTGATGTATCTCAAATAAAATTAACAGTTCTTACTTAGTCTTCACACTACAGATCTGGCAGAGGTGTGGGGGCTTTTGTCAGGGTGGCCCACGGGGAACATAAAAGGGCTCTGTGTGCCTAAACCCAAGGCAAACAAATGAAAAAGACAAAAAGAAAAACAGCTTGCAAATGTAAATTTCCCCTCAGATTGCTTTTGCAGTCATGCCTCGACCCAGTGGCAGCAGGGTGGCAGGAGAAGGTGCAGCTCAGCCCAGGCCAGCGCAGGTGTTGTGAGCAGGTCCTCAATAAAGCCTACAGAAATCCACGGGAAGTCATATATGCTCCTTCTCATTCCCAGCTCCACTAATTTTGCCACTCACTTTGTTTCTGTTACAGTTTTGGCTCAGACTAAACAGCGCTTTCATGCTTATGTGGCACACGGATGGGTTTTCTCGCTCATGCAAGGTGTTGCATATTGAGTAAAGGCTGGGAAAAAGTAGGTCATTGAAGTATCGTTACCTTATCTGCTTTTATCCCTAGAACTGCTTTCCCTCCAGGATTGGCCCAATTTACAGTCCTTTCTCTTGAGAGGTTCACCTGCCCTGCAGAGATGTGGAGCCTTCATTCCAGGAGCTCAGTGCTGTCTGCAGAACAAGATAATCTGTAGAGAGAAGGTGATTTTCAAAACAGCCTTGCCATATGTTAATATAATTCAAGAAAATAAATCCAAATCAAAGAGGGACTTCAGTGTCAGTCCAAAGCAAAATGAGGGCCAAGTGGGGCAACCTTTTCTTATGCAGAATTTTGCTTTTCTCCTGAAATAACCCATCAGCCGCTACCTGCGAAGCAGAGCGTGCTCGGGGTGGAAGGGTGTCAAGTGCCTCCTAAAGTGCTCCGGAGGGATCTCAGCAAATGGCCCTTTTTTCTGCCTCGGAGAAATGTGCCTGTTTGGAAGGAGTTACTGGGAAGGGAAATCACAGCAAGCGGATCATTTTGGTAATAACGCTCCTCCAGACCACAAAAGATGAGCACTTTCAGAGGTCTGGTCAAAATGCAAACTTCCCTTCCACATTCTTCTCGCTGGGAACTGCACCTCCCCGTACTGCTGTTTTCTCATCAAAACTCTCTCTCGTTAATTTATTACACTCTGACGGCACTAATTTAATTCCTTAGAGAACAGCAATGAATATATTGGGTAAGCAAGTCTCAATTCCTATTTTTCCTTTGGGAAGAGAAAAGGCAACTTTGTGGAGACCACGAATCTGTTTACAAATAAGCACTTTCCCGGCTGAAAGTTAATGAAGGAACGGTTGGTGTCAGAGCATCCCTCTGCCCGCAGCAGCAGCATGAGCACATTCACAGCACACGTCCCACCAAGGGGAAGGACTTTATTTCCGAATCATGAAATGTTAATGAGCCCACAAAGCGCCTGATTTATATGGCAACAGCCAAGGCTCCAACTTCAGGGACCATCATGAAACGTGTCAGGTACAGTGGGCTTTCATTATCCCCACAATGCACTTTCACTAAATCTGAATTATCTGCAGATGGGTGTGCCTATTTCTACACGGCTGACAAGCAAGCACGGCCCTTGGGTCTCTCCCCTGTCCAACATCTCTTGGGGCGTCCGCTCTGTTTTCCCTAGACTAATTAAGGTCTGAATTCAAGTTTTTTGTCAATGTCTTGACTAAGGTTTATGGAGGTCCTTAGGGTTAATTTATAATCCCCTAAAGAATAAGTAAATATTTAAACTTCCCCCACTGGTGTAATTGAATGTTTTAATTCATGCTGGTAGACTGTGTCAAGCAAATTCTTCCACTGCTGCGATTATTTATTAAATAAATGAAAATAGAAAATCATTCTCGTCACTTTGCCAGAGTGTATGTTTATACTAAAATGCTGCTCCTTACATTCATGAACCCCAGATTACAACTGCTTAGCAAAGCACCAGGTGAGTGTAGACTATTTTAGGGTTTTTTTTAGCTAAATACCCAGCCGAAAGCCCACAGCGAGGCAGTGAAGGTGCCGCCCAGGGACCGTCCGAGAGCCACGGCCGCGTTTGGAGAGCCGCTGGACAGGGCGGCAGGCAGGAGGGATGTCGCACTCGTGTGTGCCGGGTGCCGAGCGGGGGCACGCACCTCCCGCCACACGCACCGCAAAACCTTCCGAGTGCCTGCGAATCCTCCGGACAACAGCAGCTGTTCCAAGAGCGGCTCGTTTGCTTCACAACGAAGCACAGTCTAATGGGGGGCCGGGGGATGCACAGGGATGCGGGAGGCAGAAGCGGTGCCTCGAAGGAGGGGCACAGATCCCGCCGGCTGGCGGTGCTCGGAGGCGGGCAGGCGGACTCCTGCCAACCCGCGTCTGCCTGACGGCACGTCCCTCCTGCCGGCACCCACCGGTGACCCAGACCCGGCCTCTCCCCCAGGGATGCTCCTTGCGAGCCAGGCACCCCCAGCCTCCCCGGAGAGCATGTTAATGTTTAGCACTGCGCCTCTGGGCTCCATAACCACATGCACAAGGCAATCGCTCCCCGTTAACCAGTGTCACTGCTGGGTTAAAGAGCAGCACACCCCCAGCATCCATTCCACAGCCCGCATTCACGACCTGGGCTCTTGGTAATGATAAATCAGCTATCGCCTGTCCACTGCAGCTGCTGGCCCCTCGCAGCCCCCCAGCCCCCTACCCCCCCCACCGTCAGAGCCTCAGTTAGCCTAGGCGCCGACCGGCCTGAGCGGATGGATTTTCAGCCTGCACGTGCTGCTGCTGCGCAGCCGTGACAGCACGGAACAAAATTAATTGCATCAACTGGGATGTGTATTAGCATTTAACTAACAGAGACAAAAGCAGCTGGCGAGAATCTGGGGTCTTGTACATCCAGGAGAACTTATCGGTGTTGTTTAAATATTCATTTTTGCATTCTAGGCATCGAAAATCATAGTAAATCACACCTCCTTCACATGGCGGTGATTGCACTTAAATAAACACTGCTTACGGTTTCTTGTGTTTCTGCCTCTTGAACCAGAGTTTTAGATTTCTGGTACTGCAGGGAAAAGACAGAGATGTATTGAAAATTAAGGTACCTAAATAATTAACCCCACTCCTGAGTCTTAGAGGCAATTTAATAAAGTGCTCTCGGGGACCCAGCTGACAGTGAATAATATCTGTTGTCACTGCGCCTACACAGGCTGCAGAAACAATTTTATGTTGCCATTACACCACGGTGCTTAACTGTTTATGTTCTCGGGAGAGGGGACGCTGGCCTGAAACCCAGTCATAAGAAATCCCTGTGCACGTGGGACATGAGGGGAACGATCCTGCAAGATGAGCGTGGGCTTCCTCCTCCTCCGGAGGTGGAGCCACACACTCAGCCGAAGCATCTTATTAAGCCCATGTAACTTGTTGCTCTAAAAATACGCTTTGGTTGTCGTACCTGGAATGATGCATTTTTGCCCCATCTTTCCTGGCTCCGTTTCTCAATGGCCCCATGAAAGACTGCTGAGGAAGGCCGGCACCCCCCAGGGCAGAGGCAGGGTGTGCGGGCAGGAGGTCCCCGTGCACCACTCCAGTTGTGCCGGCACAGCTCCCGCCGGCACACTGGCCAGATGAGCCCAGGTGATGCCTTGTTAGAGCCAGTTTCGGAATCTGCCTCTGGAGTAACCGCTCTGCCAGCACCGGGGGAGGCATTTTGCAGAAGTCTTCATTGCCCTGTGGATTTTCATGTGTGTTTGATTAATTATGTATGGACTTTTGATTGCAACTATGGTGCGGAAAGGAGTATACAAGCTGGGTGAGTCAATTTGGCCTAAGTAAGATCCATCCACAATTCCTGGATTTTTTTTTTTTTGCCTGCGAATTACAGCGATGGAGAGACAGAAATTTCCTTTTTGTGTTTATTTTGGGAATTATTTTTCATACTGACAGCCTCTGCAGCGTGGGCTAGATTAGAAACAGAGTTAATACGGGCAGCTGAGAGAGCCGAAAGCTGGGGAAACTGAGGGTGCCACTGCAGGGCTGGAGCCTGCGAATTCACACTCGCTCGCTGCAGCAACCATTTCCCGTACACCATCCAAGACACACCTTGAATCTGTCCAGTGGGAGCAAGCGGGCATTGACCACAGCCTTGGCTCTCCCTGCAGCAATACCAAAACGCCCCGCGTCCTCCCCAGCCGGCGTGGCTCTGCCCATCCCGACAGGGGCAGAAAGGTCTCTGCAGAGGTTCCCAAGGGAACCCTGCAGAATTCTCCTACCCCTTGACATTACAGGGAGATATTACTGTTAATGACAGGAAGCTGATAACGGTGAGAACTGGCAGAAAATCTTTCCATAGAAGAGTAATAAATGCTGTGGGTGGATAAGGTGACAGCTGCGACTGCGAAAGAATCAATAAATGTTGTAGTGGCATTTGTACCGGGATGGTGGTGAGGAGCAGTTCCCTCACCAACCCCTTCCTAATGCAATCACTGCAAAACCAAGTTCTTTCCGCCTCGGTAATAACAAATAGGGCCAGTTCTGATCCGGGAAATACATCAACTTCTTCTCCCCGGGGTATGTGCTCCAGCCCAACTCCTTGCTGTTTCTCCTCAACCCAGGCCTGCCCACACTGCTGCGGGATGGGTGAAGCTGCCTGACATTCCTCTAGGTATTTCGAATGTAGAGACAGCAAATATTAAAGCAGGTATTGCCCTGTTTTCCCTCCTTCACCCACACTCATGATGGTCCCTGCCAAGCGCCACATACAAATGACATGACGCTCTGGGCTTATCTATAGTAACCTACTGGTAACCCGTGAGAGGTCCCTCATCTGCCACAACTGAGCGGCTGAATTGGGGTTTTTGCTTTTGTTTATTAAAGAAGACCAGGACAACACCCTGTAAGGCTGAAGATGCTTAGCAAGACTTGAAGAAATTACGGATTTATACATATTTGTGTCATGGCTAATGATCTCCGTGACTCGCCTTGCACAATGGGTTTGTCCACTCAAGTGCGAACTTGCCATCTGGAAATCCACGTGGCCCTGCGCGTTCCTGTAGGTGCTAGGGAGCCAGGTCAGGGGCTGCCGTTGCTGGACAGAAAGTGGCACAAGCTCCTTTGGGTGCCGCAGGCAGGCTCGGTGCCTCTGGGCTTCTCCTGATGGTTGTTTACAGCTTGGCGAAGATGTAGCTCCCAAAGTTTGTTTTGGAGGGATGGTAAGAGAATTTCAGGTAACCTGTGATTATTTAGGACAGGATTTCTAGGGGAAGTGGGTACTAAATCCTAAAAGCACCCAGTGAGCCTAAACACCTGAACGTCATCTCTCCGCAATGAAAAGGCACAAGGGTCGGGGTAGGAGCCAAGGCCCTGGCTCAGCGACTGCTGTACAGACGCGTATCTGAGTAGGCAGGATTGGGTGAAAGCCTCCAGCCCACGCTCTCACACGTGTTGCGAGCTTTGACCTACGATGGGGAGTGGAGAGGACGCCGCAGGCAGTCCCTCCCTTGCAGTGGGCACCATGGATGGGTGCAGCCCTGCCCTCCCTGCCTGCCCTGCCTGCCCTGCCGGCCAGAGCCGTCGCCCGCATGTGGTGCCACCAGCAGGACGTCGTGAGTGAAGTGTACCAGCCCTTTCGCACTGCGGCTGCTTGTTTGCTTGGCAGAAACACAAAGCAGACCTGACATTTTCATGTATTTAACCTCGGTGCCAATAGCAAAGGCGGCTGCCTGGGCTCGCTGTGGTCGGTCTGCTAGTTACACTGTTGTTCAGGCTGACACTGCTCGCACGGCTCTTCATCTGGAGGTGTGAGCGGTGGTGCTCCTGCAGCTCACACAGTCATTGCTAAGCTCTTTTGTTAGAAGTTGTAAAAAGACCTGAAAATTTAAGTACTTTAAATATGTTAAAATACTTCACCCAAAGAAGTATTTGAAATTAAACACTTTTCTTCAGTCTATTTGTGCTATGCTCAAAGCAGGCATTTGCAAACACCCAAAGGACCCCACGCTCAGCCTATATGGGGAAGGCAAAGTGACAATACTGAGGAGAGGTTTGGAGACAGAGATGCTTTTCCAGTCAGAGAGTTGGAAAAAGCAGAGAAGCATTCAGACACATGGTATGGCTTCAGGTCCTGAAAACACTTTTTCCAAGTCAACTAGTCAGTCTAAAAAAGACATTGCCTCTCTCTCTAGACTTCATTTGCAGTTTTGTTGGGTAGGCAGAACCAGAGCAAAGCCATCAATACCATCAGAAATTTTCCTATTTTTTTCCAAGCAAGTTTCTAGCTCTGAAAGTAGTCAACAACATGTGTGGAGAACACTGCCTTTATGAAAGCATCGCGACCAGCTGCAGCCAGGGTGGAGGGGGCTGGTGGGGAAGCACAGCAGCAAGGCTGTGCACCACTGCCAGCCTGAATCTGCAAGAAGTAGTGTGACTTTGGGGGGTCTCCCCTGCCCCTGAGGAGCAGCCTGACAAACGGTAACATAAGAGGTCAGGACTCTGCTGCTAGGTCCTTGGTGAGACTCTGCAAATGTCTGTATCCAGCAGTTTGTCAGTCCCACCTAGTACTCTTCATGTCCCAACTCGTACAAGATCTCAAGCACTATGCATGGGAAGTCCTGCACAGGGCCGTCCAGGGACCTGTTCCCTCGGTGCAAAGATCTCTACCTTCCTTGCTTTCAGGAAAGCTGCAGTGAAGATCCACCTGTTACTGTTGTAGCTCCAGCAGATACCTCACACAAAGATTTTTGATGCACAACCGTTCTTTCTGCTTTTCCCCAACACTCCGTAAAGCAAGGACCTGGAGGCACAGGGCACTCCCTTTTCTCCTGTGGTGCAATCAACGTTCAACTCGGCAACTTGGTGAAATGTCATACCTAGGCCATACCTGGAAGGACAAACCCTTGTGAATCTCACCATTGCAGAATTACTCTCTGCCTGCCCTGGGCATCCCTCCGTTTCCCCAGGAGCTTGGAGATCCTGCCAGTAAACAGCTAGATGGACCATGTGCTCAATGGATCCAGAAGCTGCTTAATATATAGTTCATGAGGACCTGAAGGAATATACTCTATCCTACATCAAGTGTCATGAAAACTACCTGGTTTTGTACTGAAGCCACAGTCCTCATCCATGAGTAACAGAAAGCTGAAGCATCGGTTGGAAATCTCCAAAACCTCAGGCATTTCAGCCTCATCCCACAGTCAGTCCTCCAGCTCCTGATGGAGACTGGTTTGTCTGGACATAGTGCAGAGCCCATACAGTGGTTGTCTGTCTACGCTGCTCTCCAGCCACCTCTGTGACATTCATCTGCTGTCTTTCTCAACTCCTTAAGGTAGAGCTCAGCTCTGAGCAGAGCCTGATACCTCTCTCTTTTCTCCTGCTAATTACTCCATTTTGCTTTGTCCTTATCTCCCAGCTCTCCTGTACATCATCCTTCCATATGCACACTCTGATCTAAACAGCTTCCAGCTGCAGCACGCCTGCCTCCCTTCGGTCACCCTCCACTGTGAAAGCCCAGAGAAAGCACGACGAACCACAGTGCTTTCTCCCAGTGGTTAGCTTACGTCTGAGGGACTAATCCTGACCCAGCACCGACCGCACATCATGGGTGGAACTCAGGAAGATGGGTCCTGATAAATCTTAAGACAAGATGGAGGTGCTGTGTCCCTGCTGGGGACTGCAGTGGCAGGGAAGGGCCGGAGCCCTGCACATGTGCACCTTCACTTGTGGAGCCACAAGTGATTAATTTAAAAGCCAAAGCAGGAAATTACTCGGTCACAGAATTACAGCACCAAACGAGAGCAGGGCAGACAGGCTTGATCTGGTACAGAGCTGTCTGGTACAAAGTTAATCAGCATATTGAAACTCCCGGGGAGAGCTTATTCCCAAATCAGTGCTTTGTATGCTGTGGCTGCAGGAGTTTTCATCCCTTCCCAGGAATCCTGATGTCCAACTGGGGCCTCAGACAGCTGAGAACTTCTTTATGTCTAAATCAGGACAATTATTTAATTTAGACATTCAGTAGACGCTGGGAGTACAGGGAAGAGGTGTAGTGGCGAGAAAAGAGGAATAAATCACCGAGCGCAAGTTAACCACATAAGCCCTTTATAAACAGCTCATTTAGGAGAGACAAATGCTACTGTTTCATTTTACTTAAAGAAAATTTGTTCTTTTTCCTTCATGCACTGTTCCTCCAGGAGTGCGCAGGACACAGCTAGACATCTGCTGGCTGTGGCCACTGGCCAAGGCTGCACTAATTGCATAAGTATTTTGGCTTGCAAATACAGCAAGTTTGGCATTCCCGTTCAGTGCATGCCACGTGGCTTTCCTTTAAGTTATCGGCTGTTAAGCATTTGAATCCCAGCCAGGTGCATGTGAATAGTTACTTACTGGGTAAGAAATGCTGCTTTGTTAACTAGGCTGGTGAAACAAACCCAGCTGATGTTTGGACATGAGGAAAAACTTCTTTACTGAAAGAGTGGTTAAACATTGGAACAGGCTGCCCAGGGAAAAAGGAAATGGCCTCAAGTTGTGCCAGGGGAGATTTAGATTGGACGTGAGGAAAAATTTCTTTACTGAAAGAGTGGTTAAATGTTGGAACAGGCTGCCCAGGGAAGTGGTTGAATCACCATCCCTGGAAATATTTAAAAGACGTGTAGATGCGGTGCTCAGGGACATGGTTTAGTGGGCATGGTGGTGTTGGGTCGATGGTTGGACTCGATGATCTTAGAGGTCTTTTCCAACCTTTATGATTCTATGATTCTACGATGTCCAGAAGGCTAATCCTGCTTCAGGTAAGGGCTCCGAAATACCTCAGTCCCTGGCAGGCCCTTCCTGCAAGCAAGAAACAGAAGGAGTGGCAGACATGGGACGGAAAACAAGGTGGCGAGCAAACATTGACACCGTGTTTTGATGACAGAAGTGGATGTCTCCTAGGGCTGTAATATGCCATTTTCAAAGTTTCCAACCCCTGCGAGCTAGTGCCTATAGGGGCCCTGGAGGGAAATCATGACTTGCCCCTTAGGCCCACACCTGGATCAGTTTGTTTTGCTGCTTCAAACACGCTGAAGATCCAGCTGCCTGCTTTCTCTGCCTGCCTCCCGAGTCTCCTCCAGAGCTGGGGCACCCTGGAGAGGTTCAAGGAAAACACCACCATACCTTAATGTAAGCAACTGCCTGGGGGCGATGCACTAACACTAGTCTTCTGTCTGAGTCCCTAATTCCAGAGAAAGCCTGGAGCAAAAACAGCCGCATGGCACCATCCTCAGAGGGAATGAAATCGGGGCTGTGCTAATGAGTGCTCCCGCGGGAAGCGGAACTTTCTGGAGCGCAGAACCCGTGGGATTTCTCGACGTCGCCTGCAAAACCCCAGCCACCAGCACCCGGGGAACAAATGAACAGGCGCATCTTCAGTTTCACCACTGTCAGGCGTGGGTTGTCATCAGTGTCAGCATGACCTGGAGTTTCATGGTTCAGCCCTTCTCCTCATTTTAATGGCTGCTTTGCACTACAGCGTCCCCCAAGTGTGACCGCAGGGCCGATGGCTCCAGTGGAGGAGAGCCCCTGCCCGAGGAGCGGGGCTGTGCCCGGAGGAGCCGAGCAGCAGCAGCACTGGCCAATCGTTCCGGACTAATTTTTAGTGATTCTCCCGGAGGTTTTCAGTACTATGTTATACGTAACATGAAAGCAATACATGTAGTAGGAATGAAATTAGAGGTCAGTAATTGAAACACAGTCTCAAGCCATGTAGCTCCTCTCTGTGACCTTACTTAAGACACCATTTTCAAGACTGCTGCTGGACACCTTTGCTGTTGGGCCCCTTCCCCTCCCTCCCCCAGACATACCGAATTTTCCAGGAAACATGGACAGCTGTAGACATATATTAAAAAAAGGTCCGAGACACTTTAAGCAGGCCCAAAGGATGAAGCACTTCAAATTGTCCCTATCACCGTGCAAAACTGCTCAGGAGCTCTGTGTCTGCGCTTACGTGCCCTGCAGCGCCCCGTCCCGCAGCGAGAGCCCTGCAAGGGGGGCTGGCTCCTGGGGTGGAGGTCCCGGGGATGGGGAAAGGCTGTCCAGAGGGAGACAGAGCTGAACGGGTCTGAACACCTAGAAAGCAAGAAATTCCTCCGTCTTCCTCCAGTTTCATTACCCACCTGCTTCGACTTGTTTTGAGCAGTGATGGAATTCAACTTCATGTACTTAGCAGGGAGCAGAGCGAGGTGACTTGCTTTCTCATTTACCAGTGACGACTAAAGCTCTCTCTACCATATAATGCATTTCCATTACAGCATTAAGCATCCTTCTAACCCAAATATACGTCCTGAGAACAAAAATAACTGTAAGAAATACAGTACTTAATCTGCCTAGATTCCGCTCTCAGAAGGATATCATCTATTACAAATGTTATCCCTTGCCTTGTCTATTAATCCTAAAGGGACCAGTGATTAAATACTTTTTCTAACCCTCCAGTCCCTGGTGTGCCTGTGATTCAGAGTTATAATCACTCTGTGTTGTACATCTGGTGACGATAACGGGCAATGCTCTGTTATTACAACAAGCTTTCACTGCTGCTTACTGGGCTGCAAAGGCAAGATTGCGTTCAGCACATTTCTTGGCTCTCTACCTGAATTAACAATATAAACAATATTTCATGACTTGGAGAAGGGTTACAAGGAAAGCACAATCCTAGACATGCTTGCAAAGGCAAAAGAAGGATATGAATTGCAGAACGGAGTGAGGATATGGAGTCACAAGCGATTTGAAGTGCAGCTCTGGCGCCAGAAAACTGCTGTAATTGAGATATGAACAAAATGAGCACACTTCTGAGAGTTCTCTGCCTGTCTTTGGGCTGGATTCACAGTGGGAACTCTGCTCCCTGCAGGCATGCCTGCACTGGGGGACCAAGCCCACCGCCCACCTCCTGGCTGGCCCAGCTCCATCCTGACGGTGCTCCCACCGCCCGCGCAGAAGCAGTGTCGGGACGTCTGTCGCACCGCCCTCCGGCACACGGGTCTGCGCTGGCTTCAGCACAAGGGCAAAGCCGAACCCCAGGCACACAACAGACAGGAAAGCTACACTTTTCTTCCAACTTAAGAGATTCAGTGGATAGCCAGTTACAGGGGTGGGGGTTAAGTCTATCAAATTAATTTTAATTACAATTCAAAGAAAGAAAAGCCACTTTAACATTTCTAATCAACAGGCATCTAATGAGGCATGTTAGTTCCTGTAGTCTGAACACAGTAGGAAATTTTCTAAGATAATTTACTTCATTAATATTCAGCTAGAAGTGGATCATCCAATACTTTCCATGGTGGCATTGAGATAAAATATGTCAAAAGGAAAATTATATTTGACATGGACATTAAGCTTCATAAGTTTCATTCCATCTTACGAAAAAACACTTCTGACTGAAATAAAACATTACAACCCAGATCTACCAGAATGATTAGGGGGTCTATCTTAGTAAGAAGGGTACCCATGCATTACTACCAGTGATGCAAACCAAGTTTGCTTGCTTTATTTTTAGTACCACAGTGCTGCCTGTGTCCCAGCACAGCAGAGCATCACCGGCGATGTCCCAGTCCCTGCAGCACTCGCCAAGTGTTGCCTTCACCCAGCCCTTGGGGGACCCCCAGTCCCCGGGTGGGACTAGTATAGAGGAATGTACTTATTCTTGTAAGTACATACGAATACACCAGAGCCGATCAGGAAAACAAGAGGAATCCTTTGCGGGATTTCTGAATATTGTTGCTTTATATTATTCTTGAGACAGGAAATGTCAACAACCCTTAAAAAGTTGTCAGCCTTTTTAAAGAGTAACAGCTTTAGTGTAGCAGTTCAGTTTTCATATCTTCAAGCTGAGACTGGTTTGAATTGCTTGACTACAACAGAAATGGAAAAAAAACCAAACCAAAATGAAAAGGTTGAATGAAAGAGCCCCAAAGGGACCAAAGTTTGTCTGGTTTCCTGAATAATCATAGAATCATAGAATCATAGAATCATTAAGGTTGGAAGCACCGATCTCGATCATCGAGTCCAACCATCAACCCAACAACACCATGCCCACTAAACCATGTCCCTAAGCGCCTCATCTACCCGTCTTTTAAATACTTCCAGGGATGGTGACTCAACCACTTCCCTGGGCAGCCTGGTCCAATGTTTAACTACTCTTTCAGTAAAGAAATTTTTCCTTACATCCAATCTAAACCTCCCCTGGTCGATCCAGCCTGTCCAGGTCCCTCTGCAGAGCCTTCCTACCCTCCAGCAGATCAACACTGCCGCCCAACTTGGTGTCGTCTGCAAACTTACTGAGGGTGCACTCGATCCCCTCATCGAGTAATAAATCCTAATAAACGGATGTGTAAGAGAGCAGGGAACGAGGATGAGACCCACCAATCTAAGCCCACGGAAACTCTAGGAATTTTATGCTGCTTGAACCTAATTAACTGAAGGGTTCAAACAACAAAAAAACGAAGCCTCTCTTTGCGCAGTAAATAGGGAGAAGCACAGGGGCGGTGAGGTCTGTGGCACCGATGCTCTGGGCATGTCCCCTCCAGGAGACACCCCTTTTAGCAATCTTCTCCGCCCGTTCCTACGGCGGTTTGCTCTCTGCCGGCGCGTCCAGCTGGTAATGAGGACCTGGCAGAGCGGGGCCGGGCTGGCCTGCCCACTGGCACCGGGGGTTTGGTGCCAGCCTCCAGCGCCGCATGCCAGCCACCAGCTCTGCCGCCCTGGCAGGGGCCTCTGCTGCCCACAGCCTGGCCACCAGCCCCGGCAGGACAGTGGCCAGCCGCGGGCAGAAAATGTGCCCTTTCCTCTTCCAGGCAGACACCTTGCCTCTTCTCCCACCCGTGCCTGCCCAGCCCTGCGTTTCTCAGGCAATCCTCCATCTCCTCCTCTGGGCATGAGCAATTCCAGTCACTGAAATATGAACATTTGTCCTATTAATAATCAATAACCCGTCAGCTCAGTGAGTCACTCTCGAGCACGCTGAGCTGCACAGCCCCGCGTACCCCCAGAAGACCTGCTTTGGATGTCTGTTGGTGGGAGTTTAATTTGCTGCCCTTTCCAAAACAAAGGACTACAGATGCAAGGATTTAAATGCCAGAGAGTTACATGTCGGTCTGCGTCCTGGGTAAACAGGCAGGTTTTTCATCATCGGGACATTTAGGCGTGCGTATTTAGAAAACATGTAGGTTACGTTAAAGTCCAACCTGATACAAATAAATAAGAGCCTGTGCTAGTTTTCCGTTCAGGACGTCTGTAAGCATCATTCTTCTTTCTTCTTCTTCTACTGAATTTTAAAGGTTATCCTCATAAAAGATGTTATTCCAAATAGCATCGCACTATCAAAAATGAAAAGGAAAATATGAAATAATGAATATTTGAAGAACTATTTTCTGAAGATGTCTGTGTGGCTGGGGAGAGGAAGCTGCAAAAGGTACCAACAGCGACTCGGACTCTTTTCCATCCTATCAATGAGTCAGGGCAAATGCACCCCACGGCTCTGGCTGCAGTGGGAAAATCAACAGGACCTTCTCCTTGGAAAGTAATATACCAACTTCGAAAGAAGCTTCACGTAAGTATTAGACAATCATTAATCAATCAAATAATTAATGTT
>NW_008824372.1:748809-882635 GCF_000699105.1 Pygoscelis adeliae
CACTTTTAAAAATAAAATGCAACTAAGCAAAAATAAATTTTACGCACCAAAGGGAGTGAGGGATGACAGCAAAAATACGAGAAAACTGCAGAAAAATAACTGCTTGCCATGACGTTCTCAAACAGCCCGCCCCCTTCCCCCCCAAAAGGAAAGAACAGAGTGATGTGAACACCACAGACTCCTCGACTCCGAGTTGGTGAAACCCAGCGGTGGGTGTCAGTCCCATGACGTGCCAGCCCAGCCGCCCTGACGCTGTCCCCAAGCCCAGGGCTCCCCGCTTTCCTCGCCTCGGCGTGTGCCCGCTCTGTGACGGATCGCCGCCAGCCCCTGCGTGAGGCCATGCCGAGGCCTCCCCTCTGCTCTTCTCTCGAGTTTGGGCTGCAACCTCTCCTGGTTTTGGCTGTTTGGTTTCCGAAACCAGGACACAACCAAAGTTTATTTATCTGCAGTGTGAAAAAATTCAGGGTTTTTTGGTTACCATGGCTAGCACATAAAGCATATATACATAAGTTTTAATGTTGATTTCTCCTATTTCCAGCCCTAATCCTAGTTTTCCAAGACTGCTTGGTTGAAGTGCTATAAGATTCAATTTTCTGCTCATAAGATGCTTGTTAGTGCCCGTCTCTATGTCACTCCAGGGGATCAAAGTTTGATTTTTAACAGTGCCTTTTTTTTTTCCCAATCAGGAAACCGCATATGCTCATAAACCTAAACCTCCTTAAACAGGCTCAAAATGAAGATCAAATCCTATTGCTTTCTGCCCCGTGTTGAAGACTGAAGTCTTGATCCCGAAAAGGAGTTTGCCCATAGGGAGATCATCGCAGAATTGGGTGTTAAGTTATTCATCCAAAAACAGGAGGTGTTTGCTGTTTGCAGCGTTAATAAACTGAGCTATTTGCTTCCTGCTCCAAGATGAGGAAAGACATCATGGAGCAGCAGGGCAAGGCAAAGGGATGGGGTTGATTCGGAGGAACAGGACTGAGCATTGCAAAATTTCCTGCTTCACAAAATAACAGCAATAATGTGATTGCTATTCCTGGTGATAGGCAGAGCTGGGCAGAGTAACAGAATTGTTAGAGGGGGTCAGGTCATTCCTTGGCAGCAATGTGGATGGGACAAACTGTATCTGTGGCTCCTCGCACTCAAGACATGCGATAGGGAGCAAGCCCCCACAAACCTGCCATGTCGCTACCCCTGCCACCAGCTCCCTGCTCTGGCTGCTGTCAGTAAAAGCTGCCACCAGAACCAATAAGGCAGCAACTAATATTTTTATTCTGTTATTAAATCCTTCCCGGAGATGGGTAGAGATCACATTTCTTTGATTAAAACCACAGTGGGAAGAAGATCCAGAGAGCACGATTCCGAGGTCTGAGCCACCGGCGCAACGCAGGGGACAGCCCAGGCGTCTGCAGGGCATCACTTGGGCAGACACATCCCGGGCCCAGCGTCGCTCCTGCACCAGCAGCCAGGAGCCAGGCTCTAGGTTTGTGGGCTCTGTTTGTGCTCTTCCTCAAGCCCTGCATGACCAGCAAGAAGGGCCTGTAAAGGCCAGCTGATCCCCCCCCTCCCTGGAGAGCGGACATCAGACACAAGCAGAGCTCCTTGTCCAGCCCGATTTAGCCAACGCGACAGTATGGGACAGCCCTCCTCCTCCTCCTCCTCCTCGTCTTCCTCCTCCTCCTCTCCCTGCAGGCAGTGTAGGAGGCTCCTGGGCCAGCCCTGCCACCCATCCTGGATATTAATATTCTTACTGCTCTTAGATCCTTTTCTGTAAAAGGACCAGATATTGGCTAAAATGTAATTGCTTTTTTCTAATGTTTATGTCTGTATAAATGTTCTTGTGGTACAACCACACAGAACAGGAACAAGCAGCTCCATACATTTATTTCTGCTGGACAGATTCTGCTCCCATTTCTATCACAACAAACGTCACTGCAGCTCATGCGTCAGACCATGACCCGTTTCATTAGACTTCACTAGAAACTGCCCAGCACTTCTCTCCCCCCCTTTTTCAACTGTGGCATTAAAAAAGACTATACCCTCCAAAATAAAATATTTGGGTGGATATTATTCCACCTTTGAGCAATTAGGTCTCTAGTAACAGTACCTACTCGCCACTAAACATTTCATTACTTCCACTCTTGAAAATATGATGGGAAGTAGGATTCAAGTTTTGTATTGTTAATGGATTAAATTAAATTACATTCTCATGATTCAAAGACACTTAGGTTAATTTAAGAATATATATTTTACCAAAAACTCACTTAACTGCCATGTAATTTCTTGCTATTTCCTTTTCCTTTATTGCTGATTAACAAGATACTTGGGAATAAATAGAAGCGCGCTCTCTGCTATAATTAGCCTGTCTGTCCCTCTGATTAGCTCACTCCTGTTTAGTGGCAGGGAATTTGGAAATCCTAAATACTCTGGTCTGACATCATCGTTCCAATCACAGAGCAAAATGGAGATTTTCTGAAAAAGAAAAGCATTGGCTGTATTTTAACAGATGTTTGGAAAATCATCTAGGTCCAACCTAAGCATCAACGAAACAAATGGATTTTGCTTCACTGAGCTAGGAAAAGCAAGCCCAGAAGGACTCCAGCCAGGGTAAATTCCTCAGCCAAATAATCAACAGAATGGTGATACATTCGTGCCAAAGACCTGCCCCAGTTGCTTCACCAGTTCTTGCATGCAGCAGAGCACAGGGGACTGAACGTATCGCAGGAGTCATGGGTAAATGGCGAGTAACACCATCAGACATAGTACAGCAAGAAGAGGGTAGATGATAGTAAACCTTAAAGCTACCAGATAAACAACTCAAAGGGAAACAAGGCAAATGTCAGCAAAACTCTAAAACTGCATCTCCTAAACCATTATCTAAAAGGCGCTGCAAAGGTGTATTTTCACTTTTCCTACGTGAAACTCCCATGCAATTTTCTTTGGAAAGCACAGTTCTTGTTTTCTGCCTCAGAACATAGTGTAGAGGTGGTGAGGGACTCTGGAAGCTTTCCAGGGTAGAGGAGTTTTGTGTAACAGTTTGATATTCTGGAAGATGAAAGGCACTTTAACAATTAAGTGATAATTATTGTCAGCAGTAGTAGTTGTTGTTGCTGTTGTAGTAGTAGTAGCAGTAGTAGTAGTAGTAATATTTCAGTGCTATGAAATGGGCTGTTAAAATAAATTCCCTGCTTTAGGAAGTCCAAACAAATGTTGCCTTTCAAACACAAAATATTGTGCAGACATAAGACTCCTTTATCAAACATTTAATGGGAAAATAGAGTTAAAATCTGTTTTCATGGTGTAAAAACCTGAGATATTACTGCAGCTTTTCATATGAACAATCACTCCACAATCTGAACTAATATCTACTAATAATATGCAGCTACCCAGTGCTGGGATACTTGTGGTGAACCCAAGCAGGGAAGAGATGTCCTAGGAAGAGGTCACCTGGGGACTCTTCTACGCTACTTGGGTATCAGGAGGAAGTATTTGAGGTCATTTATGAGTAAGGACCATCGAGAAGCCCTAAGGCTCTTCACAGCACCCTGCTGGGGTTCATGCCATAAGAGGAAGAGTTGTTGAATAAGCCGTATCCCACTGGGAAGCTGAAACTCCATTGGATCGGTTACAGTGTCAGGGTTGCACTACAGCTGGCAGGCGAGCCGGAGCCCCTCACTTCTGTGCCACCTTCATTCACACGAAGCAGCTCTGAATGATATCCTTCCTGCCTACTGCTCCCAGGCAAATGAATATTTAGGCAAGCTTAGGTTACTTGCCATGAGATTTCAAATCAGAGACTTCCATTGCTCTTTTTCCTTGCTGGCTGTTGGAGGCTGTGTGATTCATGTTGGGCAACCTTCGTCACCCAACAAGAGATTTCAGTGGTGCATTTTGCTAGTCCTGGAGAACAGCAGACCACATTTTCCGTAAAATAGCCCAAAGATGTAACAAAGAGTCTAGTTCCCAGGCGCAGCACAGGACTCCCCATGGCCGGAGATGGGGCTTTCCACAGCCGGCTTCTCTGGGCCCTGTGGTCTCTGCTGGAGCAAGGCTCCATAAAACCACGGGCTATCTGGCAGGGATCCTGAGCAAGTATTACTTGGTCTTGATTTATTTTTGCAGTACTTCACGACAGTCACAGGTTTATAACGGCTGAGAGACAGAGCCATGATAATGACTGCAGCAGCACTGCAGAGCAGAGCGCGTTTGCGGCATCCCCCCCTTTGCCCTCCCACCCCTCGGGGTCCCCAGCAAACTGGGGACACCCCCACGTGCATGTGCGTGACCCCGCAGAGATGCTGTGCAACATAAATGCAGCATCTGGGACGTGCTAATCCAGCGCAGAAGTCAGGCAGGGGGATGCGGCCATCAAACCAGGGAGACGGGGCGGTTCATCCTGAGACGGTTCTGCCCTGAACGGAGTGGATTACGCCGGGAGAGCTATAAAGGACAAAGGTTTTTCTGGGCTTCAGTTCGTTGTATTTGCAGAGCTGGTGGGAGGCAGGATTTCAAAAAAATATTGTAGTTTTTGAAAGGATTATTTTTACCAACTGTCATTAGGGTGGAAGTGTTATTTAAGAATTTTTAGAGAGTTCTAAATAATATCATCCTACATTTTTAAAAGTTAGAGTTATTCAAATTTATTAATATAAAGGGAGAAAGCGCTTTATGGCAGTTGGATTATTCATTCTGCCCCGACAGATTAAATAACAAATTGAGGTCAAAAAAGTGGAATGTTCTTAGGAAGAGATCAAAAAAACCAGAAATTTTTTGAAAGACGTACGTTGCTTTAATTTAACCTGGCCCTTAGTGAATTCACTGCTTCAGAAATTATCATATCTTATTAATGAAATTAATAATTCTTCAAAGTTCCTTCCATCTAGGTAACAACCGGTGTTGATAAGCATAGGTGCAGATGCCAAGGGATGTTTGTGCACTGGTGGTGGGAAATGGTTTCACTCCCTAGTCAAAGTCAACGGAGCGAAGAGTGGTTAAAGCAACCACTTACCGTCCCACGTGCCTTCTTAAAAGAGTGAAACATTCATTAAAGCAGAAGACAGCTGGATCCCATTCCCCGCAGGGGGTCTGAAGAGCCAACCAACCCAGGGGCACAGGTTAGAAGGAGTAAGTCTCCCAAATTTATTCCCTCAGCTTTTCTTACCAGTTACATAGGAAAGTGAGGCCCTTCTCAGTGAGAAAGCTCTGATCCAGGGCTGTTCCTGCGCACACACTACGCAGCTTTGTGTAGGTCAAAGCAACCTGACACTGGAATACCTTCAAGTTCTATTTCCAGTTGAAAATATATTTCTTTACCTTTCTGAGTGTGTACACAGTGAGAGTCTTTCTCCAGACACATTTTTATGTTATGTTTAGACTTTGACAGTCAATGAGACATTTTTTAAATTTGAGGTTTAACTTGGCAAATGCTTTCAATATATACTTACCTAGCTGTTAAAGATGATGATGATACATTGATAATTTTTAGGAAAATAGTCCCAAACCAGTAATCGCAAACCTTAGCTATGGAAAAACAAACCTTCTAAACCATTAAAATCTCTACCCACACTTCAAACATTTCCTGCCACCAGGCACAGAGCTGATGCAACAGAAGAATAAGGAATAAACTATTGCAAAAGAAAGCATTTCTGTGTAACGTCTCGTAAGCATGCAAGATAGCTGTGCCTCTAATGCGATGAAAATGTAAAGCCCTATTTCTCTGAAAAGGAAAACAAAGATATTTTCTCAGCGGAGTAAATAACTGTCACATTAAATACACCCTCTATCCTCTCATCATCACCAACTGCTAGGAGCCATTCATTCTGACAAATTGGACAGAATTCAGAGACAAGCAACAAAATGCTTAAGTGACTGGGGATATTATCTCGTGAAGGAAGATTAAAAGGAGTAAATTTGTTACGGTGTAGGTGAGCGACGATTTTAAAGAGGTCACCAAAAGGATATGCATGAGAGAGAATTGGGAAAAGAATAAAATACCACTGTGACACAGGATTTATTCAGAGGTCAGGAGACAAAATTTAAGATCACAATGTTTTAATGCCAAATGAGATCCTTCCTGAGACAGAACGACCGCATCCAGTCCCTTATGTCATCTGGGCACACGCGAAATGAGTATGATAAATTGATTCTTGAAGGTAAACTTGCCTTGGCAATAGGTAGGAGACTGAGTGACCTCTCTGCTCTTCTCCATCTCCCGTTTCCATACCAGAGAAGTGCAGAGTTCTAGCAGCAGTTGGACTGAACAGTTTGGGGGATTTTCAGTATAAAATTTCAACACTGCGTGGTGCAGTGTTGGACCTGGCGAGATGCAAGGATCGACAGTGGCGACAGAAGGACGGGCACGGGCAGATGGAAGGGGAAGAGTAGAAGGAAAAGGTCAATTAACTTCGAAAGTGAGAGGGAGGTTCTCCCAGGCAGGGAACGCACCTCCCTGACTGTGTCTGGGCAAAATATTAAGGGGCTGGGATAGCTTCCCGGGTCCCAGGTTGCACTGGGCAGCACAGGGTGCGAGCAGGGTGGTGACAAGGGAGCCAAAGCCAGGAGCCCGACCACTGGACCCGGCTGCTTTGGCTCCAGTTAAACTTTCACAGACACACAGATTTCTTTGGAAGAATCACACAGAAAGTCATCCCCAGTTCAAAGCGCAGAGGACCCCGTTATTCAAACTAACAGTGCAGGCACGTCCATGCGATCGTCATGTCTCCACATCTCACTGCCACCCGCGGTCACCTTCCCCAAATGCTCCTGAAAGCAAACAGCCCTCACAACGTGCCCTTAAGGTCAACAGATTCAGGCATCGGAAAGAATCAGAAATATAGTTTAAAATATCCCAACTGCACTTTGCTGTAAGAGAACTGGGAAGGACACAGAGCAATTTTCCCTGATGCAGAAGTGGCTGGATTACAGACCTGATCGGATGGCAAACAAATGCAGATGTATAGAACTAAATAAAACGTTGCCTGTGATCTCTGTGTCAACAAATTAGATAACTATGTTGGCAACTTGGCAGGCTTCTCTTGTTTGCATTGGTAAATTAAGTTCACAGCCTTTGCAGTTGCAGAGGGATTTTTAATTTTTTAATTTTTTTTTTTACAGGCATCATTCTTGAAAGGTGATAGTATAGTATTTCGGGGAGCTCATCACTGTAAAGGACTCAGTAGAAGAAGTTCTGTGTCCATGGAAATGGTTCTCACAGGAGAAATCTGGAAATAACGGGACAATTCTAAATGATGTCTTTTTCTGTGGGACGCATGATGCTGCTCTCAATCTCCACTATCTGCCCTCTGACCCCGAAAGTGAAATTTAACAATCAGGTTATTAGAAAATTCTCTTTCCTTTCTGATCCTTTAAACTCAAATTTAAGCAGACCCAGTTTGTCTTCATGACTTTCCAGTGTGGAGGCCCTGATCTTTTGCCAATGACACCAGTAAAGATGCACTGACGTCAGTGCAGCTCCTATGGGATAAGGATCGGGCCCAAAGACCTGCTTTAGACGAAGTCGAACCATCCTCTTGGTTAGTTGGGAACTGTTGAAGATGCCTCGTGCGTGTAACGAACGGGCACTGCTGAACTGATGAATGGAGAAGGGGAACCCCTGCGCAGAGCAGGGCTTGCGAGGCTTCCCGCACAGCCTCCTTCCCACCCTCTTCAAATCCTTCCCCATCACGCAGGCTACAAAATTCTAACGCTATTTGGGTGGGATAAGCCCAGTCCATACAGTGCCAATCAACCATAATTATTTTTATCTATGATCTTTTGTCAGGATTAACCATAATCTCACAGAATCGAGGACTGTCGGTTTGCCCTGTGTGTGCGCAGTGCCCAGCACTGCGAGTCGGGTGCATGATTTAACTGCTGGCCCTGTGTTATTAATGGAAATAACTTTTGAACCTTAACACTCACTGTGTGATTGTCCCAGCCCAATGGAGAACACGGGAGCAAGGCAAATAACTAAAGACATGAGATTTTTAGTTGTTGTTTATGAAATGTAGAAAATCTAAATGCAGAAAATTTCCTAAGGAAAGGAAAATATATGCTATCTCTGAAACGTAAAGGCATGACCAGGTTATGTCACTTTTTCTTCTCACAGACGTGCTTAGTTTCAAGTATGAAACCCAGTACGTGACAGACAGTTGTATTGTTCAAAGGTCACTTGACTTAGCATTTATGTTCTGAATCATCACAGAAAAATACTACTAAACATGTTGATTCACATAATTGGGCCTGACTGCATCTCTGGAAGATAGATGCTGCCTATAAAAATACTCCCAAATTTGTTCAACCTTTCAGCACTTACTATTGCCTTCAGATTGTATTTATTACTGAAGAAGCCACTTTTTCCTCTCTCCTCAAAAGCAGCTGTTCCTACCTTGGGGATCTACCTTCGTGTCAAAAATGTGGTTAGTTCTCACTGATTCTCAGAGAATAAACAGCGAGTACAACACCTGGGATGGTTAATGCATCTGCCAGTCAACATCTCCTGCTGCACCCTCACCCTTCAAAGAAACAGAGATTGTCCCACTCAACGCTCCCAATCTCACATGCTAACTGCTGGGATCATGGGGGGATCTTGGGAGGAAAACGGCTGCTGGTGTTAATGTGCAGCTTGCCACGGGAAGGGGCTCCTCCACCCGTGAAGCATCCTTGCTGGAGTGCCGCTCTCTGCCAGACTGTCCCTGTGTGTCTTAACCTCCCCATTTGCTCCTGGGCTGAACAAAGATATGTGTTTGAGTTCAAGACAAAAACCCTTATGGTTTCTAAAGTCTTTAACTTTCAGCTCTTCGAAGCGGTGCAAAGAACCAGTCCCTAAAATCTGCTGCTCTCTGCCAGACTGTCCCTGTGCAGAACTACTGTCTTAACCTCCCCATTTGCTCCTGGGCTGAACAAAGATATGTGTTTGAGTTCAAGACAAAAACCCTTATGGTTTCTAAAGTCTTTAACTTTCAGCTCTTCGAAGCGGTGCAAAGAACCAGTCCCTAAAATCAGCATTTCACATCCCCATCGGGCTGCACCACTGGAAGTATGCTTGAAGGTGCATCTCTGTGGCAAGACTGGAAGAAGAGCCATTAGGACAAGGGCAGCCAAATCAATCTTCAATTCTTGATAACCTCAAGGGTATTAGGAAGCTGACTGTCATGTATTTTATCATATGATTGATCATGATGATGCATGGTTTAAAGAGCAATATCCGCCTTTGAGGCACAGCGGAGGGTAGGCCTTTGTTGAGCAGTAATTCTCAATTACCCCACTGCGACCTTGCAGGGATCTTTGATCATTCACAGGGAAGCCTGAGCTGACCAGTAAATAGAGTCCTGTGATAAGAAACTTGTTCTTGGCCATGGATGACCGATGGAGAACTGCCAGTTATTTTTTACAACAGTTTTTACAATAGCTAGCAGAAGCATTTTGGGGCCTCATTGTGATAGTGCCTACATCTCCTGGGCAAGTGATCAGTAAAGCTCACAGGTAGATCAATCTTCCTACTAATTTATAGCTACATCACTTTGATGAGGTCAAGTCGTAAGGTGCACACGAATTATGTTCTCACCCAGAATCAGAGGTTGTCACTCCTGGCAGTATCACCTTGCCCGTCCTCCCTGAAATGATTTCCCTGACATCCTCCTACAAGCAGCAATTCTATCAGCAGGTCCTCTTAGACAACCACCACGAAATGAATTGCTCAGTCAGTCAACATCAGCCTCCTGCAAATACTTATTCTCTCAAAGACTCTCATCATAAAACTTTATGATACCTTTTTCCTTATGATAATCCAGTATAAACATAATTTAATGGTACTAGGAGGAAAACAACCACGGCAACAAAAACAACAGGCAATGATTGTAAAGTCTCTTATCTCATAATTTTTTCTTTCTTTTTGCTCATTCTCTCTCCTTTGTTTTAAAGGTGTATGAAATTGGTCACACTGTCACTGGATTATTACATGCTCTCAATTATACTGCTATAAAGCCAGAAGGTCTTTTGTGGTTATATTTTAAGCCTTTGAGATGGGGGTTTTTTTGCTTGTGAATTTGATTCAACTTTGCTTTGGGTTACACTTATGCCTGCTAAACCACTCTCTCCAATTTTGAAAAAGAAACTGCGTCCAAGGGAAATGTTGGAGACAACCACGCAAACGATTCACCTGAGACGTACCCATTTTTTCCCTATCTGAATTTGACTTTGTTTACACAGCAGAATTTCCTGTATGCACCCTCACAGGTTATTTATCAAGCATATAATGTCCCCAATTGTGGCATCAATACCCTTGATGTTTCTTCATACCCAATGACATCATACTTCACTACAGACTCAAGGCTCCTTTGGGTACCCCTAGGTAAGGACGTGTGTGCTGCGAGCGTTTCCTCAGCCCGTATCAAAGCCAGCAAACCAGCCTCATTTAGAAGGTAATGATTTTTATTAGCCCAAAGAAGTGACCTTGCTAAGAAAGCCTCTGACTCCTCAAGTTGTATTACTGGAGAAGATGCAACTACACATTCTGTACCCAAAGAAGATACAGAAGAAATAAAAGGTGCTGAATTTTTATTTTGTGAACAGAGATTTCCAGATTCTGCTCCCTGGACTAATTCAGCACTCTTCCAAGGCAATACAAATCCTTGCTTCTAGGCTTTAGCCTCTATTTTTTGGTCCCATTTGACCACCAGTCTGGTACGTGTCATTAAAAGGCCGAATGAGAGACAGTCCAGTCCTGAGTCAGTGAGTTTGCAATCCAAACAAACAAAGCCAACGAGAACAGGCTGGATTTCCTACCTTCTCCTTTTTTTCCCTGAACACTCCAAACGCAGGTTTACCTGCATAAATCCAATAAATTATTTACCGCTATTACAACCCTCAAAATTGAAATACATCCGATATACTAAAGGTGGCTGCAGTTTATAAACAGCCCACAAACTGGGATTAGAGATCAGGCTGCTTTGTAATTTGTCTTACTACCACAGCCTGTTTCTCACACTCTGTCAGCAAACTGCTCGAAGAAATCATTATATAAATGCACACCAGGGTAATATTTACCCACTTTTCATATGCCAAGGCAATAGAAGTGTCCTGCCATTTGTCAGCGCTGGGCGTACCACACATTCATGTTTCCCTCTCGATGGTTGCAGTGGACGTGCCCAGCCACCAGCAGTCGGTGGAGGTCTCACCATGCTCTTCCTCTGCTGCCTTCAGTCTCACAGTCCCTCAGCTCCCCTATAAGCCTGGTACCAGCTTCCTCCTTGCAGTGCAGGTGGAATAACCATGTCAGATCACGACAAAAACACTATTAACGTCTTTAATTAAATTTACCAGCTTTACTTATTTGAATGACACTAGCTGGTCTGAGCCGCAGCTACGAATACGTAATATTGGCAGCTGCACAAATATGGAACAAAATAAGCAAATAATTCATAACCTAACTAAACAAAGATTTCACAGTACTTATTTGTTTTAATAAATGCAAACACATAGAAGTATTTTTAAGCAAAGGGATTCTGCCAAGACTTTGTGTGAAAAACTTGGCATGGCTAGTGCACAGGCTGCTCCAGACTTAAAAAGAAGATTTTGGGGATGAAGAAGTCCAGCAGAAACCTGAAGATAATAAAATGGATGGTTTTGTCCCATTATGAGCTAAAATGTATTTGGAAAGGTAAACTGATATATCTGAGAGAAGAAGACGACTCTATTTTGAGTGATCTTGTATTTTATGGAGGGCCTCCCCCTGCGAACACGGCAGTGAATTCCTGCACAAAATGCAGGTCGTGTGCGCAAAAGGTTGAGAGGGGTGTTCTGCTTTTTGCATAATTCATGCTAAATATACAAACACATGTAAATTGCTCCATTCCTCCCCTTACTTAAAATGAAGCGGAGTAATCTACATTCTAAATAAGATTAAGGCGCCACTACAAATCCCACTAATTCTCTTGCCGGAGCCGCACCGAGCGGCTGGTGGGTTCCTGGGGCCAGGCCGCCCTCCCACGCCATCGCTCGGCCACCGGCCCGGCAGCGCAGACGGCAGCCGTGGCAGCGCCGAGCTGACAGCCTGGGGGACGGCTCTCCAGTCCGGGCATTCATTTAGGTACTGGCCTCTTTAAAGGTGAAGCAAGTGGGTTTATCAGCAACACCGAGACTGTGGTTGCTGAATGCTGCAGAACAGCAAACCCCACCTTTTCCTTTCCAAACAGTAAAAATATTGGTCCCAGCTGGATGTAGAAAAGATGTTCAGCATCTCTGAGCGTGCCTTTGTGCCACCTGAGCTCACGGAGCAACTGCTGCCCATGGGGAGAAATGACAGAAAAAGTCCTGGGGAGGACACGGAGCCAGACCCGGGTACTCAGGGGCAGGGTCTGCCCCCGGGGGGCTAAGGGGCTTCCTGATGGCCCTCCCCACAGACACGCTGGGGGCTGCAAGCCCTGCATCAGTGCTGCATTTATTCTGCTGCTGGAGAAAAGAGAGACGTGCCCGTGTCTTCCGAAACCAATCACGGGTGAGGAACAGCTGCAGCGGGATGCTGGTGGTGCACGACACATCGGCAGACCAATGGATGGGGCACTGACAGAGCGAGGAGGTGCAGGACCTTGCACCCAGAATCTGCTCCCCACTAGCCCGCACTGACAACACGTACACATCAACCCTGGCTATATGACTGTGCAGAAAAAAATAGCAAGGTATACAGGAATATACAGGAATACAGAAAGCATTTGAGATTTTTATGTGAAGAAGCTTTACCCAGGTGCTGAAGCAGTTTCTAGCCCAGTGAGAAGGAGCACGGGCCTCACCCTGTATTCAGCTTTGCTCAGAGCACAGCCCAGCGTGAGCTGCCTGTCAGAGCTCCTGAACCAGCGATCCATCAGAGCCTTGCTCAGGGGCAGGGATGCTCCAGAGATGCATGTGCAGAGCAACAGCTGGACAAGAGAAAAGCTCAACTTTCCCCCGTTTGGGTTAATGAAATTAACAGGCAGGTGAGAGAGTGGAAGGAGGGGGTAGTTTTACAGCTGAATTATCCCCCCTGGATTATTTACGGGAGCTGGCATCCCTGAGGCAGGATCTCCTTCCCTCCATGCAGCCTGCAGAGGTAAGGTCTGGTGTGGACGGGAGCCGCAGACATCTGCCCGCTTGTCTCAGCTACGCAGGATGAGAACACCCTCAAGCGCTACCACAAGTGCAGGGTGAGGCAGCTCTCTCCACCCCACCCTCTCACTTGCAGACTTTGCAATTAAGGTGTTCTTTTTGGAGTCCGTTCACCTACTCCCAGTTCATTGACTGGTCCTCCTGACCCTTCTCTCCGCTTCTTCAATGCATGGAGATGCTTGGCTATGTCTATCATAGAATCATAGAATCATTAAGGTTGGAAGAGACCTCTAAGATCATTGAGTCCAACCGTCAACCCAACACCACCATGCCCACTAAACCATGTCCCTAAGCGCCTCATCTACACGTCTTTTAAATACTTCCAGGGATGGTGACTCAACCACTTCCCTGGGCAGCCTGTTCCAATGTTTAACCACTCTTTCAGTAAAGACTTTTTTCCTCACATCCAATCTAAACCTCCCCTGGCGCAACTTGAGGCCATTTCCTCTCGTCCTATCGCCAGTTACTTGGGAGAAGAGACCGACACCCACCTCGCTACAACCTCCTTTCAGGTGGTTGTAGAGAGCGATGAGGTCTCCCCTCAGCCTCCTTTTCTCCAGGCCAAACAAGCCCAGTTCAAAAAGCAGGTCTGGTCCTCAGGAGCAGACCTACAGCTGCAACAAGGCACTTCCCATATAAAACAGAGTGGACAATGCCCTTTGCCTGCTTTGCAGAGGCACTGCAAATATTTAGATATTAAATATTTAGATATTAGATATTAAATCTAAATGATGTACAACAAACAGTTAAGATTCCCAGCCAGAATTAGCTGTATAAATTAAGATTATCAGATCACACTGCCAACAACAGATCCTGGCTAGAAACCAGGCTACGAGATCTGCCTGCCCCTGACCTCTTGGGACCTGAGCTGACATAGCACAGTGCAAAATCGCATCAATTAACAGCCGGGTAGGTGTACAATACCGTCTCAAGGATCGTAATGGCTCTGTATAGTCATATTCCTATCCGGTTTTAACTGATCCAATCTCATTTGGGTTTAAATGATTTTTCTTGCTAAGCTGGCCTTAAAAGGCAGAGAATTTTATCCTTAATAGACTGGCAATCCACAATGAGCCATTTCCACTTGGCTTAGCTACCTGAAATCACGTAGAGAATATCAGATCACTTACAAACCAGCTACTGCTCTAGGATTCCCTGTGGTGTTCAGGTACAAGAGGCGTGATAAACACCAAAGCAACAGGCTTCATTTTGAGTTCCCTTGCCTCTTTTGGCTCCACTTACCTCCACAACGCTATGTCCAAATAGCTTCTTTCCATGGGCCTGCACAATGGTGGCTATACCACAGTAACACATCTTTTCTGCAGACCCATCCAAGTGAGAAGAGCAGAAGAGTTACTGGAGAATAAAGGATGACTTTTGTTCTTCTGGGGGTGGGTCAGGCAATGGAAGAACTAAATAAGAAAGTTTCCTTCCGAGGAAAACAGCAAAGCCATGTTCTTACAGTATACATCCAAACTGCAGACGTTATTTTAAATCTAAATGCCTGTGGAGCAAATATGTCAAATGGCTTTTATTTGGAAGAAAGCCTATCTGAAATAAAAAAATCAGCTGTTTCGATGTCTCCTGTTTAAGCTAATCTAAAATGAGAATGCTAATTTGATTTAGTTACTCTTTTTCTAAGAGCCAGCCTGTGTTTCAGCTCACCACGATGAGCGTGATCGGTACTGGTATGTCCTTCTATGCGGTTTCTCCAGTAACCACTGCTTTGACTGAAGCTAATGGGGATCTTACACGTTGCACCAGTGGAAGATCTAGTCCTGCATTGCTCTGTATTGTCCTATAATGTCCTTTGGGATACATATTTGAACATAAATGAAGCTGTCCCCCTGAGGCTTATTCATACTGAATTGCGGTGGGACACGGTGGCAAGGTGCTAGCACGCAGCGCGGTTTCTTTGTGCTAAGTGGCAAGAACAAAAATATTGGTGTGTACATAAAGGGCACAACCCTCCGTACCGCAAAACCTCAAGAGGAGGCAGCAGGACTGCTGGATCCAGTCATGCAGCTCATGGTCTGACAAGACAACCGGATCCGATGTGGGCCACCAAGCCAAACCGAGCCTTCCGACAGCAGCATGCAGCCGTGCCAGGCACGCCGCAGCAGGCTGGTCCTCCAGGGATGGCCGGCTTGTGCCGGTGCTCCTCCCCAGGACAGACCCCTCTCCTCACCTCCAGGAACATTTGGGTTTGACTTCAAACAGGGTGAGGCAGAGAATCCATCACTCTGCTGTCAGGTTGTTCCCGTGGTTAATTACCTCCTTTGTTAATGATCTTTAACTACGAGCTAAACTTGTCACCATACAATTATATAACCAGATTCTTTTTCTTATACTGAATCTATACATCACAATAAAAGCCCCTTTCTTCAAGGAGGTCTAGGAAAGAATTAGTGAGAGGCAGGTTATTCACCAAATATGTGATAATCTGAATAGACGTGACAGGCAACCAGCAGCCGAACAGAAATACCCCATTTTACAGGTGGGCTGGGAGAGAGAAGAAAAGTCGCCTGAGCCAACCCAATGTATTGGGCCTCCAGGACACATCCCTCCCCCACCACCCTCCCTCCAATTTCTATAGCTACAGAGCTCGACTTTAACCGCATGCAGCCGTAATTGCCTGGCACCCATGTACCGACCGCGGCGCAACAGCCGCAGTCCTTCGCACAACTCACGCTTGCAGTATTTGCCAGCGAGGCACGCTGGGCACACCCCGGGTCGTCTCCGCATCCCCAGCCTCCCCTGGGGGAACGTCCCGCTTTAACCCTGTGTGTTTGCTTTCAAACCTTCCACAAGGCTCACGCAGGCAGGATGCATTGACCGGGTATGTCAATCACAGCGCTGCAAGCCAAGGTCCTGAGGAAACACTGCGGATGCCCTGGCCCCGCGTAACGCGATAGCACAGAGCAGCCCTCGCCCAAGGACGATGGTCTGGGTTAACAGGGCGGGTTAAAGATCTTTGGCAAGGGGCACAAGCCAGAGGGAAAATAACACATTTCTGTTGCACATGAGAGAAGGCTCACGGTATTACTGAGAGAAGTCACAACCCTCAGCTTCAAGGAAGACTTTCCAACCTCTCCTCTTCTTTTCTTTGAAATGCAACTATAACAAGAAATCACTTTGTTTCAATTATACTAATGACCTTTCAAAGTTACCGAGTACACGCGTGAAAGGGAGTACTTAGACTGCAATGCGTGTTTACAAAAGCTGGAGCAATGTACTGGACAAAAGGTGTCGTGATGGGGACGCTGCTTCAGCCACACAAAGGACACTTGTATCTCTGCCTTAGGCTTATTTTAATGGGATGCTCTATCCTGCCAAATGGACACGCACTACAAAAGTCTCAGGGATCAGCAGAGCCCTGGGAACATACAGATAATAGCAAGCACAACAGCACCTTGGCTCAAGCGACGCTCACAATCAGGTCTGTGTTTTAAAAGAATACAACAAATTGTAATTCTGAAGTGTCGCTTTGAATTTATGACCTTGTGTGCATTTAAGCACTTAGAAAGCATCATATTGTGTTATGTCTTATCACATTAGGCTATTGCTGAACACAGTGAGATGCAATGTTACCTGGAACAAGCTGGGATCAGAAGTAATGCAAAAGATTTTGCAGGTAAAAATATCCACAGGCGAGTTTCAAGAAGGCTTTCAGCAGGGATAACATGCAAATTCCCCCCACAGCTTCACTTCCCACCAACTTGAGAGGCTCTAATGGTTTTATTTAGGCTAGAAAGAGTGAAAAAGTATCTTGTGAAGGGTGTGGAGTACAGCCAGTGCTTTTTAGGGACTGATCCCTGAAATTTGGATATGCAGGTTACAGGGGAGGACCTCGTGCAGAACCGCCTGCAGTCCCACCCTCTCCTGTGGAAACCAGAGGCACACAAGTCATGTTAGCAACTGCTGCTGAGCGTATTGAATAGGAACTACAAATTCAGTAAAATGGAGCTAATTTAAGAATTACTAAGGCCCAAAGGGATCTCTGCTAAGAGACAATCTAATCCTGTGCATAAAACAGGCTAGATAATTTCCCCTGTAATTCCTGTACGTAGCCCTGAAACTTGAGGCTGTATTTCTTCATGCTAGTACTTCCCTCTTCTCCCGAGGAGCCAGCTGGGTCGTGCCGCACACCACGGCCCCCGGGGACAGGGACGGCAGCAGCGCTCACCCACCACCCCCTTGCAGGGTGGGCAGTCCCTGGGCTGAGCCTGGTGCTCCCCAGCCCGGGGTGCCCGCCCCACCGCCACTCTGCAGCAGAGGAGTTAACTTTCACCATGCCGCTGGTGTAAATACATGGACTAGATGATGGTTGTAGGTCCCTCCCAACGGAAACTCTTCTGTTCTTCTGTACTTCATTCTATATCGCACCACGGAGAGCTGCAAATTCATGATCACAACTCCAGACATGCACATTGGGCTTTCTCTCGGTGCAGATTAATTCTCACCCTGCAGGGAAGTTACAAATCAAGAGCACTGCTGGTCGGAAGTGGAAATCCCTAGGAAGGCTCTACCCATTTATCAGGAGAGTACTCAACATCATGGCTTTAGGACTGCAGCTGCACAGAGGACATCTGGGGTTGCCGCTGCAGGCTGCAGCGCGGTGCAGAGCTCACCCCAACGGCTACCAGCCGCCAGCCCGGAGACCCGCTGACACAGCATGCAGCCTGGGTTTGCCCTGCCAGCGTGGGCTGGAGCTGCACGGAGCTGTGGACACCCCAGCGGTGGGACTGCCGTGCCCCCAGCCAGGCTGCAGCCTGGGGCACTCACAGGGGCCCTCCTCCTCGGCACCGGCGCCTTCAGCTTGAACCCTCGCGGGGCTGCTCTTGTACTTGTTGCTGGGAAATGAAATATGTATATATACGGATACATATCATATAGATGTATTTTTTATATATATACATACACACACACATATATCCACGTGCGTGCATACCTGCGTGCATATATAGATAAATATATATATGCATGTACACACACACACATATATGCATAAAACCAATTGCTGGCGACAAAAAAGCTACTTAATGCTGCCTTTATTGAGGGCCCAGAGCAGCCTGCTGCTGCTGGACTGTTCGCTGAAGGCAGAGGTGCCTTCCTGAAAAGGGTACTGCCCACGCGGCAGCACAAGCAACAAAGCTCACATTAGAATGCTTCCAAAAACTGAAATGCTGGGGGGGGGAGAAACACAAAGCTCAGCAATTTCCTTTTGATTACTTACTAGATATACCTGAAGTCAACACAGTGTGTTAATGCAACTGAGCGGTGGCAGTGTGGATGAAGACGTTACACAGGCTGATTCAGAAAACGGATGCCCTTGAGTGAGAGCAGCACAGGAAAGAGGCCGACTCCGGGCTGCCCCTGCAGCGGCGCTGAGGGATGCTTCTGCCACCCCCCTGCGCCGGCCGGCCGAGCAAGCCTGGGGCAGTGGGGTTGTCTCTCGGGAGGACGGAGGTGCAGCTGCAATGCTATCGCAGTTCAGCCGGCACTAGAACTCAGATTCAGACTAATTGAATACGGCTTTTTTTTTCTCCATGGACTTCAATTTTCCAAGGCCTTTGAGATGTCTATGTAAATGTCAGGAGATTAATGTGCTGTCTCTGAGAAGTCCGTATTAGTTTTGCCTAGAGGAGGCTTATTCCTTTACAGCCAGAAGTGCAGTGCAACAGGGGACAGAGAAACAAGGAAAACCTCTTTGTGCTGCTTCTTAGCTGTGACAAGTAAAATATATTTCCAAAGGTTACATAGCAGCTAGGATTGATATTTAGCCAGGTAAGCCTGCCGTTTGTGCCTAGAAAATGACCTGTTTCCAACTCCCTTCCTGAGATGTTATTCATGACCTGAGATGAAATAAATCGTACAGAGGCTGTTTTACACACTCCAGTTTCACAGGCCCACGATGTCCACATAAATAGCAGCAAGGGAAGTTTCCGTTCAGACATGCAGACCGAAGGGAGCGATGTTTGTCACTGCAGAACCGGGGGGGTGAAGTCCTGGGGACGGCACCCCGGCCGCAGCAGCTTTCGAAGCAACTGCATTTCCAGCGAACGGACCGAATGGCCTTTCCTCACCGACAAACGCAAAGCAAACCAGCCTCCTCCGAGTGACGGACCCGCCAGGCACCGGGGAGGCAGGGAGGGAGGCTCGCCAGCCTTTCGGAGGCAGGTACCTGTGCTGCCTGACCTACCGCCCCCGTGGGACACCCCGCACCTTTCCCGGGTTGTCTTTACTGGGTTCCCGAGGGGGATTTGCACCTGACATTTTATTCGGAGGCTGCAATGCAAGAGTATGAAACAACACATTTTACTCACTTTTACAGGTCTGCCATGGTTAACCAAACGGTAACGAGTACAAGGGGCTGTGCGGGGCATGACCAAGCATCCCTTCCCGGCACCGCGGCCCGACGGCTGCGGGAGGCTGCTGGCCGCCGAGCAAGGGGAGCACGCCAGTGTGATGCTCCCCCAGCCTCCCAGTCACCGCTTGCATCTTTGGGGACAAATGTGGTTTCTCCATATTTACTAATCCTCAGGTTTCTCTTCCAGCTGCACCGGGAGCCCCGAAACACGTTAAGTATCCCCAGGCTCCTGTGATACAGAGTTCAACCAGCCTGCTGCCCACAGCAGGAAAACCCGGCCCCTTCTTTTTCTTGCAAACGTTTTTTGGTGACAGGCTCCAGAAACCGACATTACATTGAGTCAACAGTACATGACATGCAAGATTATTCTATGTGCAATTCTGCCAACTGTACTTAATCTCGCTTCCAAAGGTCCACAATAGCTATATTCACAAGAAAAGTTTCTCACAGAAAATAATAATAATAAAAGTGTTGTTTGTTGATGTCAAGGAAAGGTATTGGCACCTCAAGCTCTTTACTCCTCATACTGTTTCACTGCAGCCAGGCTGTTAATCTCAGGGTCCCAACCAAATTAATTTTACATTATCTACTTAAGGGTAAGGTTACTTTTTTACACTAACTATTAATATACTCCTTGAGAAGTAGAACCAAGCAAGTAAGGTTACTTATAGAATTAAGTGGGAATAAAAATATTACTGACATTAATAGCTTGTCAACTACTGTTGCATCCATTCCTCTTCATTGTCCTACTCTAGAGTATAATTTTGTGTTGCCCTCTGGACTTACACGGTGCCGTCTTGCAAGAACAGTAATTGCTAAAGCATTATAACAGTATTTAGGCATCTCACTTAATCTTCAATGGATCATATAATTTCAGTGAGAAGTGTGTGCCTGAAGTGCTGTGTTAGATTCTAAGTTCATGTTGGAGGAAAAAAGAGATGTCCATACACTGTAAAGCAAGTGCTCATCTATTGTCAGGTATAAAGCTGGATGAAGAAAACAAGGGACAGCAATGAAAGCAAGGCAATGGCTCATACTTTTGAACTGAAGATGATGATGATGATGATGATGATGATAATAATAATAATAATAATGGTGTCCCAGCAGTAAATATGTTCTTTGATGTTTATAAATTCATGGGGATTCTACAATGAACTCATATAAATAAGTATATAGTTTTATTATAGTTCTTGTTATTGCTACAATATATGCTTTTAGAGGCTGCAGATACTGAACTGGGTTGAAATTCCAACTTCAAGTACTCTCCTAGGTCTTCTGAGGTTTCTCTAGAAGTTCCCAAGCGGGCTTGGTTTTTGTAAATCTTTTGTGGTCATACAGAAAGAGCACAGTTAAGATTGTTTATGGTTTTCACAATATCAGATAATCTGGATTCAGATTTTTTTCTTGTTTTCTTAGTATTTTACTGAATTTCAAATGTATGTAGGAATTTGCTTCTTCTGAACAGTAAAGATTATTAATGATGTCATGTGTCTCCTAGTAATCTTGTTTCATAATGTACACTTGTCTTTTCATTTGGTGTATTACATGTACACACACACAAAACACCTAAACCGTGTTCCATGTGAAATACCAACTCAAAAAGAAGTACGGGTTAGTATCAGGAAAGGGTAATAATATTTGACATTGCGACTCTGGTTGAAGTGGTAGCCTAATGATACAGCTCAGAGTATCTTTCCCCATTAATGATAGGTTTCTTTCTGCTTACATATACCTGATCACTTGGTGTTTGTTTTTTTTTTTTTTAATTCTGAAATGCAAAATGTCAAGCTAATACAAAATGAGAGAATTGAGAATTTGGAAACCCAAGCGTAACAGGTCAGCCACTCTTAAAATTTTAGTCCTACAGAAAGTCCTAGAGAAAGTCCTACAAAAGAGTGTCCACGCTGTGCCAGATAATTAATCCTAGTCACCCAATATTGCCCAGCAGGCGACAGTAGCTGTCAGGGAGTCTGTAAGGGCATCTTCCTTGTACACTTGCCCAGGCTCCAGGAGTTGGATGATTTCCTGAATTACAGGTGTTATTTTTGCATTTTCTGTCAGGGAGAACTAGTTAAAGAGCAAAACCAGATTCTCTATTTACCTGTTTAGCACTTATTTAAAGACAAACAACAAGTAGGAGAATTAAGGGGTTTTTTCTTACGGATTAGCCAGTCAGGTGCTTCTAGTAACCTTAACAACATGCTTTAATGTTTGGTCAGCCCTGAATTGGGCGAGCAGTTGGACTAGATGATCATTGTAGGTCCCTTCCAACTGAAATACTCTATTCTATTCTATTCTATTCTATTCTATTCTATAGTGAGGAAAAAAAAAGACACTTTTTATGTACCCAGGAGGGCGATGAAAAAATACATCTTGTTCATCAAAACAACACAAAATCTGATATTTTTTTTTCATCCTAAAACCAGTCCAACGTCTACACAGTAAACCAAAACAAGCTGATCACATTATGTACCAGTTGTTGCTATGGAGTACTGCTGACATGATTAATTAGATAGTCACTGGGCCAGAAAAAGGAGTGAAAATTAATATGATTTTCTGGCCATTCCAGCATTTTATATCAAAGAGCCATGGATGAAATACTGAACAACCTTTGGGGAAAAGAGTAGGACCCATGTCTGCTCCCGGCTCAGGTAAGTGATCTGAGCACCAGGCTGGAGAGCCAGAGGCTTTTCTGCCTTGCTGAGTAACTGCCTAATTGCAGAGTGGAGCAAGGTCAAAGCGAGGGTTTTTGAGATCAGGGGCTGCACTGCCACAGCAAATACTACTGTTCCATCAATACCTGCTGCTTGGGTTTTCCTGGGTCTGCAAGGCCCATAGATAGATAGACAGATAGATAGATAGATAGATCAATCGATCGATCTATGGGCAAAGCACCAGAGTTTTAGGCACCTGGACATCAATTTCCTACGCCACGAACCATGCCAGCAACCCAGCTACGTTGCCATGATGCAGTACTGGCCGGCACGCAGGGGCATTCGGGGCAGACCCCGATTATGCATTTGCCTTTGCTCAGTTTCAGCCGTGGCTCGTCGGCATCAGGTCCCCATGTGCAGCCTTCGCCGGCAGGAAATTGCTCCAGGTCCAGCAATAATTTCTGCTTCTGTTTCTGAATGCAACAGTCCATTGTTTCAGCACCGCGAAATGATAAATAATAAACAAAAGCCAGGGAAAGATTCGTACTTTCACTTAACTGTAGATTCACGATGTTTCTCTTTGATCATCTACATGAATATATGGGTACCTACTCACATAGAGAATATTAAAGCGGGCCCCCGGTACAGACATGCATGTACACATATAAATAAATGCACACATACAGGTATATGCTGGGATTTAATGACACCCGTATTCATTATAGCAAGATTTGTTTTAACAGCAATGTGGAGATTATCTCCCTCCATATCTGAGAGAGGAAAGAAAAGCTTTTAGTGAAAGCCGAAAACTACTGTATACATTCAGTCATCTGCATTTAACTGATAATTTAATTAACTTGGAAAAACCTCACCCTTGCTATGCTAATTTTGCACAATATGAGAGTTCTCCTCTGGCTGGCGTACTAGCATACAAAATCCCAGCTCATTTAATTCCTTCAGCATCTGCATCACAGTTTTAGAATACAGTATCTGTAAATGTAAATTTAAAAGAAAACAACTGACAGGTAATTGATTTCAGTAAACTGCTAGCAGATTTTTGCCTTTATGGACTTCACTGAATCATTAAGCATTTACTCAAAGTGCTGTTTGCTCAAATTTAACAGCTGCAAGAAGTTCTGTTAATATTCACAGACTTTTACTACAAGAACGAGAGTTACAACACCGAGTCCAAGATTTAACACAAGATGTCCGGAAGGGTAGACACGCATTTAGTGTGGGCAGCCATGAAACACACGTCCCCGTGCCAGCTCCAGGCCCCTGTACAGTGCTTAAAGAGGTGAGGGCACGCTCAGGTCGGAAAGTTTTATGAAAGAAGCTTTATGAAATCAGTAGGACGAATTTTGGGCGGCGTGACCTAGACCCCAAAGAATGCATCGCCTCTGAGCAGGCACAAGCTAGCATTTACACGTTTCCACGGGTAACTTACTTATTAGAGTAAGCTTTTTAAATGTTACTGTGTTCATTATTATTTGTACCCGCAAATCACCGGTGAGGTTTATGCAAGGAGAGGACAAGTCTTAACAATCCTCTTTTACTAGACCATATTTCCTGATATTTCTAGCTCTTCCACTTAACTCCTGGCCTGTATCTGAGAATACGGAGGTAAACAAAAATGAAAAATGATGAGAAGGAAGTGAGCCACCTGCTTTCAGCCTCGAAGGGCTGGTATTTATTCTGAACAGGAGTTTGCAGGGTATCGGGGGCTTCTAATTGCTCCAGTTGGTTCAGTTCGTATCTGTGGCCATCTGGATATTTGTGGGTTAGCAATTAAAAACGGTAAGTGAAACAGTTGAAAATATTATTGTTCAGCTTACTGAAGTTTTTTTTATTACAGGCTAAGAATAGGCATATGACAAATCTTCAGTGCAAATCAAACAGTGCTGTAAATATGTGTCTGTGCAAGGGCCAGGCATTCTTGCTGATCACGTGAATACCAATGTAGGCTTTTTCTAAAGGCATCTCCACAGCTTGAGATGAGTTTCCTACACCCGCAGGCAAGAAACTATGGATGGACAAGCAATGCATGAACACACATACAAACAGATATTCTGTTGGTAACAAGCAATTTTGAAGTGTCTGTGAGGTGCCTGTTGTTTGCATGCTTGTTTTTAAAGTTTAATTTTGGCAATTGTTGTGTTTTCCTTAATGAATGCAGTGGGAGCAATCTAACTGATGGAGAGTACTAATACTGCGTTTCAGTCCGAAGACAGATGATTCGGATGCTCGGGAACGAGGTGGGAGCGCTGGGAAGGGCCCTGCCCTTACCAAAAGGGAGAACGGAGGTGGGGGGCTCCTAGCCCAGCAGGGTTAATACAAGGTACGTGTATTATTTGTTCTGAATGACATTTTTCTCATTAAAACTTCTCCCCAGGCCCCAACCCTTCTCTCCTCACAGGCTGCACCACTCACATTGCTCTTCAGCAAGGAAAGGGATTTGCCTTTCAGAGAAATACACAGCAACAATCCTCGGAGGAGGAACAGCTTATTTTCTTATTTCAGGGGTTTCTTGCACCCCCGTGACTCATGCTGATACTCACTTCTCACTTAGGCTCTCCGGGAGGGCTGAAGTCTCTTGCTCGGAGGAGCTTGGGAGATGCTCCACATGCCTCTGCGGTCCTGCCAGAGCTCGGGTTCATGTAGCCTGGCAATAGCCTGCTCCAGCGAGCCCATTACAAATGGATGGCGCCTGCTTTAATGGTTCCTACTGACGAATATACCTGTCTTCCCATCTTCTGGAGTGAAACCTCTTTCCAACTTTGTACGCTGCCTGCGCAAAATGGATCCTCTTTGTGCCTCCTTCCGTACGACAGTGCCCAGGCTGCCACGGAGTGACGCAGGCAATAGGCTCGTTAGAGGAGTAACGGTGTATGCAACGGGACAGGGTTCGTACGCATGCACTTCTCTTGGTCTTTGAAGCGGATGGGTGGCTCCTACCCACCGCCCGCTGCCACCCTGGCTCCACCTGGACACGGGCCAGGACCTTGAGGTTGCTCATGCAAGAAACCCATCACTCCAATAGAGAGTACAAACGGGGTTTTTAATCTCATGAAGAAAGGCCTGAGTAGAAGCAATTGCTGGAAGCTGAAAGCTAATAAATACAGATTAGAAATACAGCGAAGGCAACCCAACGCTGGAAGGACTGCCTGGGGAAGCAGCTTCCCAGCTGCTGGCTCTCTGCAGACCAAGCTGGGTGCCTTTCTCAAAGGTGACTTGCCATCAAAGACACTTTGGGCTAGGTACAGGATGAGCAACGAGACTTTCTTTTCTGTGATACAGAGAGAGCACAATAAATGATTTATGGCTCTCTTTTGCCCTTATAAACCATGAATAAAAGCACTCCTTTCAAAATACTTGTCCTAGGACTGGTCTTCAGAGAGGTAAGCATTTCACACTGTCCTTCCCAGGAAGTCCCCAAGGCCCGTTTAGCAAAGTGTGTAGGTGTACCCCCAGCACCGCCTCCTGCCATTTCACCTAACTCAGGGCCAAGCCCTCAGGGTCGGTCTAAGCCTTTATGGAAGATTTCCTTCCAGTTTCAAGCAGGACACACTTAAAATCAAGCCTTGGATTCAGCAGCTTTCAAAATCTTTCCATATTTATGACAGATACCAGGGATTAACTTCATTTATGAATTTAACAATGATTACACTTCATTATCCTCCACGCAAACAAATATTATTAGGAACAAGTGAAATTACACATAAAGGCATTCTTTGTGCGTTTATTTACACATCCCAAGAAAGGCTGTATTCACGTTGTATAATTCTGATTGCACGCTTCACCGAGCATTAAAAAGGTTTACTGCTGCACGGCTGCCCCAGTTTGACAACTTTGACAGCTTCACTCTGAATGTGTGCGCGAACAAACAAGTAAAACTGTAGAGAACATGAGGTGTGCTGAACAGTGTGGAATGCTTTCAAACAACTCTCCTGTCACAATAATCGTTTCAATAGGTGTTATTCCACACTGACATCTTTATTTCTGAGAGTTTCACATATTAACAAGCTACTCATTTGTACTGTATCTATCTGCAGGTACAAACTCCCATTTCTCGATGTGTCATCCCAAGATGGCCTGCGATACTGCTGCTTAAATAGCGTTCTTTTTTGCAAGCTGGCTGAAGCTTGGTTTTTTTAGAAGTGATCCGTGTAGAAGCACAGAGAGGTCACACACACCTGGTGGGGAATGGGAGGGTTTGTTCACATGATGTAGGAGCTCAGACTTCGGGCAGGCGCCTCCGGCGCCTCTTCCCTCCCAGGTCAGCTCTCCTGCACTTCGCCCCGCTGAAGGTGGGGTGCAGAGCTGATCATTAAACACACAGAGAAAAAAACCCCAAAACCAGCCTGTCCCAACTTCAGTCAGCCAGGAACTTCAACAGCAGTTTTGCAGGCCGTCACTGAACGGCACTTTGGAGAAACCAGAGTCTGCACCTGAGCACAGAACTGGCACGATGGAGCACCATGGGGAGTGTGTCACCCAGGGGTAACACCCGGAGCTACGCCTGTGCTCAGGTCTGACCTGATACGTCAGTCTTTTTGAGGAAAGAGGCCTGCCTTTCCATGTCTTTGCGAGAAAGAGTGTGCACAAGACCATTAGCAATACAGAGTGATGGAGAAAAAAAAATGAACCTATGTAGAAAATCATGGTATTTAATCATGTCTAATTAAGGGGAAAAATAGAAAAAGGAGGAAAGCAACCCACGTTTGTCCCAATGTTATCTCCTCTTAAGATTGTTAATGTCATGTTATTTATTCAGCTAGTATTTCTAAAGCTAATATTATTAACATAGCTGAAACGTCTGAAAGAGAGGATTTGCTTTGACTTTTTCCTCCACGATTTTAAGGTTAAATTCTTAGATTGTACCATGTGTTTCTATTTTGAGATGAGCAGAAATATGCTGCCAGTAACTGTACCAACAGATGGGTAGGAAATTATGGAGCCACAAAGTACAGGCAGCTAACTTAGGAAATATTGACCACCACTAATTTAGCAAAAGGTGAAAGCTGTATTAGGGCAGAGCTATGATGATCATCACCACCATATTTGAGTATGGCTTTTCATCAACACAAATTCATTTTTACGGGACAAAGGGACTTCTGTCCCCAGGGAATGATTTCTGGCATCTGGGGAGAGTGCATAGTTTTTCTAAACGTTTTCCCCGATGCTACTAAAGACTTTTCAAAGCTTGGCCAAGACTTCAAATATCTGACCCTGGCAAGGTCCAGCCATTACAGGTGGAACAGCGGCCAATGTTTCAAGTCAACTAGAAAGGAGCTGGAGATGAGACGATTCTGCCCACACTCACAGGCAGGCAGGAGCACCTGGCACGGATGGAGCCACAACAGGTAAGGTACCAACTGACAATATTTACTACAGAGCTAGCCCCCTTTTACATTCACATCACATGTACAAATGTCTCCTGAATCCTACTCACGCCCTCACTCCTCACCAGTGTCTGCTGAAATGTCCATGCCCATGCCCACATCCATGCCCGTGCCCACGTCCGTGCTCACATCCATGCCCACGTCCATGCCCATGTCCATGCCCATGCCCGTGCTCACACAGGGCAGCACCCGGCAGGGCCATCAGCCCTTCTCCATCTCTGCTTGCCGCTCAGTACTCACCGTGCACTATGGGCTGCATGAGTCACACGATACAGATTGGAGAACAAAAAATTTTAAACAGTAAAACAGTGAATGCCAAAGTATCAGCATGTGGCTGTGGAATCCCTCAAATCTGAAAGATGTATGCGATCTGTCAATATTTTTACAAATACCTAGTGACGGGTGCAAATCCAGGAAAATCTGAGCCAGCGATACACAAAGTTCTGGAACAAACAATGCAGATGACGATGAATTAACTCCACGACAGTCTGGAAGAACCTCAAAATTATTCCTGTGTTGAGAACTCATGTAAATATTGCTAGCATGGCGCCCTTGGTGACTAATTAGATGAGTTACTGCTATTTGTTTTTGGGGTTTTTTCTTCTGAAAATGTTCCTAGTGTTTTTACTGGAAGGTAAACACTGAATTTGACAAAACAGCAAGCCGAAGGAAAGCTTCACCAAAGCCCAGTTTGTGACTCGAATTAGGCTCACTATTGTTAGTAATTTTCCCTCTCTTTTCTGAAAATCAAAGGATTCTTTCATTTTCAGCTCTTTAAATTACGTGCAAAGCGCAACAGGATTTGGTATTTGCAAATGCGGCTTTTTTCTTTGGACTATTACCCAAACAAAAGAATCCAACAACATTCATTCCACATTTTTTCATACAAAGATGATAGACCACTGCCGATGTCTTAATGTCTGATTTATTCTCTAATTTATTGTTCATTTACTTCTAGCTCATAATGCCTGATTTACTTCCAAATTTATTAATTTATCCCCTGATTTAATCCTATATCATCCAATCTGAAATTAAAAAAAAATATTATAGGTATATAAATATATGTATATATTTTGTGCAGTAGGTAACCAATAAGCCATTATAATTTTGAACAGCAAGCAGAAAGATAAAATATAATGGAGGAGGTACAAATTTAAGTGCAAAGCTTATTGCTAGATCAGGCATATACGCCATACTAAAGAGTATGCCAGAGGCAAACTAGGCTGGTAGTTATAGCAACCATATGCTTAGCTAGAGTAACACATTCCTGGGGACACGGGAGGCTCAAACACTGTTAGGAAAATAATAGTTCAGATCTTTAGCGATAGAAAGCGAACGCTTTTTACCAGGTTCTGCGTTCTCTGCTAGGAGTGGCAGACATTTCGAAGCCATCAGTGAGAGAAGAACAGAGCTGGTTGAACAGCCAGTGACCAGTACGTTAGAATAAATCTGGTTTGTTTTGTTTCCTAAATGTACCTCTTGCTACTTCCCCATTTAAATGAACAAACGTTTTGCTCATTCTGATTCAGACTTTTGACTTAAATAATACTGAGTGGTGCTAATTTTTATTAGTACCATACTTTGTACGTTTTTTTTTTTAATAAAGCAATGTTTTTTCCAGGCCACAGAGCTGGGATGCTGCCTTTGGGCTCATGTGGCAGCAGGTGATCAGTGCTTGTCATGGGTTTTGAAACGTTCGGAGAAAGATTTCACCAAGGACCCTGCAAATCGTCCCAGTATTGCTGCAGCATCCACCAGCCTCCACCTCACTGAGCACTCCACCTCACTGCACACTCTCATACCCAAACAACCTCAATGGGTAACTTACTCCAGGTTAAGAAAAAGTCCCGCCAAGACCCAGTATCTAACACGAGGCTGTTAGCTCTGGTTGTCTTAAGAACTTGTGCTCAAACTGTAACACCGACTAGATAAACCCACGTCTACTCATCCTCACAAGTCACATCAACAGAGGTATCAAGACGGAGGTTCCCCACAGTTGAACAACTCTCGGCTCAACACCCGCTTACCCCGACCCCCTGACACCAAAGCTGCCTGAAGCCCGCTGCCGCCCCCACCAGCCCAGCCACCGCAGCTCCGGAGCAGGGACCGGCTCTGCTCTGTCCCTTAGCGTTAGCCCAGCTTTGAATAGCGGCTGGAGCTTAAAGTCCACAGTGTGTTTTAACCTCTTCCCATTTGATTACTGTCGGAACAATGAAATCCAGCAGATATACCTAATGACGACTTCTTGGTTTAATGTTCTTGGAGGTCCCAAAGTATTTACAGAAAAATAAATTTTAAGAAAAATGTATTCATTCCCAGGAATAGCTCACAGAGTAAGTACAGTCTTTTTATGTTTCACAATGTATGCATTTAACACACTCTTTTATTAAAAAAACAACACAACAAAACCAAATGCTTGTGGGTTTTGCAAAAACCAAAGAAGTTTCAAGTAGACGCAATTGAAATAGTAACAGCACACGTTAAGTATCATTATTATTACTGACCTTTAAATTATTGTTATTATCGCTAGCCTTTAAATTATTCAGACCACGAGCAAGAAAAGCATTGAACGTAGCCAGCAGGACTACTCGGGAGCAGTCCCCACCGCGCGTCAAGGCCGGGGAAGCCGTCCTGCTCCTCCCGGGGCTGGGGACCCACCAGCAGCCGCGGTGGCTTCTGCAGGGCAAGTCCTCCCAGGGCAAGTCCTCCTTCTCCTGGGCTGCAGCCACCCAGGAAAGCTTTTCCAAATAAACAAACACCGAGCTCCTAACAAGAGCTTTGCCCATCTCAAGGCCAGGAGACACACGTGTTTTCAAAACAAAGCCTGTTCCAGTTGATAACTGCACAGAAAATGATCCCAAACCCACACGCTTTTCCTGTACTCTCCTCCTCCCTAAATTAAACCGGTTCAGCTGGTTGCTTGCTTGCTGCCTCCCAAGTATGTAAAGAAATAAGCACACGCACTACCTTTGCATTTCAATAGAGGGCAAGCTCCGTAATCCACAGAGAGCAGTTTACAGTGAATTGCTTGACTATAATTAACAACAGCAGCAAGACCTCAGAAGCTGTTAGAAGGATTTTTATTGTCCTATCAATCATGATGGCCTAGCATCTTGTTTACGTTCCTTATTAATAATGTCATGCATATATAGTGATGGATTTTGGCAGCCTGTGTCAGTATATTCTCTGAGAGCCATTTTTCCCTCTTCCCTCCACTTTCTTGTAGAGTTGTCCCCACAACTGTACATTCTCTCTGCTAAATAGTTTAAGCCCTCCAGGGTACAGACACCGTGACTCTCATTCACAGGAGCTGGCCAGAGCCCTGGCAAAGGAAGACGCCTGGCACCGAGCCACCTCGTCACCCGCCTTCACCACCCCCGGGACCCTTTCACCCCTTTTTCTAGGTAAAGGACTTCAGCAGTACTGGGGACATGCGTGACCTCGTCGATGAGCATAGCGGGATATTCAGTTGGGCTGGGTTTTCTTCTCGTCTCCAGTAAAAGATTCATGAGACCGTAGTAAAGCAATCAATGGGTTTAATTACCTGCTTAACGCTGAGTGCAGGAGCACCATATTGACTAATACTAAGCAGAGGCATAAGTGCTTTACTCTACTGGACTTGAAGCTTTGTCCCTGATTTCCTGCATCCCACCTACGAAATGAAAACAATAATATTTCTCTTTCTCCCATCCTTCCTCTGCCTTGTCGACTGGCCGGGAGTGGGTGCCAGCAGAGCACAGAGCACACCGGGAGGTCCTCATCTTCTCCGTTGCTTCTGGCTGCTGCTGCAGCAATGAGCAGCAGCGAGCAGGCAGCGCAGCCCTGCTCTGGTGCAGAGCGGGGGTGCGGTGGGTCCCTGCACCCCCCGGGACGACTCCACCGAGCAGCCTGCCTGGATCCCTTCATGATGCCCTTTTTCCTTCCCGTTACGTGAAGGTCAGGGGAAACTTCCCCAAAGCTACTTTTCCGTATAAAACATGCACGCAGTCTGATTACATTTAATTCCAAATAACTGAGCACTTCAAAGGGATTGTCAGTCACCCTTCTGTAGGGTGCTAAATGACAAGATAAAGGAGATACGTGTCATATTAGGCGATGCAACAAGACTGCCATTTAATCAAGAGGAGACTGGAGGAAGGATGCAGTAGACAAAAAGGGATGTTATTTGTCCATTGGTTACTCCATTGTCTAGAAATCATCTCTTTCTCTCAGACAGGAGCTGCAGCCAAATTCCATACATCAGTAGGGAAAAAATGGAAGAAGTGTTGTGTCTTCATTAGTTACCAACCGTCTCTTTAGGAAAGAATATCAGATTTCCTCCTCGGAAATGGACCAAGGAGGTCAGTCCAGACGCGGCTGCTGGTGCGTGCCAACCCATGGCCCTCTCTGCCAAGCCTGCCATTTGGGCAATCTTTTCCAAAGTCAACACTTGCAGAATAAATGGGAATTTTTGCCTTCTGACAAATTTTTGCCCAACAGATTGATATTTTTCAAACATGAAAATTTAAACCAACCACAGCTCATTTGCAAAGGCACACTCTCGTCCGCTGTAGTTTTCTCCAGACTGTTCGTCTCAGCCAGTCCTCCACTCTGATTCCTTTGCTGTCTGCCCATAAACTGGGCTAAGAATTTAGAAATATTTATTTATTTTAAGGGGATATATTACCTCTGCAGAAAAATGAAGCCGGGAGTTATCATCTACAGCAATATTTTGAATTAGCTTTTACCGTGTTGCTTCCACTACCTCCCCCCTTCAATCAAAACTGATGGGAATAAAAGGGTTTCTTCTGTTTCACTGGGCAATTTCTTCATACTCCTTTTTTCCTTTGCAGTACCATACACTGCATGACAATGAAGCCTACAAAAATCCCATCTCGACATGAAAACACTGCAGCAAAGGTTTCCTAGTTTATTTTGAATGAATACACAATTTCTAGGCTGATAAACAACAAAACTGTGAATATTCCTGAATATCTGGAAAGGCACAAGGGAATAGGCATGTAAAAAACTTTCCTCCTACTTCAGGGTTATTTCTAGAGAAGGTACACAGCTTTCTCCACCAGACTTACCCGGGCCTCAGGTAACGTTCAGCCGGTGAAAGCGATGGCTGAATGTGCCCTTGACTTAGAGGGATTTTTATTTTTACTTATATTCCTTTCAATAAAGAAATGTTACAATGGAAAAAAACCCTACAGTCAAACGAATTCCCTGCCGTGCTGAACCCTGCTGTCGCTTCCACTCATGTCCTCTGCCTGTCTCCCGTGGAGCTCCAGGGTTTCACGATCCCTTTTGATGGAGTCACCACCATCGCTGTCACAGGCGGTGCTGGGAGAAGCATGACGAGCTCACGCAGCCTCACCGTCTCGATGCAGGTGGAACCTCCGGCAGCGTGACCACCTCTTGTCCTCTCTGTGCCGAGCCCTCACACCCCAACCGTCCTGCTGTCCTGTCCCGCTGCACCCGCACCTCCTTCCTCCCCCTTCCCATCACCTGCGCCGAGAGCATCGGGCTCGCTCCTCCCTCCCAGGCAGACACCGCAACGCTGGCTGTGTACGACCCAGGGCTGCCCATCTTTCCTCAGCTTGCTGATCTTTACACGTTTTCCAAGGCAGGAGGGTGCTATTAGGGTTTTCCAGAGGTCAGCTGCTATACTGAATATACAGAAATTCACTTTTCTTCATCAGCTTTCAGATCTTCAGATCTCCAGAAAAACTCAGCGGAGACTTCAAAACCCAACACCATTTCAGGACTGAGCTCTCAATTTATCAATAAATTTACCCTGCAATTGCTAGCTGAAAATCGGAACAGGCAATGCATTGTTTGACGGCAGTTATTATGCATAACGCATTTGTTTATTTAGACACGCAAATCATACTCCTGTTTATGTTGGCGGGAAAGCAGAATGACCTCTTTTATTTAAAGTACAGACTTCAGAGATTATTCATAGTGACTGCAAAAGAAAACTTTGCAGAGAGATGGGCAAAAATAGTAGTAATTTCACAGTATGCAAAACTACACCACTGCTATTATTGTACAGCTGTCTACTTGGAAAGATCTGGAAGGAATTAAACACAACATGTTTGTAGTTACAAAAGTTGAAAATGACGCTTAGCAAAAATCATCGGGATGGTTTTACAAGGCAGATGCATTTATATCTGAAGTAAGATTTTAATCTGTAAATAGAAAGGTCACTGACTAGCGATACTTCAGGTTGTGAAGACCTGCTTATGGCTGTATTTGGACGATGAAAATATAACTGTTTGATTTAAGACAAAAAATAACCAATTAGAAAATTCATCAGATGCAAATACGATGTCTTATTACGTGTAAGTAAATTTTAAAAAGGAAACGTATCAGTAAGGTAGAAAGGAATAACTAATTTAAGTCTTCATTTCACCTAAACTCACTTAAAACCAAGACTGAAGAGCAAGAAAATTCTTAGAAATGCATCCTACTAGTGCATCAGCAAAACAGGATATTTGAATTTAATGCAGGTAATGGAAGTAGGTTTTGCTGGCCTCACAGACCTGTTTTCCATCCCGATTCCAGCTGTCAATAATGATGCTGCCCAGCTTTTAGAAGTCTCCCTGTTACTGTCCCGACCCTGGAGTGACCCTTTGAGTCACCATCCCTGGAAGTATTTAAAAGACAGGTAGATGAGGCGCTTAGGGACATGGTTTAGTGGGCGTGGTGGTGTTGGGTTGACGGTTGGACTAGATGATCTTGGAGGTCTCTTCCAACCTTAATGATTCTATGACCCCGCAGGGAGCTTCGTGCCCACCCTGACTCTCACTGCTACAGATGCTCCCAGAGACCCCCCACGCTTGCTCCAGCTCGTAACCGGATTCACAGCCGCTCCTCTGGGCGCCTCACTCTCCAGAACCGATGGCATCAATCCCTTCATAGAGAGCCATCTCCAAACGGACTCTCTGGGTTTGCCCTTATTCTCCCTGGGAAACAGAAATAATTTTGTGGGCCGAGAAAGCAAGAGTGGCCTTCGGGCCCCGGCGTCGAGCTGTGGGGCTCTCGCGAGCTGCCGAAACACGCCGCGGCTCACCGCTGAGCATCTGTCCCTTGCAAGGCGTGCAGTCTGCGGGCACACGCCAAGGTGTGCTGGGGTCTGCCTGTGGGAATGAGCCTGTGTAGTGGGAGAATCGATGAAAACGTATCCCCAGGTGTGCTCTCACCAATCCAGCACTGGGCAGTGCCCTAAAATTCATCTGGGCAGCCCGATACTCCCATGACTCGTACGACCTCTCCGTCGCTGTTTTGAGGTGGAGACATCTGCACAGGGAAAGCAGCTGGTGGAGGCATCTGTTCGCAAATTAAAGAGTGTCCGAACACTGATGCCAGAATTTTAGTCGAATCAATAGGCCAGATAAAATGCTAATTGCAATTGCATTGGTCCCTGTGCCAAGCCTGGGACTCTTGGCCTGACTTATTTGGACTTTAAAAAGCGTGGTAGCTGAATTAGCAGTTTTGCTGTCCAGTACTCCTTGCATGTCCTCTGTGACACTCCATCATGAAAAAATACAAGATTATTTGTATATGATTATAACAATCATAGAGTGCTCTGAGAGATGGCTTGAAAAGTAATATTTAACATGCCTGCATATCTGTTGATGTGGCAACTTCACACAGCCTGCCAGGGAAGCTGGAAATGAAGCACCAGCCTCGGGTGATGTCAAGAGCAGAAATGCTGAGAACATACGGTTCTCGAAAACCGCTTGGAAAAAGCTCTGTCAGTACAAGTGCTCGTAGATCATCCAAATGAAAAAGGCTTTTTTTACTCTTTTTAAAAAAGATATTACTTATCAGTATCAGCCTCAAGGTACCAGCAAGCTGTACAGTCTGGACCCTCCGGCATCACCATTTCTGGATGTTTTGAAAGACCTGCTATTCTTCTGAACATCCGTTAGGTAAAGAAACAGGACGTTTGTCAGTTCAGACAACACAAACATTTTAACTTTGCTCACACCAGCCTGAATTTTTTATTGACAATTTTGACAAGCCAAATTGACCGGCAGGCACAATGCCTGAAGGAATACGGCTCGGGCATCCTGTGAAATGTAACCGATGTGTCATAAGCAGTCCGTGGTGGGGGCCTGCTGAGCCCGCCATATGATTTTGAATGGCTGGAAATGCCAACTTGAACCTTAGGAAACAGATGCAACCTTTGTTTTAATGCCCTGCTTACTACCTCTAAGTTCAGGTATCTTGGTGGCTTTTCTTTTCTCCACATACAACCATCAAACCGCTCTCCCCTGTCGCTCCTACTGTGCAAATAAAACCCAACGATTTCGTGGAAGGCCCTTCCTGAATGCAAACCACTGAAAAACAGGCCAAGAAACCAACGTCAACTATTTGCATTTGTAAAGTACATATAAGAACACCTCAATCATGAGATTATTGCTGACACTAGGGTTTCTGACGCTGGCCTGCACTGTCCGCAGCCTGTGGATTTCTTCCCCCAGTCCTGCCTACACCCATTTGTTGCTTGCTGTTCGACAGCGGGGCACAGGGGTAGCTGATGTGTTTTGGTTCTCTGCTTCTGCAGCATCTGCAGAAGTGGGTTAATGATCTGTCACTAAAGCATCATAGCACTGAATCAGACAAAGAGGAAGGGACAGAGATTATTACTCTACACAAATCATGCACCATTCATTAGGTTTGTATCAATAAAATCAAAGCACATTAGAGGCACATTAAAGACGGTAAGAACATAGGGCAACTCATGATGGAAAACAAAAGAAATATCCTTCTTGTATTCCTAAAAGCCCAGCCTAGCACACCACTTGCTAAATCGCTGCAGTCAGTCATGCTTCTGGAAGCAAACATTCATACGTGTGCATCCCCCACGTGCCATTTCACCAGCAGGGAAGCTCTCTAGTGACAAACTCTGCCAGTCATTTCAAAGGATTCAGCTTCACCTCTAGCAGTTAACTCAAGAAATCCCTAATTATAAACCCCATTTCATTAGTTACTGGGGATAGCAATGACAATTTATCATAATAAAGCTGGGCCTGCATTGTTTTCTAGCCCAGGAGAATAATTAAAAACCTCATAAAAAGCTTCACTGTGCAAAATTATCTCCTATTTTTGGGGAGGCAGGTTAGGAATTCAAGTCTTTGGCAATTCAAGGCAAACTTCAAGCTGTACCTGCACCAGAACTTCCATGCCTTTCCCAGCTCATTCATCCTTTGCTCTTCTCGCCCATGCCCACCTCTTCTTTGGAGTTCTGCTTTTATGCCACATCAGCACGGGTTAACTGAGAAGGAAGCTGTTCCCTTATGAGAAAGGATCCCTTTGACCTCTGCTCAGCTGGAGATGGACTAGACGATTCATCAAGGTTATCTGGGATCTAGACTTGGCTCGACATTGTCTGCTTTATAGCTTCGACCATCTGCTATGTGTCTGCTGTAAGAGAAAAAAAAAAATTACTGGTAGAACTGTACGTGTTTCAGTTTCAGAGGGGATATAATTTCCTAGTGGGTTTTGTCATTTTGTATGTCAAATCTATATGTGCAGAGACACTGTTACAATGCTTTAAAGTAGTCCAGCTTGAGTAAAAAGTAGTGGAAGAAAAAAATAAATGTGGGCAATTTAATCTATTAAGGAAAGCAATTTTTGCTGTGCTGGGAAGAACTGACCTTACAAATGGGATCCAGAATGAAAAGCCAAAGTAAAACAAAGGTTCAGCCAAATTTCAAGGTTGCTAAAATTCAGCCAGAGAAAGTTTCAGCGATCAACTGAAAGGAAAACAAATCCACGTCTGAAAGGAAGAAACAAAGAAACCAGGGAACACTGGGAAAAAGATTAATAGGAAAAGAGTACGGTGAACACAACAGAGAATGGAAAAAACTTGCCGTTGCAAACAGGCACGCTGTTTTGAGCGCTGGAGCACCTCTAGCTGCATCTACCACTAAGCAAAGCCCAAAGCATCGCTATTTTTCCCCATCAGCTCACAGAAGAATAGCTAAAGGTTTTGTGTTTCATGGTCAGAGATGAGGTGAGAGCTGCACAGATTACGCTGGAAACGTCCTTGCCAGAAAGCACATGGAAGCACTTTGAACTAATTGTGAGCATAATTATTCACATCTCTGCAGACCTCTCCTTGGGCATCTTGCGTACTTTCAGATGAAGATTTCACTCAGCCAAGCACTCAGACAAGTTCCTTCGAACCTGATGAGAGTATTCACAGCTGCTGGCTGGGAAGTGTGAAAATCTTTTGAAAAAACTGGTTTTGGTTTTTTTTTTTTATAACAAGCACTGAATATTTTGACGAACTGTAAAGCTGTTGAGCTATCGTCTTAAAAGATGTCACTACAGACACATTTCTCTACTACTTCCAAGCAGATATTTAGGCACCACGCGTTAATACAGGCACAGAACTTAGAGTGGGTTGCCCCACGTAAGACACAGACCCCCCCGGACACTGGGGTATGTACAAAAACTATTACTGCTGTGAGTCTGGCAGATCCAGTCCTGCCACAGGTTTGAGCTAATTATGAGAAAGAAGCTTATGAGTTATTTAAATGACAGAAAAATGTGTTTATAATTAATAATCATTACTAGTTTTTTCCTGGCGCTGCCATAAACTATGCAGAAAGGAAACGGGTGCGCTGTACGCCGAGTGTTTTCTACCACTGTATTGAGCGGTGCCGAGACAAAGACCCTGGCAGAGGGCCTTCAGTGGCCTCCGCCGCTGGCCTACAAAGGAGGACAGTTCACTGAACCATCTACTGAGAGGTTTGGCACAGAGCTGACTGAGTCACAAAGCGAGGATAAACAATATACCGGAGACCCTCTCAGGGAGAAAGGGAAGCAGCAGACCACCTCCCGAGTCCATGCTGCAAAACCGACGGCATTCATTCAGAGGGTATTGTGAGTCTCGGCACATAGGCAGGAAGAGCTGCACAATTACATGGAGACAGCGAGTTCCCCCTTAAAAAAAAAAACAGATGGAGGAAGAAAATAATGGTGTCTTAGCCTCGTGAGTCGCTCTCTGCAATCTTACTCCTTTTTCCCCAAACTGTAAAAAGTAAAATGAATGCTGGCCATCCTTTATCTTATTGGACTTCTGCCATTTCAAAGATTTTCTAAAAAGGCAAAAATGCTTTTGCCTGCGTCTGTGTTTCCCTGTCTGCTACATTACATTATCTGTTACACTTGGAACAACCCCTCCGGACACCTGATTAGCTAAAAGCATAGATGTGCTCGGAACAACTTCTGTCGCCTTTACAGCTCGCCACTTGTACTTGGCATATGACACGGGGCGTTACAGAGCATGGTACCACGTGGCGACGTGGGGCGATGCTGCGCCACCAGGATGCCGCGTGCGCAATGCAAGCCCACCACCCAGCAGTGTGTGGGAGGCATGCCTGCCTGGACCCGCTGGAAACCGGCAGGCGGTCCCCCCAGCCTACCCAGCTCTGCCCGGGACAGCCCGCTGCAGCCGAGGGCAGCACGCCGGCTCGCACGGCGCCCACGGCGAACCCGCCCAGCATCTCCCCAGCGCACCAGCCGCCGAACCTGGGCAGGAGAGGAGGGTGCAGGGGACTCTTGCCCGATACAATCTGAAGGAAAAACACAGAAGTGAAACGAATTAGGAAATGAATTACAAAAAATTATTCAAGACTTACGACTTGAGGCTCTCGCTCTACTCACTTTATCCAAGAGACGGCTGAGCCCAAAATCTACACAGAAGAGGCATTTCTGAGGATAGGTAGCTTTTAAAATCAAAGTAAAAAGCGTAACAAGGCACAGGGGACCAGAAACTAAACAAAACCAGAACAGAAATAGGCACTCACTTTTACCAGGGAGAGGTATGTACCATGGGAACCACTTAAAAGGAACACTGCAGGTTGGGATTGCTTTGTATCTTTTTATTGATTCCCTTTAAATTTCTGACCAGAGAGAATTATAGTCTTGATTTGGAAATTCAGGAGAACTTTGTAACTTAATTTGCAAGCGGTCAGACTCGAGGCTTGTAAGAAAGCTCTTCAGCCTCAACACCACCGTAGTGAACTTTATAACTACAGAATATGTCATTGCAGGAGCTGAAGTCCACACCAGCTCGGTAAAATTGTGAGAATTGGCATCAGTAAGGCAGACAGACCTCCTCGTCTCCGGTGCAGACAGCCCTGGGTGCTGAGACGAACCAGCGCAGAGGAGGACGAGGTCCTCTGCCTCCCACCACTTGCGTGCCTGTTATGCCTGCAGAAGTCCTGCACTTCTGGCAGCTACCAGGTTTTCAAAGCCTCGTTAAATAAGTATAACCCCCCACTGATAATGACTTGCTTCACCTGGAACTTCACTTACTAAGCTTTTATGTGATTTTTACATAGAAACCTCCTCTTTGGGATAAGACACAGCCTTTTGAGGGGTACTCTGTGTATATGCTCAAGAGTTCACATCATCAAAATTATCATAGGATGTGTTTTTCATATGAAAAGCCGGGATGATAAGCAGCGCTATGATCTATTACAATGACATTTTCATCAGCATTAAATGTCTTCAACATAAATTACAACACAAACTGATAGAAAATATTTGGGGGGCTGTGCTTATGACAGTTACAATTTGTTGCTGGAGAAAACTGCGCAGGATTAATTTCTCAATGTCCAATTCATCATCTCAAACACATTGTTCTGTGGATATTAATGTATTCAGAATTATAATAATGAAAATAATTCAGCAGAAGCTTCTTCCTCTTCTTGACATTTACGGTAGCCAACTTGAACTAAGAAGGGAGCACGCTGCCAGAACCTCCCGCTACAGAAGACAGTGCCCGGGTGCGGGTGCACCCCTGCAAGGAGGAACGCAGCTCTCGGCGGTGGAGGAGCCGTGCTGGGCCCCGCGGCGGCCAAGGGAGCAGTGGGGATGCCCCAGCGGAGGTCTCCCACACCGTGCTTGGCACTGCACTGATGCCGCGGCTGTGCCCGGCACCACGGCCCTGCCGGGCCGTCACCGCTGGACTGCCAGTGCCCTCGGCTGCCGTGGGCTTCTCGATCCGAACTGCAAAGGATGTGGAAAATGGAGCTGGAGAAGTGGCCGTGGGGGCACCCCACCATCCCTTCAGCACCGATGCCCCTGAAATTCCCCCCTTTCGAATAACTTTCACATTCTTCATCACCTTATCTCAGGCCAACAAATCTGGCCTTTGCCAGCAACATCAAACCTGCCCACGTAATGAAGCTGCAATCACTGGAGAAACTACTAAACACGGGGACACAATGAAAAATGAAAGAAAAAGTCAAATATTCTATAATAACGTCAAATATTCTATAATAACATCAAATCAAATCTTCTGTAATAACTTCAATATTTAATATTAAAGTGTGGCTGACTACCATCCCATTGTAACTGGGTGAAATACTCAGGTTAACCTGACAGGTAGGTAAAACTCCAGATTAGCTGTTTTCTGTTTTAAAAATCAACCCATTGCCTTTATTTTAGTACGTGCAGATTTCTATAAGCCTACCGTGGTATATTTTATAAAGTGCTGCAAGATAACATTCACAAAACCAGAATTTTGAAAGCAATTTTTGCACGAGTTGTAACTTTCAATCAAAGGCAAGGAAAGGTCTATGCTAATCCTAAATTGGATTTTGAAACTGAGTGAACTGAAATTTGACAGAAACATTAGTGTCACAATAATAGCAATAATCAAGTCGGTGGGCTGATGGGGATTGTGCGTCAGTAATGAATTTAAATGTATTCATTGCAGATTCCAGAACCTGCATAATGTAATATTCTCCCCATGAAAAATTAGCACGGTTGAGGGCTTTGCAATATATCTATTGCTAAAGAGGGTAAACATTATGGTGCCCCTATTAGCAACTGCATGAACTCATTACTCTCTTACAGTAAGATAATTAAGGACTAAAGGCATACAGACAGTTACAAGACTCAAGGAAATGAGCAGCCCGGGAGGCTGAGGGTCTGACATCCCTGAGGACAGCACCAGCTGCGAGAACCGGCAGTGTCAGGAAAGTTTTGGGAAGTTTGGGAAGCAGGATTACCCCCCGTGCCCTGGATCCAGACAGCGGGAACAGTGCGACAAGACATGGCTTAGCAACACGACATCTGAAGTCCCATGGAAGCATCTGCATTTTGCTGCTCTGCATAAGGATTGGAACCCATTGCAAACATGAACACTGCTTTTGCTTCTTTCACTGACCATTTGTATTGCACTCGGCTTTTATTTGCTTTCAGTAACAGTAGCTTTGTTTTGTATGCCAGATGCCCTGATTACTGGGAAAGGGGTGTACATCACAAATGCCTGATGCGGACAAAAAGTGACATTTCTTAATAAAGAAAAATTCCAGATTTACATCAGAATACTTGCAGAATTAACACAATACAGGTATGCACAAAACAAGCCATGAGAGTATGAGTAGGGAAACAGAGAGAGAGAGCAAGCAGCAAAACATAGGCTATAATTTCCAGTTAGCCACTGTCAGGACCTCCTTCCATATGATATGAAATGCTCTCACTGAGGCGCCTGGAAAACAAGCAGCCCTCCCTCCATGCGCCTCCCAACTTCTCTAACTTACAAAAAGCGATTCAAAGCCTACTAACAGGTTTATTCCTCTGGAATAAACGGTCACTGAACTCAACGTACCTGACCGCTTATACCAGCTGCAGCTCTAAGTTTTCAAATTTGTAGTCTTTGCTGTATTTTACATTTCACTGGCGAGTCTATTCTAAAATTTAAAACGAAGGCATCATGATGCCAACAAACCCGCACCACACGTGCAGGAGGCGGGAGGGGAGCGGGATGCCCGGCCGGCACTGGCAGTGCTGGGGCGCAGAGCTCAGCCCCTTACAGCAGCGGTGCCCAAACTCGGCAGAGCGGGGCTGACTCTCATAGGGGAAATCGCAACTCACCAGCATTTGGTTCAAGCAGCTTCTTTTTTTTTTTTTTTTTTACAAGGTCACTTTTGTCACGTCATTTTATAGTTCATCAACATTGCCTTGCCACCTGCCTGAGAAATTCAATTCTCCTTACAACAGGAAAAATGGAGCCATACTGATTTTCATTACATTTGTACATTCTCATCCTACGTGTGGCCATCTTCATCCCTTGACAAGTACTGACGGCTGAGGTTGGGACTGGAGTGGAGACCAAGCTGCAAGGCATCTCTCTTCACCTGCGCCCCTTAGAGACGTGGTTTTTTCCCACCCTGCCCAATCCTTCCCCATCTCGAGACCCCCGCACACAGAATCACAATTCAACCTCTCACTGGGAGCCCAGGACTTCCCACTGGAAGAGGAAGACTACACGGAGGCTACGCGCCATCCAGCCTCTAACCCTGGGATTGCCACTCTGGTCCGGGATGCCCCAAAGACCTGAGCACGGGCGGGCGGCTGCGCAGAGGAGTGGCGGGGACGGGGACAGGGACTGGGACAGGGACAGACCTGCGGGGTTTGTCCTCCTGGTTTCACAGAATTATTTCTGGTTTTCTTGCTCATTTTTAGAAAAGGGATACATTCATTCCCGTAAAAATATTTTAGTTATTATTCACACGGTATTGTTTGCTCTCCCCTTTATTTCTTTTTGTACTTTCAGTAGCAGTGAAAAAGGAATGAAGAAAAATAAATGACAATACCAGTCATTTCGAGAACAACATTTAAAGTTTTCAAAAGTCTCTTTATTTAGGGGTTTTATAGTGTTCATTATTTCCATGACATCAAAGTGTTTTTTTTCTTGAGTAAGCAGTCAGCTTTTAAAATATGGGAAATATGAAGAAAGTGAATTTCACAGAAAATAATCATAAATTAAAAGTACCATTTTCCAAGAGAAAGCATTTAAAAATGAAATCCATAAAAATAAATCTAAGCACTTCTTAGCTTAACCTAAGATGGTCTAAAAGACACAAATGAGTGATGGTCCTACTGCCAGTTACGTATGGAGGTCATATTGGCATCTTCCTTTGTCTCTTCCCTTTTTCTGTATTTTACAAGTTTCTCAAAATGCATGCCAAATTTTACAACAAAGTGTAGGTGTAAAGGTCTAGAATTGGGGAAAAAATGTATGTTTAAGCAAAGATTTAAAAGAAAATGTAAAAAAACTTATTTGCAAATGAATGTTTTAATTATCTATGAAACTAACAGTAATTTTAAAATGACAGGAGGATGGATCATGGTTCTGACTTTTCTCAAATCCCTAAGTAACTGGAATCGGTGCAGGAGGAACAGCTTAAATCCAGGCTGTGGGGCGGTATTTTTAACAGCGCTTTCCTGGGGTGTGAGCTACCAGCAGATGCCAAAACTGTTCACAGACCTGCCCGGTACTACGGGTCCGGCACAGCCTCGTCTCCCGGGCCGGAGCGAGAGCTCAGCTGGAACACAGGGGTTCGGCTCGGCTCTCCCCACCCCTGGCTCTCCCGCGGCAATGCATCACCAGAGAAAATAACAGCGATGGCTTGTAAAAACAGCCCCAGTTGCTCAAGCACAGCGGCTGATGTCCTCTGCCGGGGAGCTGCAGAGTCACCCTTTCACGTCACTTCAGTTAAGCACAAGAGAAGATACCTCTGTGAACAGGGCAGGCCCAAGGATGGGAGCACCTCTCTTAGCTCTGAGCCTTACTCTGGGATGAACGTCTGGCGATTCACCTGTCCCCTACCATGATTAGAAGGACAGCAAAGTCCCTACGGAAGGCAAAATGCTGAACTTCTGGATGCAAAAGCCGAGGGAGATGAATCCCAGCCTTCTAATCTACCAAACTTTTTAATCCCACACGCTGTCCTAAAGTGCTTTCAGGAGAACTCACGTGGGAAGGAGGCAGCTAACTCCAGCACATCTCCTGCCCCATTCCCAACTTCAGTGTTAAATAAAGCCAGCCCTCGTGGCATGCATCTCCTCGCGCTACGGGTTTCCTCAGGAAGAAGCTATGAACAGGAACAATAATATCAATACCAACAGCACCGAATATTTATTTATAGAAATATTCTACCAAGTTTCAATCGGAAGCAGTCCCAGCTTTCACCATTAATCATCCAACCCCACAGCCTGGCTCCTTCACTGTATACAACAATTTATGATAATGTAGAAGTCAATACCTGTTTTAAGTGGTTCAGTGAACCGGTAAAAAAATTACACCAACTTCCAGTTACCATTTGTCTTGCTAGCTTTCAATCAGAGGTGATTCTGTCTAAGAGGTAATTATTTGAAAATGAAATACAAGAGTGTTTGCGTAACTCACATTTTATTCCAGAGGTACGAAGTCCGCCTGTTCCTCCCCACCTGCAGTCCCCTGTCCATCAGGGAGCAGCGCGTGACACTGCAGGCATCCAGGGATGCTCAGCCGCAGGAGCACAGCACACCGCACTGCGCAAGGGCAGCTTCAAAGGGCCAGGTAGTACCCACTGAGGTCAACATGTGTGTTCCTCGAGTAAATCCAAATATTGCTACTAATTTATTGTGGTAGGGTCCAAGATGTGGCAAGACTATTACCGGAGCAGAGGAAGACAAGGTCCCCGTGCGCGTCTGGGGCTGGATGTCAGTATTTGGATGGGCACACAAGAAGGGCTCATCCTGCCGGGTTCAACGTCTGAAGCTGCACTTGGTTGGTGCCGAACACAAAAAGAAATCTTGTAGCTTCAGTGTTTCAATCAAATAAAACATTTCATTCCACATGAGATCACTTTTTTTTCTCCTTCATTTTCGGGTCAGTTAACTGTCACCATGCTCTCACTATAAAAATATAAGGCAGTATTTAGGAAGAAAAGCGCCACTTCAAAGCATCAAGGCAAGAAGTTCCCTGCTGCAAATGTCAGCACCAAGGGTTTAACATTTTTTAAAAGTTGTTTCCATCAGTCTTCTGACTGAAATCCCATTTTTCATAGATTTCATGATTTGGCAAGTTTCATATACCCCTTCTCCCACAGTTGGCGGAGGAAAGACAGCTCTTCAGAGGGTCAAACAGGCTAGGAAGGAAAACTTTGCTCTGACGCCAGGACGTGTTGAAGCCAGCCTCCTGCGGCGAGCAGGACAGGGCGGCGTGCTGCAAAAGGTGAGGCAGGCAAGGGCTGCCCCTGACGGCACCCCGGCTGCTGCGGATGCTAACCCTGGTGAAGCAGCGCTCGCGCGGGGTTTTTCTCACTTTCAAGGCCTCCCCTCTGCAGCTGAGTTTTCTGTCTCAGAGCCGGAGAAACATCTCCCCGGTTTCCAACTCATTTTCTATAGTTCCTCACGCTTGCAGAGGAAGAGAAGAGGTCACCAGCCCACTGCCTCTCACCATAGCTCGCATCGCCAAAAGTTCAAGTGAGAAGTGGGTGTCAGCTACACCTAAAAACTTTTTTTTTGGTGAGAAGGGCTGCTCCTGGGGCCATGGGGATCTGTAGCTGGGTATTCACCCCTTCTGGCATGATTATGAAGGCATGTCTTTTTCCAGATCCTGCCCAAAACTCAGCTAGCCAGTTACTATTAGAAAATAGCATCACATTTTAAAATGCCAGAGCTTCATCTGCTTTCCTCCAAGCGCAATTTCATCCATATGAATTCAATGTCTGTGAGAACTGCATTTATAAATTCTCAAATCCAGCTCCTCCCATCACCACCCGGGCTGGGTTCAGTCCAGAATGCAATGATTTAAAATAAAATTCCTATTGACTTCAGGGGCTTTGGAGCAGACCTATTGATTAGTTACTTCTCCCTGGGAATGTCCCATTGACATTAAAAGAGCAACTGTGCAGTAAAGTTTTATTACATGTAAGTAAGATTGAGAGAATCTAGCCCGGTACCTTAAAGACACACAGAAGCATAACACGACTTAGCTTGTTCAACCAGAGAAAAGACGGCTCCAGTGGGAAATGGTTGTTCTTTGCAAACGCGCCAGGGATGAGCCCTGGGATGGGAGAAGAATCCTGTGACAATATTGGCTAAGAATGGGTAAATATAAATTGGCCTTCGGTAGGTTTGGGCTGGAAGCACAGAGATTTCTAACCAACTTGGCTAGGGAAAGCTTTTGGGAGCTAAGATAGAAATGTGTGCTTGATCAGTTTATTAAGGTGATTAGGCAGCCTGGCTGCAGGTGGCAGGTGGGGCGGCACGGCACGCCACGGCACGGCACGCCACAACGCCACGTCACGCCACAGCACGTCACGCCACGGCACGTCACTCACACTCTGCCTCCTACCCAGCCCGGGAACATACGGTACCACACACAGCCCATGAATGCTTCTCAGCCCACATCTGCCATCACCTTTTTCGCACTCATTAAGAAAATACAGCTCAGTAACACGAGGGCTGAGGCTCCCTGTACAGCAAGCACATGCTCTCCCGGCTGTATGTACAGAAACATTTGTGTTTTTCACACACTAGTGGGGCTGTCCCGAAGGATGCATGTACCCGCCTCGTTTCAGTTACGCACAGACATGTATTTTGTATTTCCTTTAAATGCAAACACACATAAATGCAATACAGAAAAGTGAATCTAAATATCCACACTGGTCTGATACTTTTTCCTCTTCAACAGTTTCATCCTGCCCCAGAGGGCAGAAATTAAACCCCTTATACTGTCTTTATGCCCAGCTCTGGAGAGTACAAACCAGCCACACCGCAGCATTTATACCTCTGAGCCCTGAAGAGTTCGCACTGAAGGAAGACACCTCCACCTTCTACAACACGCCTGTAAGTTAATGGTTCTAAAATATGGAAAGGAAGAAAGGCAAGTGAGAAAGAAAATGTTTGGAAAACGTTTCTGGCCATGCCTGCTCACGTCTCCTCGCTGTCCCAGCCCACTGGCCAGGCAGTCCCTCTGTTTACTTGGCCGCCATTTCGCCTCCCAGTAGCATTTCAATATTGACGTCTCCAGGTTTCAGCTGTTCTCCTCACTCCTGATTCATGTGCAGCAGATGGTGCAAATGACACCCCTTTTATTTTCTGGATGAATTCATATCACCCTGCCAAGATGCTAATTTTTGTTGCTAGTCATCATACTTTGTGTTACCAGTGATGAAGACCAGCTTTGCTTTGAAATGGAGCAAAACTGCAGTCACAGACAGGTTAAAGTTGTAATGAATTTAGTTATAGCAGGTTAAAGTTAATTAAGAGATTTTACTAACTAGCTTTATTTTGATCCCTTGTTTTTGCTTGTGGTTTGTTGTTTTTGTTTGTGAGCGCTTACCCATGTTTTGATGCTGCACATTATACACAGCAACAGATCTTCCTGAAGCTGATTTAGTTATCATTTTGTAAAATGATTTTTTGTCACAAGCTTTCCAATGATGGTAAATAAATCTCTCCTTGTCCAGACTTCTAGTAAGTTAAACCAATCAAATAACAAAAGAGCAGAAGACATCTCCCTGTGTCAGCTGTATTCCCCACACCAGAGAGCACAGCCAGGCTGGAGTCGCCTGCAGCGGAGCAGAGCAGAGCAGGATGACTTCCCAGGTCTCTTCTCCCATGACCCTTCTGTTAATACACTCCAGATGAAGTTTCCCTCCTTGACAAGAGCTTTGCACTTTTTACTCATGATTAATTTGTCGACCATTCCGAACCCCCAAGTCCTTTTCTGTCTTTCCCACTTACTCCCCCACCTCTCTGCACTGCTTCATACTTTACTTCATTGCATTTCAGCCTGGGGTTTTCAGACACATCTCCTCAGTTTTTCAAATCACTTTTTATTTCAACTCCGTCCTCTGGAGTTCCTGTGATCCCTCCCTGCCCCATGTCATCTGCAAATTTTACAAGTTCTCCATCATACAAATCACTAATTAAAACAAAGAACAGACTTGAGAGCAAGACAGGTCCCTTTGGGACTCTCACTTGAAAGGCTCTCCCAGATTTGCAGGCAAATAATGAGAGCTACTACTTAAAACAAGTTTCTCAAACAGCTATATGTGCATCTTACACCTAGCCACGTCTCTCTAGTTTACCTGGAAATACAAAAGTCAAAGTATATCATAACTATCTGTTCCCCTTTTACCTGCCAGGTCAGTTAATTAGACTATCTGATATGCTTCTGACAAATCCATGATGGTTGTTTTGTTTCAATTTTAGTCACTTCTTCCAAGTGTTATGGATTGATTTTTTTTCATTTATTAATTTCACAGCCTTTCCAAGAACTCATTAGGCTTTTTAGTCAATAATACACTAGACTGTATTTTTTCCTTTTATATTTAGGATCTGTATTTGCATTTTGATAGTGTCGAGACCTCCTCTGAGCTCCACAAACTGTTAAAAATAATTGCTCCTTGTTCAAAACTAGTTTTGATTAATTCTTTCTAATTCTAAGGAGAATTTCCTCAGATCCTGTGTCCTGACCTATCTAGCAGATCCAAATAAACTCTGGCCTGTTTGTTCTCTGTTCCGGCCCCTTGTTCTACACTCTGATCAAAATTAACCAGGTTATCAGGGCATTTTAGACACTTCTGTAAGCAGCCACTTCTCTGTCAAGTACTACATCTATATTTCCTCTCCTATCTTCTTATTTCTAATTTATTTATAGCACTACTTCCTCCTGCTTTTTATCTCACTTGCTAAATGAAACACATTTTTTGCCTTAGGCTTTTCATTTTACCATTATATGCCTGTGCTATGCCTTCACCTTCATTTCTTGTCAAATGCCTCTGCTTTTATACCACTTCTTCAAATTTTCAAGTCCTAAAGGAGCTCCTGATTTTGCCCTAACGGTTTTTACTATATTCCTACCACCCCTGTGCAGGAGGATGCTCAGCTGCTGTGTGTTTATCGGTTCTCTCTCAGAACCTGCCCTTTCTCATCCCTTAGACCGTCATCCCAAGGGATCCTACCTCCCAGCTCTCTGGGTCTGCTGAAGTCACCTTCTCCAGAGCTTATCACACTTAAATTGCTGCCCATGCTTCCTCCTTTCCTACAGAAGTAGCCTCTGTCATTTCATAGTCAGTATCTCCCAAATTTCCCATCTAACTTCAACTCTCCACCAATTCTTCCCCAGCAATCAGAACTACACTGAGGACGGACCCTTTCCTCTTCTCTCTGTGGTGAGAAACCCTTCAGCCAGCCACAGGGAAGGAGCAGTTACGGTGTTATTGCCCACACGTGCAAGCCCTTAGTAGCCTTAGGCAGCAGGGACAGAAGGTGGTGTTCAGATTCACAGGTATTCATATCCCATGAATGACGACAGGGGTTTTTTTGCTTCTAGGACCTTCTCTTTGTAGCAGAAAGGAGGTCTTTCTGCACGGATCTGCTGGCCTCAGCACTGGCTGCAAGCGATGCACCAGGTGGCTTACGTGGCCGTGGCACCCATCTCCTGCACGAGGTCCACGGCACAACTATGTCCCTGACTCTCCAGAGCTGCTCAAGCCCCCCTTTGCCACCAACCTCAGGCCCTTTGGTCATAAAGCCCGATGATTAAACTCTCCAGGCAAGGGTGTCCCACAGCTTTTAGAATCAATCCAATGAGTGTGGGAAGGGGAAAACTAGGATAAATGTATGAGGGAAAATTCTGAAAGCCACAAGAGTGGCACAGTATTTATTTCCCATTAAAAGTCAATGACAGGCAGGTACTTAAACACCCTTCGTAGCCTGGAGAATCTCCTTCAGGTTACATGCCAGTAAATATTTCTGCTCCTTCCCCCTCTGCTGGTATGTTGAGAACAACAACTACAATCGATAAAGATAACTTGAAGCTTTCAGGTACTAATTCTGAATTACAAGGAGTCAGTTTCTTTTCCAAGTCCTCCAAATCCTCTAATAAACAAAAGTTAACCTCCCAAACTCAGGGCTCTGCATGATTTGCTGCTGTTACCCTCTTGCACTCTTTGATCGTCTCCCTTCCCTGCATGGCCTGTCAAAGTCACAAGTGCTTCATTTTCTGAGATAAAGAACAGTATACGTGAGAGTGATGAAGCAAGAGAAGAAGAAAAAGCACCTTGCAATTAAATATTTTAATAGACATTTTGAAGATGGTTTTGGAAGGATTTAAAAATGTTAACAATAGTATGCATCAAAGGGCTCAGGCTGAACAATACCTATCACTTTTTCTGCTTAAGAATAAAGGGTAAAAATAATACCCTATAATATTTTATACCAGCATCCCTTTTCACTGTTCTAGGCTACACAGACATCTCTGAATAGCTGTGCGCAGCAGCTCTAAATCCACACACACACCCCTATTCATATCAAGCGATCAGTTTATGACGGCTTTGGTGAACCCTTTTGATGCTGTGCATCTGCAGGTAGTCATCTCCTGGGAACATGCCTGACACCAGCTCTGCACCACCCACCTTCATGTAAGAAGGGACATCGGTCTTTTGCGTCCTCCCAGCATGGCACTCCCAACTCATTTTTGATTTAATAAGCTGGCAATTAGACAGGGAACCAAAGACAGACGGAGGTAAAGCACACGGATCAAAGGCAATCCGAGCACTATGCATCATTCTCAGCACCTTATGTGCTGCCTGTGGCATGTGACCACAGGGAAGTTTGGATTTGTATTGTGGATTTTCATTGGATTTCAATGGAGAAGAGTTTCAGCAAGAAGCCTGAGGCCCTGCTTTATGACTGTAAACCCGAAGTTATGACTCCTTACTTGCACTGAATTGACCATTACTCCAGAAGCAGTCCCAGTGAGGCAGTGAATGTTCTTCCTGGGTGCAGATCTACCCGGGGAGTGCAGCTGAGGTCTGTGGATGTAGTCAGCACAACCGCCTCAGGCTCTTCAACTGCTGTTTGGGCCCCTTTTTTGCAATGTTAATAAATACAGCCAGGCCTTCGCACAGAGGTGAATTTCAACGGGCATGAGTGGCTAAGAAGTTACAAACATGGTCTTATAATTGATCAAAAATGAGTATTAAATGCAGATACTCTTGATACTGGTTAGAGATATGAGTAACAAAGTTTTCATCGGTATAAATGAACAGTTCCATATACAGCCTTGTTTATAATTTCCCTCTAATTTTGAACTATATTTTTGCTCAGATTGAGGCAGATGTTCATTATAACTTCTGTGGCAGAGCCACAGCTTCTGGAAACGTCACGGCTGGCACAGGCACTGCCTGTCATGACTTTCAAACTGTGTCGCACCAAACCGCACGGCTTCTGCAACACGACCTAAAGCAAAACTCTCACAAGTTCAACAGCTCAGGATATTCTGCTTCACTGTGGCAAATGGAGTGGAGCACACACCACGCCACCAGATCATTACCGTATCTGAGACTAAGCAGACTCTGGGTAAGAAAACATTATTTCCATTACATTTGTCTTAAACCCACTTATTTATAATTAAGTTACTGATCCAGGCGTTGGTGTAAAATGACTCTACAACATAAGTGCAGCAATAACCTAGAACAAAATCTTTAAATAACAATTGTCAAGAGAGAAGACATATATAGACTACATCAAAATTAATAGTGTTCATCTTTCAAAACAAGTTAAATGTGCCCGTTTCTTCTGGAAAATCTGTGTTATGCTCATTGAACATTTTATTTTCATTACATTTGAACCTTTCAGCAGAAATAAAATATACAATCAAAGTAGGATGGTTGTTTTGATCAGTTTTCAGACATTTACACATTAGAAGAAAAAAGAATTGCATTAAGATTCACACAGACATTGGTACTGTTGACCACTGGGAAGGAAGCAATATAAACTAAGGGTAACGTGTAATCAGAAATGACAGCTCAAGCACAAATCTTATTAAACAGACATTGTAAAACAGGCTTACAAAGAAGTATTTGGGATATTTATATGAAGTTTGGACAGAGAATTATAAAATAGCATGCAGGGAGCAAGCTGTTCAAGCCACATGCTGTATGAGAGTAAACATGTCGAAATCCTAAGTGTTGTGACTCATTGCTGAAGTGTCACACACAGGCTGCACCAAGAGCAGTTGACCTTGAAATCTGAAATATTTCTCTTTGAGTAAGCATTATGTAAGTACAGACTACTTTTCCTTAAAACAATCACAAAACGCCTAACAAAAAAATCTGACCTTGCATACACAGCTCAGAAGAGCTTGATATTTAGTGAAGTTGGGGTGAAACAGATTCTCAATGTCTCACCCCTCTCCAGCTGGAAGTCTGACTCTTCGCACCAAAAACTACCGCACTCACATCACTTCAGCAGAACTGAACATAAAAGAAGTAATCACATACTCTGCAATGTTGTACATGGATATTTAAAAAAATTCTGTGCAAATTCATGCGTGCCCATTGCCCTGCCATAACGGTAAAACAGCCCCTTCCTCCAGACTTGTTCAGATGTGAATACAGATGTTTTGTGCTTACAGAGGACGGACGGTCGTCAGTCATTTACGTTGACTGCATCAGGTATGCTCTGATTCTGACAGCATGGCTTCGGGGAACTGACCGCCCAGGTTAACTCCCCCTTAACACCAGCTGAACTCCTCCGACATTTTACAGACCACCCATGCTTAAGACTGTTTTAAACTATTGCTTTGTTTTTCTACTGAAGCAGCAGCTCTCTAAAAATTGCTGCTCTGATTCCTAAGCAAATGATAGGAAATATTGTCCTTTTCTGTATGTGCTCCTCTGAGGGCAATAAAGCTGCGAAACGAGCAGAGTGCCATTAACCCAGCAGAGTCGCACTAGCACAGGAGAAGCGGCCGGGCTGGCTGCCGTAATGCAGAGCCCCACGAGCACAGTCCCACACCATCAGCAGGAGCTCACGGTCAGGCACCTGCGGACCCCACTATGCAGCTGGGGCTCAGGTCATTCACCCCGCCCAGTGAATGGAACATGACTACGTTTCTAGCAGGGAAAAAAAAAAATGCAACAAATGGGAATATGAATGATCTTAGTATACAAAACCCGTTTGCTTTAACTCATAGGTAAACCACCACTCAATCACAAATATTCATTCAAATGTCTGTTTCTCCATATTGTTTTCTGTACTTGTGATTCATTAGACATTTGTTTACAGAGCTTCAATTATCCAGTAAGAAAGAAAAAACAGCTCTGTGGTTCTCCACTTGTATACACCCTTACCATAACAGACCCTAAGCAGTCAAACTGAAGCCAACACTGACAACCCACATCCTGGAAGGAATTAAATCCTTTAAAATACAGGGAATACATCTGAAGATGACCACTACTGGGTAATGTACAACTGGCTGATCCGACCATTAGCAACGTATTTTGAATAAATAGTTCAAACGACTTACCTGTCTCTCAGGAGCAGTAGAAACTTCTGGTCATCACTGGCAGCAGAAGACCTAAAAGAGGTAGACAGATTCAGTTGTTGAGAAAGCATATTAAACATGTTTTCCACAAGGAATTCTACAGGAAGCTGAACTGTTCTTTCTCAATGCTTACTGCACACTGCTTGGCATAATTTTCAAACTACTATTTTATGCATCCAGTCCAGAACACTTCTGTGGCCAGACAGGAACATGTAGAGAATCACAGCCATGATAGTTTGAGAAAGTGTTGCTCCTAAAGCAATTCATTATCTTAAATGCTTCCAAGCCTTTGTGAACAGATCTAACCTCATAAAGAAACCATTATCCTCAAGTTCCTCAACACACTGTATTTTCAAATTCATTGCTGACTCTACTGTATTTCCTTTTGGATCCTTTAAAGACATCTCATTTATCTTTATTGGATTTTCTTTCATCTGGTTTCAAAGATAAGCCATGCCAGAGAAGTTAAGCCATAGCAGAGAAGAAGTAATCAGTGCATGAAGTTTGAATCTTAAGAAAGTGTGTCCTAGCTTGCTGAAAATGCAGAATATTGTGAAGAAAGATGTGCTAAAGAGGTTGCCTCAAACACGGCTGTCTGTGTATGCTGTCACAGGTGAAAGAGCTGGATAAGACTCACTTGCACTTCAGAAATCCAACTCTTAAAAAAGCTCATCTGTAAGTTATCAAGTTTTTCCAGGCTCCCAGGACGCATATGAATACATAAAGTATAAAATTAGGAAAATACAAGTGTGTTTGGTTTTGAAGCATCGGAACTGACAGCTGGTGCAGACAGGAACCATGACCATGGTGGTCACTGTTTGGCATCAAAAGACTAGAGGTAAGGTCAAGGCTGGAAGAGCAAAGACATGGAATCACAACTGCAATTAGGGCTCCAGATGTTGCCCACTTCAGACCCTATTATATTTAGGTAATACAGAGATTAAAAGAGAAACAGAATTAAAATTTTACTTTTTTATCTCCCAGATTATTTATTTTTCAGCAGGGAGAAGATAAAGACCCCGTTCACAATAACCAATAAATACTGGGCACTACACTAATACAGCAGCTACACTTAAACATTGTTTCCTCCAGCTATACAAAGGTATTGTACTTGACTTCACAGATCTTTCATACTGCTTGCCTTAATGCAATTATTTCAGCCTCAAACATCATTAAGCTTCATTGCAGTTATTAAGTTGATAGCTACTTTACACATCCTGCACCTAAATTTACATGGATGCACATCAAATACTTAACGTTTGTCAGATTACAACATTTACTGTGCTATTTTCTACACTAAAGATACAGAGAAGTATATGTACGTTGAGTGTTTAACTCTTCATATCATCATTATCATTTTTAATTGTTGACAGAAGAACCACCTTCCTCCAGAACAAATCATTTTGTTCTGCTGCTCCCGGATGAGAATAACCCAAAATGAACGTGTTCCCATTGCAGGAACGTGTTATTCCACCTGTGCAAGGACGGAGAAGGCGATCTAAACCACTGCAAGGCGATGGAGATGGCCAATACGCCCCTCTCTACCATGCTGAGACACATTGATGGCATGGTAGCACCTTGTGGCCAGGACTGAAGAGGCACAAAGAAATAACTACCATCCAAAACCCTTAAACCTGAAACCTGATGACGGGTAACACATACAGACAGGTAACACACAGGTAAGGGATTGCAAAGGAATACTGAGGTAATATTAGACGGTTGTGGTTACCATTGCACTGGGAGTTGAATCTAGCCAATGCTTAGGTCCTTGGCTCTGAAAACTGGATAGCTCAGCATTTAAACTGCTCATGGGCTGGGACTGCACTCGAAAAACCTTTAAAAAATTGTAATTGGTAGTAACAGAGCCTATAACATTGGAATAATACGTGTTGCTTTGTACATTGTAATTTATGCTGCAACTGGCAGTGTGTGAACCCGTGACAACAGAACAACCCTCCGGCATTTGAACAGGAAAGAAAATGCATTTAGCAGCAGCAAACAGTGCTCTTCACCCACCGGCAACAATCGCCCAGGGCCTCCTGTGTCTCCAAATGACCTGAATGTGGACAAAGCTGCCACCTCTACCAGCTCATCTGACAGCTCCTGGATTTAGCGCCAGGACAAGCAAACACACCCATCATTTAAAAACACCGCTGTTAACAAACTCCTGTTTTTTTTAAGGAAAATTTTAAATTCCCAAGTTTGTTTGTTGACTTGATGTCCCCTTCAGCTACCTCCCTCCCCCAACCAGTGACCAGTCAAAGATGAGCACAGAGCCCAGACTTTGGTCCTGCAATTAGAGATACCTTCCAGCTGCAGATTCCCCCAGCAGCAGCTAATATTAACTCCTTCCCTGCCGGGGACAGGGGATCATGTAGTGACTCCAGCACAACAGTCAACCATGACCTCATGACACTTAAAGAGTTATTCCTCATTTTACCACCATACAAGAGATCAAAGTCAACTAAAAATCATACTTGTGTCAGTTTTTGCACTGTGCTTACTTACACAGAATTGAACTGTATCTGAACAAGTAACAACATGTAATTCTTTGTTCTTATAAAACTGTATTATTTATTATTAGCAAATTAATTTGAGCACATTTGGAGACCAAATGAAAAGGTACATCACTAAACTGTGCACTTTATAAACAGAATGTTTTATTTACGCATTTCAAATATGGAAAAATACACGAGCACATATATAAGGAATCATTATCCAGCTTTCAGAATCACAGCATGCACATACACTAATTTGAAGTAAACCATGAGTAAAAAAGACAAAGGCAGCCCCCTCCTCACTGAGGAAGGGAATAAACAAGACAATGCTAGACTTTTAATCAATATTGATAAGCACAAATACATTATTTTGATTAATGGTTAGAGGCATTTGCTGTCAAATCATTAGACAGTTTCCTACTGGGGGGAAAATAATCCAGCCTAGTCATAAATCAGAAAATGAGAAAGATGTAAAAAAAAAATAATCAAATGGCTTACTACAATAAAAATAAACTACCCAGAAATGTCCAACATAAGGACATCATCTAAACAAAAAGGTGATGTTCAAGTGTTCTTTGATATTATAATGTCTTTCGCAAGATGTCATATGTCCCCTGATGGTTAGCCAGCTGGTTAATTTGATATCGCAGTAGAAGTTACTGATTCACTGAAAATAAAGGCAAAATACAATTGCAGTATGCTCAGTTTTAATTTTTTTCCGAATGACCTCAGTACTGAATCCACAGGAACCTTGCCAGATTCCTCTCCAGACATCTGACCATGTTTTATGCACTGGAATCAATACCTGTATGTTTTCAGGGGACAATAGTTCAAAATGCTTTGGTTTGACTGAACCAGTTTTATATGGGTCAAACTCTCAGGACAAACCTTTGGTCAACAGGCAAGGTCTAATTAAATCCTAGCTTATCGTCTCAACCCCAAATCCTACGTACCTAGTATCACCCTCCAAACTTCCATCAGCTACTTGCCCTTTGTTGTTAATGCTCTGTCACTACACCTTCCTTCAGATTTACTTATGCACATGAACACAGGACTTCGATCCAGTCTGGGGTCTACAGAGCTTTGTGGGAGACTCCAAGTGAAGCCAAACAGGATCAAATGCATTAAAAAAGCACAAGCCATTTTTTACCATCAATCTTTTCTTCTCATGCTTTTCCTCTACTCAGTACTGTCTGCCATCGCCTGTATCATTTTGGATGCAGTCCTACAATAAGATTCATCTCCACCTTTGACTCATCTTGTAACTTACCATGAGTGCTCTCTGTAGATGCTGGCACAAACACATCACTTCACCAACTGCAGTAAGTGCAAAAAATAGATTCATCAAACTCTTTGAACCCTACGAGAAGTCCCTGTATGAGTAACACAAACTGACTCGGCCCAAAGAATTTACCACACATAAAATAAATAGATTTGGTTGTGCTAAATCAAGTATTAGCATTGCTTGTGCATCTCTGCTGGTAGTGCAGATACAGATTTGCAGAGCAGTGAATCAAATGAAGCCAGGGAAATCGCCCACGTTCTGCATTTTCATCTGCAAACAAGCTGTAGCTCACGACTCCACTCTGCCATTTTCACTGCTGAATCAGATCCATCTAAGGAACAACTGGTAAATGCTGGTTGCTCCCCTCTCTCCCTCAGTTGTAAATCTCTTTTGTGAATTATGGGAGACTTCACATTTAAAAGAGCCAATTAGAAAATATGGATGTTCAAGGTATACTAGTGCTGTTTACCCAAGATTGGTTAAAGACTGGAGCAAATAACTCCTTCATCATTTGTCCCAAGGGTGCAAATACAAACACTGCCAAATGTTTGTTTTTACGTCTACCAGTCGATTGACACAACACTGCTCATAAACAGCACTTTAGGGAATATGGGTTCAGTTGCAGGGGTTTGAATCTTCCATGATATACAGACATTATTTGAAGTTTATCTTTTCTGAGTTTCAAATATGATACGGTAAAAGGAAAAGAAGTGGTAAAGCTTCCATTAAATGAGTTGCAGATGCAGCTGCTTTAACATGAGATTGCAAAATTATGCAGTTATTCCACATGCTGCTTTTTAACATGCACTTTAACATGTACTATGGCACTCCAAGGAAAAAAGAAAATGGACCAAAATTCAAGATGAAAACATCACTAAAGGAGGCATGTCATCATCCTATAGTATAATGCCTTTTAGGGTATTATGGTCTCCTTGATGACTCACACATTTTAGCAGATCTTTTGATTCCATCATATTCATTTTCAAAGTCTTCTAACCTCAGTTGTACTTGTAAATCAGAATAGCTAGAATAACTTTACTGAAATTACAGTATAACTGTACCTAACCGACTGCAGCTGTAGATTTCTTTTCCGATTATTTGTCTAATCTACTACCTGTGATCTGTTCGTGAGCCATGAACTCACCCCACACTACACAGAACTGCAGTTTGTTATAACTGATACTGGACTTTGTTGTCACAGTTTCAATTTACACTTCGATATCAGCAAGAAAGAGATCAAGGATGACTTCTTCCCTGACCAGCATCTCAATTTTCTGGATTTTGAAACTGTCTCCATAGAACTGAAGAACTCACTTATGTTGCCCCAGTTTCAAGTAGAACTGGGCAAGGAAGAGATATTTTAGAATCACTGATCATGCCGAGAAGTGTTAAAAAAAGAAAAAAAAAAGAAAAAGAAAGCCTAACTAAAATAAATGTTAACATACTGATGAATCAAAAAGTTCAAATATCTGGTTTGGGCTAAATATATATATTTTTTTTTTATCTTGGCAATGTTCAATCTTACACCTATTAATGTAACACAATGTTTTCAGAAGAAAATGGCAATTAAAAGACATTTCTAAACAAGACATCAATAAACCTAAGCAAAATAATACATTTTTAAAGCTTCCATCTGCTGTATAACTCAAAATGAATGTATTTTTCAAATCGTGCTGGGATTCAATTTATATTTCTGTTGAAAAAGTTTTGCGCAAAAATGTTATCCTGTCCCAACTTGAAATATCAGAACAAATACTAACAAGAAGTTCTCCTCCAATCCTAGTTTCTAACATCCTCCTTTAAGTTCATTTTTTCCTTCCTGATATCCTTAGGAATTTCACTTCCACACATTTAAATGGCTGAATTGAGGCTCCTTGAATATGGTCTTGATCCAAACTGAAAGTAATGCAGAGAAAACTGGGAGAAGAGGTACAGTTCCCACCAAGAACTCTTACTTTACTTTTCAGCCAACGTATTTTAGGATTGTTTGTCAAGAACTTGGTTTGTTAGCCAGCATATCTCCTGCGGGATATGAATAGCTTGGTAGGATCTTACTAAGACAAAAGCCAGGTAACCTATGATAGCACTGTGCTTTAGGTCTACAGCAGCCTGTGGAAAGAGCATAGGAAATTTGGAAAATGAGACAGACATAAGACAAGTCAAGAACGCAGTTATTAGCCAGGCCGTGTCGGGACATCCCACAGAGACAAGCTGCAATAAAATAATACTCATTGTGTTTCTCTGTTTGGTTTAACACCAAGGAAATGCATGAGAATGCAGTAGCAGGAACAAGAGGACGGGCACTGCGCTTGCTGGAGTCTACTCCTCTTTTGTTCCTGGCGAGTTGTTTCCAAAGAAATCACTTGGTTTTGTAAACTGAACATATACTGAAGTGGTTACTTCGGAAAAAAGGAAACCCAAATGTGCCCAACAACCACAGGAAATACAAACCTGAGAGAAGCTCAAATAAAATGTATTTGATTCGGTTCTTGCTTAAGTGAAATGGAGAGAAGGCAGCCCTAGTGTGCCAGAAAACACGTGTTCATCCCCATCGCTGCAGCAATTACAAATTGTTATTAAACAGCTTATGAAATTCATTGGGAACTGGCTGACCTCCCTGGAAAACGAACCTATTAACTTGCACCCACCAAGACACCAGTCTAGGATCTCTGCACCGACTTCTGCAAGTAGAGGGCCAGGTTCTGAAATCAAGAGTTACTTTTGATTGACTTAAGTTCACCTGGTTCAGATATCACGCACAGACGCCAGTCTGAATGTCAAATATTAGTCCACTGTTTCATGCACATTAAAAAACCAGCATTAAAATTGCTTTAAAAATGAAATTTAGCAAGGCCAGAAGGAAAATGACGATATGTATCTCTCAGCCGCTAATGAGTTAATCTTGGGTTTCAAAGCACCATTTAAGCTGTCTGGGGGAAATAACTGAGTGGAAATCTGTTTTAAGTACTGCGCTTTGATTTTATCCAGGAATACAGATAATCAATCTCTGGTCTGAAAGCTGTGGATTACAAAATGTACCAGAGCAAATGGGAATTTTATTGGCTCAGAAATAAACATGAAGGGGCAAGCATACAGATGACCTTGCGGGGGATGGATGGCAGTGACGGGAGAAAGGCAGCCGGCGCCGTTCTTTAATTATCCAATGCATCTTCTCAAGGAGGAATCCCAGCTTCCAAAATACAAATCAGCCACCTCTGGTGCTGAACCCAAGGGGATGGGCTGAGGCTGCTGAGAAAAGAGCAGCTGGTGGCCACTGCCAGGAGACAACTACGTACCGCCTGGGAAGGGCATAGAGGAAAGCACAGGTGCAGTGGTTCTCCACCTGCGTAGGAAGGCTTGCTGACACTGTTTTCCTGTAAGCGATACAGGAATAATGCTCTGTCACAGCACTCAGACCAGATTCAGATTCACACTGCTCAACTCGTCTTCCTCTCCTAGAAGCTACCTATAAACCCAGGCAAATAAGGGTTAGGATGGTTTCTTCCACCAACACCCCTAAAAAATAAAAGCCAAGTAGTAGAGGCTTTGGTTTTGTTCACGTTTTACTATTCTAGGGCCAAACAAGCAACTTCAAACTAAATAAAAATAATCCAAACTCTTTTGCCCTGAAATTGGAAGCAGAACCCCTTCAAAAATTCCCAACACTTGAGCCCATTTCTCTGAATTTGGTGTTGGCCACTGCCTGGCTGACAGCCCCAGGGACAGGAACCCTCCTCCATTCACCTGTGTAACACATACCTCATGGATAGCTGCGAGGCAAGATCTTCCTGCTGCTTTCCTTCAATCATTCCTCCTTCCTAACATACCCTTTCCTCGTAAAAGAACATGACTTTGCCTATGCATTTCCCATTCTGAGTTCAGACTATCAGCTCACGCAGACAAAAATAGTTCTTCAAATGAAAAGGAAATAAAACTCTTCTCTAATTCTGCTCTTGGCTTTCCAACTTTATCTTCAGATCCAGGTGACCTGGATAGAAATCTCCTTTTTTTCCCCCCCTGTTCCACATAGATAGTTTGGCCAGGTTCATCACCAGAACGTCTGACCTTCCACATAAAGCTTCAGAAAACATCTTACATATGAAAGCAATGCCCACTCAAACCAGACCTTGTGAAACGCAGCCTGAACAAAACACAAAACAGGGAACTGTGTACCTGGTATTTATTCAGAGTGGTTCTGATGTTGCTGCTGCCCTTCAACAAACTGTGACAAGGTCCCAAAAGGGATAAAACCAGGCTTGCTAGAGATAAGCCTGGGGGCGGCACGCAAATGTTTGAAGGATGGTGTGCTAGCGAGGTCCTTCAGACTGCCATCTCAGTGGAGGCAGGGAATGGAGATCCATGCAGCAGTAAAGACACAAGGGTTATGGATGTGTTAGAAACCACAGAAGCGCCTGAGAATGGTCATGTAGGAATTAGGGCTTCCCTAATTTCTTAGGGAAATTATGGAAAAATTTCTTCACCAAAAAGGTTGGAACAGGCTGCCCAGGGAAGTGGTGGAGTCACCAACCCTGGGAGTATTTAAAAGACATGTAGATGTGGTGCTTAGGGACATGGTTTAGGGTTGGACTTGGCAGTGCTAGGTTAACGGTTGGATGCGATGATCTTAAAGGTCTTTTCCAACCTAAACCATTCTATGATTCTATACAATTGATTCTTACTGCACTGCAAACATTCATACAAGAATGACCAAGTGAAAGATCCTACTGTGAAGAACCCCATGCAAGTACATGACAGAAGTAGGACTAATGTCCCCAAACTAATGTGCCATCAATGCACAACACCCAGGGCACCTTTCTCGGTTGCTTTGTGAGACGCCCTTCTCAAAGCAGCTCGGAGGCTGACCACCACTCCAGGCAAGCAGGCTATCATCATCTTCTCTGGTTTTCCCCACTCACCCACAGGGTCAGGAGGGATACTGGTGCTGTAAGACTGTACCACAGTATGTCTGAACACTCGTAAATATGCATACATAATTATATATAAACCTCCTTCCTCTCTTCCCTGCTCTCACTTCCCCTGAAGCCAGTTTCAAGGGTGCAAAGTTGTAGTCAAAACTCCTTGCCGACATATGAACTGGGGAGTCTGTTTTTCGCTGATGCTCCATACCTGCTTTCATGCCTCCTACCCTTCTTCAGGTGCTGGTTGCCACCATCTATGGCAGCCTGCACAGGAAACACTCCCACGCTCAGCAAAGGGCACACAGCGAAACCACAACTGGTTCTAGGAGATTTTATTCTATCATGTACACATGTATTCCACTTTACACACACTGTGGCATGTGATAAACTATTTGTGAACTTCAATATTCAGATCTGTCTAACATTAAAAAAGGCTTTTGAAAATCTTTCCCCTCCTCAAAAAATTTCTAAGCCACGGAGGGTTTTTTGTGAAATAGCTTTTCCTTCCTTTTCAATGTAATACAATAAGTTATTCAAGACCCAAAGAGTTGTCAGTTTTTATGTTATGATAATCTTCTCAAGCATCCAGTTTTATTCTGCTTTTTCCCTTCATGCTGTCACTCACGTTCTAGCCTGTCACAAAAGAAAATGTCTGAATACATTAATTACAACTTGTTAGACCTCCATATAGTTAATGCTATTGAGGAAATCAAATCACTTGGAAAATAACTAAAGAGAAACAGTTGCTGGTATTGCAGAATTTTTATGCATTGCACTTCAAAGCTGGAGCTTTGCAAGACAACAAAAATTATTATTACAGAGAATGAGAAAATCAAATACAACTTGATCCTCTACCCTTGGAATGTTTTCTGAATGCATTACAATATATATTTTCTATCCTGGAAAGAGCAGTTGAACTCTTTTCACATATTACCTTCTTTTACGGTGCAATTACAAATGCCAGTTCTGAAATTATAGTATAAAAACTTTCTGAAGCTAGGAGGAGATCCAATTCTAAGTCCCCCCTCACACAAACATCACAATCAACAGTGATGGTTCCATTAACATGAATAAAAGATAATTCTGTTGGGTCTAAGATGATGAACAAGTTACCCTGGGATTAGTAAAGGGAGGTATTCACATGGTTACCCTCAGTAAGGTTTGTCAGCCTGACTCCTATGGCTCTGCAGAGTGATAGAGCTAGATTTTTAACTGTAAAAATTACACTTAGAGTTAAGCATACACATAACTATTATGTTTATAAATGAAGAATTCATTTTTGTAATCTGAGACCCTAAAATAACAGCAATAGTTTGGATCATTGTTCAGCACAAGATACTTATGAAAGTACTGACTGCCCATCAGATTTCCATGGGAGTAAAAACTAGCTAACACCAAGCTTTCTATGTGGTTCACCTAGAGAGGCAGCTCTGCAGAAAATCTACAAGAACATCTTTGAAGACTATGCTGCTAATGAAATGTGATTTCACCGAACAAAGAAAATGTTATTAGGATTATGCAAAATCCTCACACACAGAAGCAGGCAAATGCTTCCCAAATCTAAGCTCTGTTATCTTTCTACCTTAAAGACATTTAATTATTCTTACATTTGAATGAATAGCCACTCTTACATATATTAAATCATATTAGTAGTGGGGAAAGACAATGAAATCTTTCTAGCTTTGAAGAAGTTATCTGCACAAGCAAGACAAAAATAAAAACACCTTTGGATGATGCTGATCTCATCTGTTTTCTCACAGAGGTAAGATTTTGTTAGTCGGCCCTTTTGAAAGATCCACCCTAAATAGATACTCGTGTAAAATAGATACTCGTGCATTGATATTTTGTCAGTATTTCTAACTGTGCCACATCACTGCTAGAGCCAACAAATTGCAAGCATGTTCTAGTGAACATTCTGCTACTGCATGTTAAACATTTAACTTTTCATTGAAATGCCATTTGATGTAAGAAGTTTTTAAGTCGTGTATAGTCTTCATTAACTCTACAATTCTGGCACAATCTAAGAATAAGGTTAAAATACACGTGTCTCCATCCATCCTGTGAAAGGTAACAACACTGGGCGTGAGCACCCACAGAACTCCCGCACGGCTCATCCTCCCCGGGGAGCAGATGCTCAAAGCCTCACCGCCTGGCACAGGGGCTCTACCTCCACCAGTCACGTTCAGGTTTTCATCTTAGAATTTATATGCTAGGAAACAAACGCAGTCATTCTGTGGTTTCCTTAAATCATCGCCTTAAATTCAGCTCTCAACATTCGAATCTCTCTTAATACTTTCCTTTTCATTTTGAAAAAAATGGGCAGAAGTATGGTTCATGGGTTTCTTTACACATAAGGTTTTTACACACTGCTTGATTCAGAAATAACTGGCCTACGCACACAAAAAATACTTGAGGACCATGTTTGAGTGTCTTTTCGGTAGTGTCCCAAGGGGAAGAAAGGAGAAAGTCTAGGGAAGTGCTCAAGCTCAATTTGCTCTTTGCAGCAAAATATTTGAGAAGACTTAAGAAGAAATTCAATAAACATTCCTTGCCCTTAGAAGAGAACAACTCAAGACACTGTGGAGTCTTCTATTTCAACAGCAAGTAAGTGCCTTTAAAATCCACAGAATCAAGTGCACAGAAGAGATAAAACCTGCAGATCATTTCTTTTCACAAGTGAGATATAACTCAGATTTTGGATACGAACCTGTGCTGGAGCAGGCATGATTGCTCACGATCCAAAGACTCTGACTCATGAGTGCCAGTGAGTTGTGCCATGGTGATCCGAGAGGGCACGGTCCCCAGATGCCCGTCCCAGTTCAAATTCATCTATGGGGTGGCAAAATAGGAGGAGTGGGCACAATTCGAGTTGTGCTATTTGCACAACAACACCTGGCTGACAGAGAGATGTGACAGACAGCTGGAATCACCCCAGCATGAATTGTCTGGGCTTATCTGAGCTTTAAGAAGCCCGTATCTTTTTAAGTGTCTAGAGACTTTGAAAGCATCTGCTTCAGAGCGCTGGACCCGGCTGATAAAGATTTCTGATACATACAGAGTCTTCCGCCTATTTGAGGTTTATACCTCCCTCCTTTTTGCTACGAAGTAGTAATGAGTAACAGTGAGACCAAGGTATGGCACTGACATGGGCTGTATGGTCGATTGAGTGGGTGTGCTATGTTGGTGGGATTGGTGGAGCTGGTGCTAGATGGGCTGATGCTCTGCCCCAAGTGCTCCATGCAGCCGGGGTGAGCCTTGGCCTCGCTCAAGCAGCTTTTCGGGTATTTCCTGCGGATGTATGTTCTCAGAGTGGGCCCTTGAGACTGAACTAACACAACAGTGCAGAGACAATCATCACGTCCTTCCACCAAAGTGCCCTTTAGGTGACAGCTTGCTCTCTCTTCAGCTCTCCCAACCATAGCACTGCTATACTTAGACTTCCCACCTTTTTCCTCAGTCCTGTTTCTATTAAAGCACGGCTACCTCAGGATGATGAGAAACAAAAGCAGAAAAACCATGAAGTGGAGAGCAGTTTTCTCAGGCTCCCGCTAGATCCAGGAGGTCCTTCACGTAGTTAATATTATGTGAAGAACAAAGACACAACTGGGTTCAAAGCTGAAAGTCTTTACTGAATAACTTACAAGCCAAAAACTTGCCAGAAGTCACCCAGCAGGTCAATGACACAACTGGGAAAAGCACTCAACTCTCTGGTAAGAAAAATTACTTAATGTAAGTATATAAAAAGGTTAACTATATCCCAGACCAGATTTATCAAAAACATTAGCAGCAGTAAGAATTAAACAAGGACCGTACTCTCCATTACTAGTGTCCAGTCCTTCACTCTGATTAAGAGCACTGTTCTTAGTGAACTTGGGGGGGGGGTGGAAATTACTGGGTAAATTGGCACCAAAATGTATCGCCCAATTTAACCCAACAGATGTCAAATAGCCATTAACATTACAATGATTAGTAAACTGAAATTACGTGTTATGGGTTTAGTGCCTTAGATTAAGCGTTAACCTGTCTTAATTAAATTGCATCTCAGTAATTGATTTCACAGTGCTGAACTGTAAATAACAAATTGCAGATGATCTGGTTTTTTATCTAGCAAGATAATGTAAATCAGCCTTTACACATTGCATTACCTCCTCATCTCTATCCCTTTTGATGGGGCTTGCTCACCCTGCTTCTTTTACCTAGACACATAACCTTCTCTGACTTTACAAGTACATTTAATCACTGCTGCTGTTTTTCTTCTCAAACCGATGAAAGTGATAGCTGGTTATTTGTACGGTAGGCAGCACCCAGTGGCTGATCTTTATATCTGCTCTCTTCTCCCCGCTGTAAAGTTTCTTTCCGTGTGCAGAACCATAACCATTTGTTCCACTCGCACAAACATGGCTCGCACAGCCGTGCAGCTACTGAGTGCGTACAATACGATGGGGCTGGGGCAGTGAACCAGCCTAAGGCAAAGTAATGATTGTATAACATGGACTTCCCCTGGCTACGCCTGCACTGTGTAACAACTCCTATTTAAATAGAATAACAACATAATTATAACAGTTTCATTTTCTTTTTACTACACTGTTCAGTATAAATAAATAAATTCGATGAGAACACTCAGTGTAACCAAATACTAAACAATTCAGTGTCCCAGTGCAAACTCGGATTCTTCCCTAAGTAACGGACTGACAGATGATCTTTGTGTCAATTATATCCTTTCAAAATAAGGATCAAGAGCAAAACCAGAAGCTTGGGGCTAGTTGGCAAGGAGGGACGACTAGGAGCGGCAGGGTGAACTGCTCTCAGTCTGGACCTCAAAGCTAAATAGTTGGAGACTGTCAAAGAACCACCTGCCTTCCATCAGCATGAAAATACAAAATGAGGGTGGAAAAGAGGGCAAACTGAAAATGAGTTTAGGAGCTAGGATGAGTAAGGGGTCTTGGGAAACTAAAGCACAAATAGGAATTAAAGCAATAGTACAGCTACTGAATGTCGAGGTGGTAAAGTAGCATTACACCAAAGACCCTTAGGAGTTACCTTCATCACTTGATAGTGATTCAAAGGAAAGGAAGGCCTGTCTGCCTCCTAACACAACCAGAGGAACAGGTGGCCACGGACACCTTCTCAATGAAAGAAGCAGACTTGTCTGTTCATTAGATGTTCACCTCATTCTGCTTTCCCCTTTCCTGAATTGTGCAGCCATGAGTGTCTGAGATGAAAATAGGACACAAGGCTGAGCTGCAGAAGATGAAGATGACCATAAGGATGAATGGCCCTCAGAAGCCTGGAAATGAAAAACTACGGTATGATGTATACAGCACATCAGAGGTCTAAGTGGGTGCTGCACAGACACCCCAATCCAGCTCTGCTTGCAACCTTGTCACTCTTTTAAGAAGGCTGGTGCACGTAGGTTGCAGGTGCTACGACGATGGTGTATTTGGTCATAACTTAGAGCTTGAAATTCAGTGATTCTAGAACAATTTTAAGCAACACATCACATTTCAGGTTAGAATTTTTAAAAAGGTAAAAAAAAATCAAGTAGCCTTTAAGTCCCTTGTACAGCTACTTTCTTACATCTACCTGCTACCACTTTTCTGAGGTATCTATTTTGTCAAACTTGAAATGCTTTGTTCACTACAGAGCTTGCAGCTGTGTCCCATAACCATGAGGGCCAGGCATCTGCATTCATAATTGCTTGATAAGCACGATTAAGACAGATTGGACTGATTTGCTCTAATGTGACTATTAACCCTTTATACCACGTGTTGTAAAGTGTCACAAACACAATCATTTGACCATGACTCAGAGGGCTTCACAGACATAACCCAAAACTGGCAGGCTGTGTCACTGAAAAGATGATGACCCTGACAAGTAACTTCTGCCTTTAAAAGGTGATAGCTGCTGCACAATTAATTTTCAGTAGGGTTACAGAATCCAAACAGCAGAGTCAGCTTGATCGTTATGGTCCAGCACATAAGCTTCTTTCAGTATAGTCGCTTCCATATGTCACCATGCATTCATTGCAAAAACGCCAAATAGCAGCAGCCAGTCTTTTCACTCATACTAAGAAACACTGCGCAGCTTCAGAGGAGGTGGTGCAAAGCTGCTCGGAGCCATCATTTGCACCAACCTGGCCTTGAGATGATCTTCATTACACTGGGGCGAGGATGAATTAGGGAAGGTGAAGGAGTGATTTCACACCAGCTGCTGACAGTACCTGGAGATGACTGGAGGATATGAGTAGCCTGGCCACACATGCTCTGCACTAGGAACAAGGAAACACAGGCAAAAGGCCTGACCAAAGAAGCAGGAGCCTGCACGGAGAGGGGTTGTAGCTGCATCAGGAAAGGGAACAAGTAGAGATGCACTGAAGTACAGATTCAGGACACAATCTGGCCCATGGTAATTAAGGAAATACAATCAAATTAAACAAGGAAACTGTCTATCACATCCTTTTTGGACCTTCACTGTGCTTTGAGTTGTGCGTCTAACTAAACTACCCATTTATTAGGGAAAGGCCAAGAAGAGAAACTCTGTCTCTGCAGAAGTCCAGTACAAAACACCCATGGGTGAGATGGCTGGAACGTCTGAATACAAGATGTGTACAAAGTCCTTTCCCCATGGACATTCATGGTCATTCTGCAGACCCTGGTCTCCAGGCTGCCACTGGGACCACGCTCCTGCCACTCGCTCAGGCCGTGTGGCCATTTTTGGATCCTTTCTCACTTTCTTTCTGCTGTTTTCTCCTGAAGCTTTTCTGTTCCACTCACTTTCACTGACCCATTAACCAGCAAAGCCCCTTAGCCCCAGTGGGCACTGTATTCTTTCTTGAGAGCGGAGTGTATTTTGGTGAACGTTTACCTGATCTTCACGTTTTTCCACCAGAGAAACTGTCAGTCCTAGTACAGTCTAATGCAATCCATAACAACAGGTTGAAAAATTGTTTAAAACACATTTTTATACTGTCTGCCTTGGTGTTGTCACCTGACATGAGTATTTGTGATATCCACTTATGCAAATGAACCCTTCTACAGCTGACCAAACCACTCTTCAAAAGCAGCTTACAACTGAAGTGCAAGCTGAAAGATGTACTGTGGGGAAAAAACCTCTGTACAGGAAATGCATTTTTGTTGGGAGTATTGTGGCATTTTGAAAATATCACATATACCTACATTTGGCATGCAACTCATATCACTAAGTTTTATTTCTGAAAAGGTATTCTTCTAATGAGCAGTCTCAGGCAACCTTAGCAAGACGTAATGCTATCAGAGCTGCCATATAATCTCTATGATAACACAGACGTGCAATGACTGCATTAACCTAGAATACGAACTCAGAACAACACACTAATTATTCATATGCTATTAGTGTTCCTTTTCCCTGTAGCATAAGACTCAAAGTAAGCCTCAGAATCTCATTTTTCTCTACTTGCAAATAACAGGAGCAAAATCTAGCAAATTATTCTGAAAAGCACCTCTGTGGAAGAGACCGCACAAACAAAACTCCATTAGCAGACCTTGAACTACATTCTCCTCATAATACAAGAACAGTAAAAACTACCTCCTGTTACAGACTGTTGTGGAAAGCAAGGCATCATTTTCTTTTCCTTTTTTCCCTTAAATGATTCACAGCTGCATTATTCCAAATCTTTCCATTGTTTTTACTTTTGAGCTTGTACTGAATTCCTCACAAATATCATATTTTCAGCAGTTGCTATCACACACCACCATCATGATTCGCACTCGGGAGGAGATAAAACACAGTAACTGAAAGGGGCCAGTCAGAATATTATATGAAGATGCTGCAGGGATCCCATCGCTACAAACTAGAATCTAGCACCAAGTCATGCTGTCTGGATGCTCCCGCTCTGCTGCTACCTGGACTCCACATCTTTTTTTGGTTTCAGTCACGAGTCACGTCATATTAGTAGAGTTTGTCAGCAATTGTATTAAGCATGAATATTGGGGGGGAAAAAAAAAAACCTACAATATCACCAACTTCCCTCTTCTCCTAATTATGCAATGGAACCCAGCAACTGATAGTTTCCCCTTTTTTATTTCAGGTTGCTTTTATACCCTACTTCCAAGGAAGCTGTAGCTTTTCAGAGACTGATTGCCCTTCTGATGTTAAACAGTAATAAGCAGACTAAATTAATTTTTATTAACAATTATTTTTCCTAAGATATCCATTAAAATGCACACTTGTCACTACCTGTTATTACATGCTGTCACCTGTGCTGTGCAGCAGCCCATGTCACCTGTGCAGTTCGTGGCCAGCAGATCAGGAAGGAGAGCGGCTCTCCGAGGCACGGTGGCCTAGGGAAGGAAGGCTGAAGTGTGCAAGGAAAGACATGCACCACGGAGGAGCTAACATATCGTTACCTGCGCCTGTTGACACTGCTCAGTACAGCAGGCTCAAGCAAAACTTACCGATACCTGACAGGAGACACCTCTACTATATTTCTTGAAAATCAGCAGCTGCAGAAGAATGTAGCTGGTCCCACAAGCACACAGAAAATTTGCAAGATAAAAGCTAAGCTCAGATGTACAAGATAAGCACTTCCAGATATTCAGAGGTTCTGCAGTACAACTGACAACAAGAGGAAATAAGAGCTGTGCTGCATAACTACTTAAAACCGACAGGCACCGGGACGGGATAATCCGCTGCCACGTGACTGCAGAGTTTCACTGACTGCAGCTGCCCAATTTACGCGAGTTGTGGCCCCGCACTCTGACCCCTGAAAAACCCAAGCATGCTCTACTAGCTTTAGCGCAATTGCTCTGGGTTTTTCAAACATAAAGCCAATTATTTTTTATATTGACTTATCTCAAAGCACAAGGCCTATCCAACCTAAGACAAACCAGTCCTTTTTAAATTGTTCTAAGAGTAATTGCCATAGCAGAAGCATATACTTCCTCTAGCTTTAGAAATATGATGAGTGCTCTCATCTTGTAAGAAGTGAAGATGAGTCGAGTAGAAAAAAAACTTTAGGTTATGCCAAGCTGGCCACGTACTCCATCCAGCACCACAGCTTGGGGAAGGAGGTGCTGAGGAAATTAGGGAAAGGAAACAGTGAAGATAGGAAACAGATTCAAAGGTTGGTCATTGCTGCTGAGACCGGTCCTGGATGATAGCTGAAGCACAATCTGGTGGGACGCAGGCATGCTTGTCCATGTGGCTGCCCCTGAGCAGTGACTGAAGCAGTGCTTGGTCTATCACTGCCATGCTTCCAGGAAACATCAGGTTTTGACATGCTCCCTCCTGTGCTCCCCTTTTGTTTCCAGACTAGTGGCCAAATGGTGAAGAGAGTTCTTGGAAGACCATCTCCATGCTATAGTTGAACCTCAAACAGAATTTCCCTGCAGAAAACTAAGCAGGCTTTCCAAGTTACTTAATGACTGATTTCTTGCCCACTATTGTACATTTCATCACACACCAGCTTCTTTATACCCCATAGAGATCTTCCATATACAAAGACAGGACTGAGATCACTCCCAAAACCAAGCATGCATGGTCAGACACAGGCGGTCCACAGGGTGATAAGGTCAGCAGGAGGTAGGGAGGAGAACACATTATCATCTTTGCTCTTCCAGTGAAGTACAGAGATAGCCTAAATGTGCTTAAGTATAATGCTGTTCTCCCAGTAGGAGCTTCACACAACATGTTGGTGAAAAACCAAAGAGGTAGCCACTGAGAAATGGCTTTCTGGTACTTTGAGATTATACCCTGCAACGAGATACTCAGCCTTGGGAGTAGTGGGACCTACCTATTTGCTTACAGTTGTAGAGTGCTGGTTTTGCCTTGTCATATTATTGTAAGCATGATTAATAACTGTAAAGAATAAGCAACCGGTAATCTACTTCGGAAGAAAATACAGATCTTTGATTCCTACTACTGTTAGGTTGCTGTTGTGGTTTAACCCCAGCCAGCAACTAGGCCCCACCCAGCCGCTCGCTCGCTCTCCCCCGGTGGGATGGGGGAGAGAATCGATAGAGTAAATGTGAGAAAACTCATGGGTTGAGATAAAGACAGTTTAATAGTAAAACAAAAGCCGCGCACGCAAGCAAAGCAGAACAAGGAATTCATTCACTGCTTCCCATGGGCAGGCAGGTGTTCAGCCATCCCCAGGACAGCAGGGCTCCATCACGCCTAACGGTGACTTGGGAAAGCAAAACGCCATCACTCCAAACGTCCCCCCTTCCTCCTTCTTCCCCCAGCTCTATTTGCTGAGCATGACGCCATATGGTGTGGGATATCCCTTGGGTCAGCCGGGGTCAGCTGTCCCGGCTGTGTCCCCTCCCAACTTCTTGTGCCCCCCCCAGCCTGCTCGCTGGTGGGGTGAGGAGCAGAAAAGGCCTCGACTCTGTGTCAGCACTGCTCAGCAATAACGGAAACAGCACAAATCCAAAACACAGCCCCATACTAGCTGCTGTGAAGAAAATTAACTCTATCCCAGCCAAAAACAGCACAGAAGCTGGATTTTGACAGCTTCTGTCCTGCAGGTTATTTCTAGGACGCTTCTCCTGGATCCTATCCTAAATCCCTTTTATATACTTTTAGTAGAATCAGTCCTCTTACCCCTGGGCCCCAATATGCAAAATGAGTATGTACACTTTGCACAGTGATGGCATATTACTACCTACAATGACTCCCGTTACACAATTAAGTGACATACACAGTGGTGTGAATTTCTGTTTTAATAGACTTTCATAGACTAATGTCCATGTTCATAAAAATATTTAAACATCCCTTTCACTGCGCTGGTGCCACACGAAAACAAAAGGCATGCACGCAAAGGAGATCTCCATGCCCACGTCCTATTATTGCTGATTAAAAACACCAAGCTTACCTTCCCTCATCCACCTTGGATCATTAAGTGACCATAACTTTCTTGCTTACTTCAAAGAACACAGTTCTTGGCCCTTGTTCTCAATGGTGAAAATTTAGAAGCTGCTAAGCAGCAGCGAGCACATGGCACATGGGCTTTCCTGAGTGCGGATGAAGATTTTATTAGCTCCGAGATGGCAAGGCCTGGTTATTTATGCTCTCAGCTCAGCTCCTCTTAGCAATTAGGATTCTTCCCTAGCATAAATGTCTTTATCATTTTGTATTTCCCAGCTGAGTACATGCTCATCACACAGCTCTGCGTTGTTTATTCCGCTCTGAACTTTTGTACCATTATATTTTGTCCCACAATACACATTTCTTGTTGTTTCTAATGAGTAAATACGGAATACAGCTTCTTGTAGAACAAATAAGGGCTGATCCTCAGGTGATGTGAGGCTAAATTCACTGACTACACCCATTTATATCCACTGACAATCTAGCAGATAATGCTGCAATGCTTTATTCATCTTGGGAGTGATTCGGAAACCATCGGAGTTGATGGTGAAAGTCTCTTGAGTATTTAAAGGATGCATTATCTACTAGTTACGGTTCCAGTAGAAGGCTCAGGAGAGTGGAAAAGTAATCGGGGAGCTGCCTGGGACAGCATAAAGCTTGATAACATCTTTTGGATTAGACAACGCAAGATCCAGAGGAAAGTTTAATTGAAAATAAAATTGGCAGGTAATCCACAGCACAGCTGGGCCAGTGGGCTACAAGTCTGCAACCATGCAGTCACATCTCCAGCACCCCTCCATCCCCAACCGCATTCCCACCAAAGCGCTGGGGTCTACTAAGCAAAGACAGATGAGCTGGAAAACGCTGGTAACCCTGTACGGTGAGGCTCAGTTCAGACTGAAACTGGGAGTGGAAAGTAAAATGTTAATTTTCAAACTTGCACAGTGACAACATGACAGACTTGCGAGGCCAGGCGCATCGATTGGGAAGGCCAGTGAGCAGCACCGGCAGCCAACTCCTCGTCACCCACAGGGGGAAGGCCATGAGCAGTGGGGAAGGCGGCCGCTGGGAGGAAAGGGCTGGAGGGGAACATGAGGAAGTTTCTACCGGCACATTATGGGTACCGGACCCACAGGGGCACCCGCCAACTGCCCCAGCCTCTGAAACACAGTGCTGGAGAAACATGCTCAAAGGAGCAAGAGCCGCCCAGCTGCAAGTAAGAACACGGTCCCTCTCCGAGCAGCCTCGTGAGACCAACACCGGGGACAGTAACCACACACAAGTGACAGCAAGAGGTTGGCCAGTGCTAGGAAACCTCCACTGATTAAACATGCAAATAAATCCACTGCCACACCAAACACCAGTCTGGTAAAAATCATCATCTTTTTCAGACAAAGCCTAATGAAAACAAAAGCACGTTGATTCTTTTGGTTTTGATGGAACGATATTGAAAAGCAAGGATTCCTCCCCCAATTTTCTCACAGAAAAGAAAGCTCAGATGGAAAAAGTAGGCTGGTGTCAGACGGCAGCAGTGAAGCCGGCAAGACGCCCCAGGACAGAGACCCCTGCCCTTGTCCAGCACCACTGAAACAAAACAAGATGCCACGGACCGTCTCATTCCTGAAGCCACTGCACCCTGCTTTTCTGTTTCTTCAGTAACGCCCATCCTCTGCCAGCACACCCTGCCCCCTAAGCTGTTTCTATTAAATACTGTTTCTATTTTAAAAACAATACCAAAAAAAGACTTGACAAGCTTTATTTAACTTGACATACCATAAATATTATGACGGAAAGATACCAGCACCTGCATACAAGCAATTTAGCTCAAACACACCAGTTTCTCACCCCCACAGCCGTGCTCTCCAACCAGTGCATTAAACTCCTGCGACTCGCTGATCTGCTACAGCTGTGCCTCATTCCTGCCAGTTCATACCAGAGAAGAACCAGGTAACCATGCTTTCCTCCAATCTCCGCCTTTTAGTCTCTTCTCTGAATAGGACCGAGTTTTGCCTGCTTCAGGTTCTAGCTCAGGGAGACACAAACACAACTCAGACACCCAGTGCCTTTCCCAGGGAGCATATAATAAAATTTGATGTTTCTCCCCATTGGAAAAGTGTGCATTTCAGGCAGCTACCGATTACCTCTGCATCTTCTCAGAGGACTAAAAAGAAGGTGGGCACAACTGCCCATCCTCTCACAACCCGATCTGCAAGAGCCTCTGTTTCTGTGGAGAACACTAAAATTAAATGAATGGAATAAGGGCAAACAGTGTCAAATTATTTATTTTTGTAAACAGCAATGAGAAACTACAGTGAAATCTTGCACTCTACACCAGTGCCTTTGCAATGACAGAAGACAACTGGAAAGTCTGTTTTTAAAAGCACTCGAAAGGCATTTTAAGTCATATATCAAAGTTGCTTTTGTTTGCATTTTCACATCAATCATTTACAATGGAATATTTACCTGCCATTATATACGCAGATGTAGAGGATTAAGAGCATCAGAAAAATTAAACCTCCACAGATTAAACGCTTTTGATTGTGAGAGTTTGCATCTCATTTGTTTGTAATTAGGAATCTAGATCATTAATGCATAACATCCTCTTGCTACCCCTCCACAGAATAATAAATACAGTCTTCTTGCTATGACTAAGCATGTGAAACACCACATAGACTACAGTTTGCTACCTGAGCATGCTAAAATCAAATCCGGATGTTCTTACTCTTACTCATATCACATCATCTATTATTCATTCAAACTCCCACTGCAATCAATAATTGGTTTCACTTAAGGAGTGGAAGAAAACTAGTAGTGCTGCTATCATCTATTCATGTATTTTCTTTGATCTCAGCAGATCCCACTAAGTTTTACTTTCTTCCCACTACGGTGCTGATGCTCCTGTAGCAATTTACACCAGTCAGGAAGGACTGCAAAAGTCGACTACAAAGCACGATTAAACTCAAAGGCTACTATTCTAGCCTCGCTTTGGATGGTGAAAACTACGATGAAGTTATAAGGTAATTATCTGCATGGTTTACTGACTTCAGTAAAACTCTGAAGAGCTGATGTCAAAATTCAGCTGCTGTATGCCCTGCTATCGCTCCGTCCACCACCAGCTCAGGGAGCAATGCAGGAAACAAGTCAAACCCGCATCACCCCTGCCCCGCAACGAGCTCCAGGCTCCCGCTCAGCTGAGATCCCACCGCTCTTGGGATAGCTTTGTGAGGAAGATGTGACTCATCCCATACCAAAGAAAACAGCTAGCTCCAACGGAGACAATACGACGTTCACAAAGTGAGGAGGTGGGCAAAGTGCTGCTCTCACCCCACGCTGCATGAGCTGTCCAGTACATGTTCCCAAGGGATGCTCATCTAAGACATTTCTGCTAGTCCAGCTTCAGTGCTCCCCAGAGGAGAAATTGCCAGTTTGTGCTAAATCTGCCAATTCATTCAAACAAACTGACCAGGACCTCAACCGAAAAAAACATATTCAACAAAATTACCAGCATTCACATACCAGGAAAAATGGGATTTACCTGTAAGAACATGAACGAAAACACTAATATAAATAAAAAAAATCCAGTTTATAAATTAAACTATGTCAGTATGAGGGATTTTATTTATTTATTCAATCAGTGAACAATTATTGGAAAGTACTTTAGACCTCCTTCAGAACACCGTCTTTGAGCATGCAAATCAGAATTTCAGTGCATTGGATCTGGATATCTCTGGAAAGAAAAGACAACTGTGTTTTAACCAGAAATGCTCTTCCCTCCAGAACAGTCCGTGCAGGTCTGCAACAACCTGATAATGGCCCATGAGGAGCAGCACAGCAGGTGGGGTACCGGCGTTGGCAACGTGCATACGCATCGTGATACACACGCATTTCTGAACACAGCTGGTTAAATACAATTTCAGAAGTATCACCTGACTAATTTTAACTGAATCCTCTCATAGAAACCCTTTGCTTTCTTCAAAACAAGTATCAACCTCAGAACAGCAAGGCCAGGAGGTGCCACCCAGCTTTCTGCCACGCCTGGCCTTTCTCCTCTCACGGGCCCACAGCACACAGACCACAGTCCCACCAGAGCAGCCGTGCCACTGAGGTTGGACATTTAACAGCGGAGGACAGGCACAGCGTAAGGGAGCAGACCTGTCCCTGCTCCCCATCACTTACTCCCTGCGTGCGCGGACTGGGACAGAGGCAGAAGCTGCCCAGTCCAGCTCTCCCCAGGGAGGAGGACGCTGGTCCCCGCCAGCAAGGGCTCAGCACTGACTGCCACTCTCCTCTCCCTCCACATGCACCCAACAGGCAGATGATGCCCACGCCCACAGCAGCTCTTTTCCATCGCAATTATTTCTTTGCTCTGTTTCTTCTTTGGCTAATTTCCCCTCAGCGTACTACCACCTTTTAACAACATATTCCTGCTTCCGAAGACAACATTTTATGGCACAAGTTAAAATCCACCACTTCTAGGATTTCCAGACTGGCTAAGACAAGCGGTCCGTCTGAACAAGTCCCCTGTACCCAAGAAGGGGCCAATGTAAGAAGCTGTAAAATCAGTAAGGCGGTAAAATAGGGGGCTGCTGGCAGCTGGCGGCACGGACAACAAACCTGCCAGTGCCAGGCTGGTGCCGGGCTGGAGCGATACACAGCAGTGAATCCAGTGCAGCCAGCGTGTCGTCGAGAGAGGTCGGCTGGTTTCTGTGAAGCTTAATATCTTTTCAGCATCCAGTATGACAAGCAAATCGTATCTCCAACCCACGCTGACATTACCACCTGCAAACTACTCTGCACTCCATCATAATTCATAATTTAGGATATTGGACATTTTTAATTAGCTCTTCTCTGTTTCTAAAAAGAAATTCCTACCACAAGTAAAAATCTTTATAATTATTGGCGAGTTAAAGAAAGGTAAAAAATAACTCATTGGGAGGTTTTTCTTTTTTTTTTTTAAGTCATTAAATGATTGAGACAATAAAAGAATGAAGAATCTGACAGATTAAACAGTTCTTGAGGAGACATGTCAACTTCAATAATTTTAAAGCATTAGAACTGTCAAGCTTTCAAAATAGGGAAGATTGTATCTTTAGAAAACAAGGTTCTACTAATTGGCATGCATGAAAATCTAAATTGAGGCTAAAACTCAGTGATTAAAGGCTTTTTCTGATTATGGATATTTGAAAGCAACTCCATCTGTAAAGCTGGGTCTCCCGTTCTGGGAGACAGTCAATTCTGACTATTCCTCTGACTGCACGGGCACTTACAGCAGCCACACCTGAAGATTAGCATTTAGGCCAGGGAGGGCTGGGGTTTTGTGTGGTTTTTTACCTGACCGAATGATTCTAATATCTTATAATTACCAATCTGTTAGGGAATAATTGAGTCCACTAGAGATGCTCCGCATATTTTCAAGACAACAAAGTCCATGCTTCAAATCAAAACCAAAAAGATGGCTTCAGCAGCTGGTCAAGTTCCCATTAGCTCTTTGGTGGTGTCCCTTGCTTTGTACACATTTTTACATAGGTAAGAGATAGAAATATCCTATCAAACTAATCTGGGTACTTTAGCAGATTTTTAAAAGAAGCTACCCATACTAAAAAAAGGATGCGCGGGTCAGCTGTCTCTCCAACTCTGACAACGATGGTAGGTAGGGACGTGTTACAGAGCTGCAGGAACCCGTCTGATCTTCACATAGTCACCCAGATAAACCACCATCACTGCACGACTGGGCTCCAAAAGATGCTGAGTGCTAACTGAACACCTGTAACATTCATATCACTAATTCAGAGAAGTAATTTATAAATCAGCTTGGAATATGCTAAATATGAGAGTTAATCTCTGAATTTATTTCCTTTAATAAGGGGTGTCTTTGGAAGCGATACAAGCCTATCATGCAATCTCACTACTCATTTGAAGAAAGAGCACTAACTTGGGTCCATTTCTAAATCAACACGCAAATTCTTAAAAAAATAGCTGAGAAGGAAGACAAACTGGATATATTGTGCTTAAAAAACAGCCCACGGGGGAAAACTAATGTACCAAATCTTCAGCCAAGCGTAAAGTAACACAGACCCACTGAGGACAATTTAGAGATGATGTTAACTACCTACCAGCTGAGCGTGTCTCTTAAGATTTCCTACTTCGTAACATAAGGAAAAGCTTATGAAAATGCCAGTTTAATAGCAAGTGGATATCTTTATTTTCATCTGCTGGATTCATCTGCATGCCAAACAAATAATTTAACAGAAGTTTGATCTATCAAATGGGAATATCTGCATGAGTAACTTTATCCAGATGCAGTAGGTGTTAGTGAGAATAGGTCTTAATTTTGGGAGAGGGAGGACTTGCTAAGCATCTAATAACCATCCAATTTTTTTTAAGGAGGAGTATTTGAGCTAAGCCAGATTTCAAAGCATTTTGACATACTGTAAATGAATTCTTCTGTATATATAGTACTGATGAAGGCTCAGTGGAACTGAACATGAGAAACTTTGTTCCTCGCTGTAGCACATCAAGAGTTCACAAAATTCAGTGTGAGATAAACTGAGCCTGCATGGTATATTCCTGGCCATTACTCTTAAAAACTGTTATTAGATAATAGGGAGCTTAAAAGGAAAATGGGTAACCACTAACTGTTAGCTAAAAGGGACCAGCGAAACTACTGGCAAAATTAATTGTTTCTAAGGGCACAGTAAGGGAAATACCAGTTTAGGCTAAAAATGCCCATGTTCTGCTGCCTGAGATAAAAATATAACATCTGATACCAGAACAATGTGCAAAAGATCAAATTCTGTTTGTTTACACCAATGCAAATAGGCAATCATTCCAGTAATTCCACTGGCATTGGCACACTTCAAGCATGTACTATCTTGCCTTTTCCTTAAACAAGCTTTGAACCATAATCTCTACTGTAGAGTATTATTCACCAGATTTTCATTACAATTACAACACACTAGTTTCATACCACTAACTCCACTGCAGTCAGGTTCATAATCCAGAGAGTATATTAAATCTCAAAGCTGTACATACATAGCTAAACACAAAGTGACTCAGTTGGCTCCAAAATATAAAGACAGACCTGAGTAATAAAATCCAAAGTGGCTTTCTCTGAGATGCTATTTCTCCCAGGATAACACTACTAGGTCAACGGAGTGCTAAAAGCGTAATTTCATTTGTCATTTCTGTACTTACCAAACCTGACTTTCATGGAGAAGTGCATTTTACAATGCATGTCAGGCTTTATTAATCCGATTTTCCTGTTCCTCTCCAAAGATATTTAATGCTTTAGTAATGATCAATATACTTGCTCTGATGATAAACAAAGACAAATGAGTCTGTGCAGCCTGGATGGTATTTGTAATTACCACCTCTGTAGGCATTCAATTACATCTGATGAAAGGGTGAAAGAGTTGCCTTGTCTCTCTGACAGAGATGCATTTGCAGCAGGTACTTGGCATGCAGCTGTCACTGTGCTAATTTCCTCCACCACATTCAGTTCACTGTTGCCAGCATAGTCCAGCGTGTCTATATTAAATATAAATGCCATGACATCCCTCCTAATGGAATTTCAGAGGAAATATTTCAGAGGCCCATCATGCTGCCATCTCGCCTAGCCACCAACCAGAGCTCCATTTAGCCAGCATAGGTTTGCCTGGGACCGCGTCAGATCGATTCATCAACGTTCAAAACAGAGGTGGGCTGTGGCAAAGCAAAGCAGTGCTGGTGGTTTGCTTCATTCCCAACACTTTCCCTTGGGGCTGGACAGCCTTCAGGTAGCAAAATGCACAAGCTTTGGACTGTGGTGTCCTCTCTGTTCTGCAAAGGCACCTGAACCTGGCTAGGAAAGTGAAAAATACTGCAGTCCTAGATACTACTCTGTTCCCTTGGCTGCAGACCCCCTGGGAACAGAACAAGACTGGCATGGGGGAGAGGGCAGTACTTGGAAGACTTCGGTTTCTCCAGGGAAAATAAGACAGAGCCATGCTTCTGCTGTACTACCACTATTTGAATGGTAGCGCAGTTAGTCCCATCGCTCACCTTACCCTTGGGAAACCACTTACTCTTTCTCCTTTCGTTTGCATGGACCTGCCCTGTTGCTTCTATTCATTGAAGCCAACGGGATTTCAGTTTCATTTGATTTCAAATAGACCTGAATCGCACACTTGATTATTTAGATTATGTTTACTCATTTCGAAATGTTAGCTGGGTAACAATGAGTCCCCAAGTATCAGCAGACCTAAATAATGCATAATCTTCTTTCATTCAAATTCTCATACAAGTTCATTTTACTCAATTTGTTACTCAGTATTTGCCATCGGTTAAGGGAACAAATACAAAGAGTAAGTTGTCAGAAAAATTCAAGCACAAAGCAACACCGCTAGAATTACACTATCTCCCAAAGACTCACATTCACATCTCATGGCTGAACTCAAAAGTCAGATGGGAAATAAATAATCAAAAACACCACTGAGGAAAACTGATCTGAAAAGAGTTTCAGATTGGTAAATCCCTCAAACTGTGCCCTCATGATTATTTGATTTTACACTTAAACATTAAACACATACTAACATGTGTAATATTGATACCGTTCCTGCACTATTAAATAGTGAAGTGTTCCCTGTTGATACAAGTCTGCAAAGTGAGAGCCTTGGGAGAAGACCAGAATAAAGAGAGGCTATGGTTTCACTGCTGAAAAAAATGCCTTCCTCAGTAAAATACTCATATTTATCACGGTAAAAAGCCTTGTTTCTATACTGTCCTAGTCATGTTCTCAGGCATAAAACGTCATTAGTGCAGCTACTGTGTGTCTTTCAAGCATTAGCAAAAAAAAAAACCCAACAAAGTCACACTTCAAAAAGCCCACCAAAGTCAACTGCACTCTGTGTTTGCCGAGACAAATGCTTTGTGATTTGTATTCACCGTTCCTTTTTCCTCTCTGTCCAATTTTCAGGTGAAGCCTGCCCTGGAAGAGGTGTCAGCTGGGTAACCGAAATGCCTTTTTTGCTCTCCGTGGGGAGTGGCCAGGGTAGCAGCTCCTCTGCAAGGACCAGCGACACCCCGGCAGGCTCCCGCCTCCCCTTGTCTCACTGCGCAAAATCTAAACAGTCAGGTGTTACCACACCAGGAAAGGTAAAGTCAAGAGATCTCAGAAGACACATTATTCTTTTAAGCCCACCACTTACTGTGTATGCAGTCACGGCCTCACACTGTCCCAAATGGATTCAGCCAAACCAAAATACCCCTCGAGGTATGTGCGCAATGGCACTTTGCTGTGCTCCTCCTCCACGAAAGAAACTGTTTTCCGTAAGAAGTATATAGCCATGTGACATTAGTTAAAACACAATTTACAGACTGCTTTCCAGTTCAATATTCTAGTTGATTGGGGACCTTTAGAAACAATTTTCATTCCATATTATCCAAGCTCATTAAACAAACCCTATAAATTGTATAAAATTGTAACAATCTTGGTTCATGAGTTTAAGTATGGCTTACCTTTCACTGCTCTCAGCTGTTCATAAAAATGTTAACACAAAAAATAAACATGTGCAGATTGTTTTCCACAGCTCTTCTTGACTGTAGAATAATTATTCAAAAATAACTGAAAAAGGAAATCTGATGTTCAAGAGTGAAAGTGTACAGTTTTGCTCCAAACTTTTACAAGAACAACACACCTTATCCTTTCAAAATTTGTCCTGAATATCGGAGTAAAATTTACTGCATACTACTGGGCTACATCTATAAATACCTACTTTCCTCTAGAGTGGTAAGATTAGTGTTAAAAGGCATGAGTTCTTCTCATAGTTTACTACTTCTAATCGCTCTTCTACTTCATGATTTCCCAGTAGGTGACAAACAACACAGGATGTTTCAGAACCTGATCCAAACCTCACCATCCAGAATCCTCTCCCATCACCAAAAGCACCACGGGCACCTAATGGAAAAGACACGGTGATCAAGCTTAGCTGCCCCCCCAGCTCAAAATATTTATAGCGGACTGTGTGTTAAGTCAGCTGAGCCAGACTCCACCAAGGCTTACTTTGAGCAGCGCTTGCTGCTGGGGAAGGAGCCGTGCTCAGAAGTGAACCTGCTCCAAAGGTGCTCCCTCCCAGCTCTTCCCCACCCACCATCGCTGCCCGGGGCTGTGAGCATGAACGGCATCCATGCCATCGCCATGCCGGCCCAATACTCTAAGCCCATCATTACCAGTAGTGTGTAATTTTGCTGCCCCCATTAGAAGTGAAAAATCCCTCTTATTTGCCATTGCTGGGTGATTTCAAGAAAGAGACCTTTGCTTGCTGTGTACACCAATGCACGTCGATTATTTCAAGCGCTGCAGAAAACATTACTGAATTTACCGTACTCATCCGTTAGTACTTTCTCTTCCAGCAAAATACATACACCACAGATAATCTGGGTTATTACGGTCTGATACTAATGTATAATTCAGACAGTTGAGGTTTCTTTCAGCTACCGCATGCTCAACCATTTGAAGTGTTTTAAGTATATTTGTGTTTTCATTATACTGATAAAACAAAGAGGAGAGTCTGACGTCTTTTGATCTTGTTTAGGAGTAATCAAAATTCATCATTATTGTTATAAAGATCAGTATTAGCAGTTTTTCACTAAAATTATCATGATTCTTTATATATGCATACTAGAGAGCAAACTTCAAAGGAATTCCACAAACTTACAGCAGCTAAAGATGCAGACTCAGATTTTTCTTTTATATTATAAAATTAATAGGACAGATAAAAGTTTTACTAACCTTGGGGTGCTCTTCCACATAGTGCCAAGGGCTCACTGACATGCATAAGGGAGCTATATCCAGCACACCAAGAGTAAACAGAAGTTGATGCTTTTCTCCCAGATCACATAAAAGAATTTGAAATACATGGTAAGTCCTTGTTTTGAATCTGAGCTTAAAGGAACTCAGAATTTTTTAACAGTGACAGAGAAAAAATACACGTTTGAATAGCAGGAGCTGAGATACTTCCCTAATGTCAAATCTTACCTGGGTTGGCTAAGGAAAGGTTAATACTGGCAGACATGTCGATATATTGAAATAAGAGTTATTATTCTCTGTTGCTATGCAAGATTCTTAAGTGTAAGTACTGAACCACAAATCCAGCCCAAAAGGAGAAGATGCCGGCTATGTGAAGAGGCAACCAGGAATACAACAGTGAGATCGATTGCTGCAGTTTCATGCTACAAAGACGCCGCACTGCCCCTGAAGAAAGGATCATGCTAGGAGCACAATTATGCTCCATGAGAGCACCATTTCCATCATACGTTAAAAGCATTCTGATATTTGTGCTTCAGAGAGCTGCTTTTAGGTTAGCTAATGAGATTTCTGCTGTGCACCCACAAAAGATGTGCCATTTTAGGTTTATGATTTCATCTGCACACTGAACATACAGAACTGAAAAGTGGAAGGAACTTCTGCCAACCTGAATACAAGAGACTTACACAGCTGTAGCGAAGTGGGGCTGGAAATCCTCTCCTCCACCCCCAGGCCAGTCAGAGCATACCTTTGTCACTCCTGATAGACGCCTGCCTAATCTGTGCTCAAGGAGCTCTAGGGCTGGAGACTAAGAAATGTCTTCATTCAGCCTAGTCCTCTCTTTACCGTTGTCTCCTGTGAAGCGTATTACTCCTTGCCCTACTCACCAGGGGTGTGGATAGGTTGTTGCTTTCCTTCTTAAGTATTTAGGCATCTGATCACCTTCCTCACTTTGCTCAGACTCGTCTTCACTTTTTATAAAGAACTTGAGTTTGTTTAATCTTCTTCACAGGTCATTTTTCCTAAGCTTATACTCCCTCCTGTTGCTTTTCTTTTGGTGCCCAAAACAATGGAAAAACAAGAGTGTTACTTCACTTGCAGATTCAAGCGTCTCTCCTCTGCTAGTTTCCCAAGGCCATGCTATCCTGCGTGCCTGATGCTTTGAGTAGTGCTTCCCTATTGATTTCCCTCACAGCCACTCAGATCTCTGTCTCTCATTTACTCACACACCTTCACAGCCATAAGGCGTGCTTTCAGCAGCAACACTAGCCGTATTCAGGCTGCAGCTCCTCATACGTGGGTTTCACAACTACACAGTGAGGATCTCTCACAAACACAACGTGCCCGGCTACACGCTCCTAACTTCAAAATTCCCCTTGACACTTTGCAGATGGTTTAGCCTGAAATGTACCTGTGGGGCTGGCGGGGAAGGAAACCAGTGGTGATCCTCCGGTCTGTTCCCTAAGGCAGGAGGGGCAGATGGCATCCTGTGAGCCAGCAGGACTTGAGGAAACCACTGGCAGAGCTATATACTAAATCTTGTCCCCAAGGCTGTGGCTTTCACGTCCAAACTACATCCCTGCAAAGGACTGACACACAGCGCATACAGACACAAGCAAAGAAAATAATATCTCCCCAGAGAGAGAGATTTCATAATAACTTTGTATTTATAAAGCCACGGGATAGAGACAGAGCCTTGGAGAAGGCAAGGAGCTTTTGAAAAGCCATGTATTTTCTCCTCTTGAACAGAAAGAGAGCAGCAGGTTTGTTGCCCTGCCTAGGGTAAAACAGCAAACATGAACAGCTCAATAAAGATCAGGTTTTATATTTTTGTGCACACTGAGAATTGCCTGCTACTGATCAGAAAACATCAGGCCTGACGCCTATCTTGGGCTGCCATGGTCTGCAGCATGATGGATTGCTTTGAATCACTTCCCAAAAATCACTGGGTATGGGATTCATCTGACCAGACGGACGTTTCTCCAGCAGTCACACTAATGATGAGACAGACTCCTTTTATGGGAGTTCATTGCTGTATTGGTTTTGGCTGGGATCGAGCTGAACTGTGCTACAGAAGTGCCTGCTGCTTTCTATGTATATATCTGAAGATGTATACAGGGATGCGAGATGATTTCCGTGTTGGAAACAGCCTCCCATGAGTAGCAACTTGCTTAAAACAGCTCTGCAGGAAGATATGGTCTTACTCATCCCAGGAAGAGTTCATGAAAGGGTATCAATAGAGCAAGGCAAATATTTTCATCTCCCTTTTATTTTTAGTGCAGAAAATATAAAGCAAACGTTTCCCATACTAGCACTGGTTCGTGAATGTTGTCTAACTCCACTCTTCAAATGGAATTGTTAAGCAGTTCCTATTTTTAGGAAAAGATATCTTTGAGCATTTCTGCACTCAAGGTATGTTTGACTACAGAAAACACCCATAAGTCTGCCACAAGGCAGGGACACCGCAGCCCAAGGGAAACCTGCTCTGAACTGCAAACTAGCGCACGTTTCCTCATTCCACCTGGAAAGCTGCATCGAGCCCCTTTCCCATTAACAGACAGACGATACCATTTCCAATGCATTTCTTCATGATTTACCTCACTTGAAGTAACGGCAGACTCCATTTGGCTCCGAGTTTCATCAGGTGCCATACCGCACAGACCTTTCGGAATGACCCATTCTGTCTAACGGAGAAGGCATCCCACAGATTTATTACTGGTATCCTGCCAGGACTGCCAAGGGACCCAAGCACTATGTGGGCTGCGCTGTGGAGGCCATTGCAGGACGACAGGCAGGACACAACCACTGCCGAAATTGGTGGGAGACTTCCAGAGATTTCAATGGGTCCTATTTTTGACTTGCCAAAACAAAGCTAGCCTCTGGTCAACACAACCCACAACCGTAACACTGCCTTAACCACTGTCACATGAAACAGCTCGCAAGAGGTTTTGGCACTCCTTTATGCATATATCACCCTCCTGTCTACTTCTCCTTCTAAGCCTCAACCGTAAGCTCCTGAAAGTTTCTGCATACCTGCTAGCACGTATATTGCACCTTCAGCTTTGTTAAATCAAAACATGCTAAAAAATCCAATACTTCTGAGTACATGTAATGCATTTCCTGAGGAAAAAATTAAGAGATGAAATTTAGGTAATTATTCAATTAACAATTGTTATGTATACAAGAGAATCTGATTTATGGGCAGCTGTTTACACAGGCAACCGCTTTAATTTGACAGCGTGCTCCTGGCTTCTCCCCAGACTTTGCTGTTTAATTAAAGTTAAACAGTTCAATACCCATTTAGCCTACCAGCAAATGGAGAATTCAACTAATACTGAAGAGGGAGGAGAACTCTATTCATTTTTAATTGTACTGTAATAACACAAAGGAGGTCACTGAAGTGCAAAACTGTAAGGTGAACTGGATTCAACACTAATAATATGCTTGGGATCTCAAATGTATGGTACCATCAACTTTGCTCTCACAAATCATGTCCAACCACCTCCCCTACTCTACCCTCAGTCATGAGATTGCCCTCCATCTCCTGACAACATTTCTTCTTTTAGGTGACAAATGTTGCCTTCACTTGCCCTCCAGCTTTAAGGTCTGTAAGGAATACTCAGAACCTGTCTTAAAGCTTTTCCCTGTTAACGTAAGAATTAGAAACTTACTTTTCCCCTCCCTCAAATGAAAGCTGAAATTCACACGTAATGGTTTCAGCACACGGGTTCTGAGAAAGTCACTGACATTGAGAGACTGGTGACAAGCCACACAGCTGGCAGCGAGACAGAATACCAGTATGCCTCTGCGAGAGTACTGAGTTGGATCCTTTAAAGGTATTAGAAGGATAGCTGCTTAGTGCAGAAGACCCCGGAGGCTACTTACAGTCACCATTCAACACAGCAGGAAACCTTTCCCAGGGCGGGGCAAAAGATACAGGAAGGAAATATATTAAAACAGCATTAAAGGTGGAAATGTTTGTGCACACCTTGTGGGATCAGGGTTTTCAGGGCTTGCCCAACGTCAACCAAAGAGTCAATGGCAGACCTGCTCAACCACCTACTGAAAAGAGAAATAAATCGGAGCTTCAAGGCCAGATCTGGTCTGCAATTTAATTTCCGAAGTGTGTGTGTCGTGGTGCCTGGTTTGTTACCGCAAGAGACGGTAAGGTGCAAGTTAAAATATAAAAAAAACTGTGTTTCACCAGGAAATTATTCCCCATTTGGGGTCTAAAGTTGTACTGAACACAGACGTATTGCAAATGAATTAATAGAAAATTAATGGACAAGCCCTCTAGCTATATACTAAGCCCACTCTTTTGTATCACAGTGTCAAAGGCAGACACTCATCACTGATGGAAGAAGGCAGAAATTCTGTGATGGAGAAACAGTGTCTGCATTTTGCTTTTGGAGAGACACGGCTAACACCCTGCGGAAGAAAGCGCGAGGGCAGGGTGAGCTGGGTGGACGGCTCGTGCCCCTCGTGGCAGCCGTTCCTCCACCCTGTGCTCCCAGCAGAGCCGTACCGCTTTAGGTGCTGCCGGCTGTAACGATCCCTGACCACAGTGCCGGTAAGTCATTACTGGTTCCCTCCCTGCAGAGCCACGGCTGGTGGAGAAAGACTTTTCTGCACACAGAGAATATAACCTAAAGAGCACAGCCAGGTCTCCAGAGGCACAGTCTCCCACATCTATAGTTCGTATTATAGATGAACTATATATTCTATAGCACACCATCAGCAATGCCTAAACAGGGAACTACTGTTTCTGTCTAGGTGATAATAAACAATTAAACTGTGTCTGGCTTTCTCGACAAGACGATCCCAACGTCACAAAATGGTGTTTGGAAGATACCTGCACTGCTGTGTCTGAGTGCCTGAAAGATCTGACAACATGTAATGAAAATATTTACCAGACGGAGGCAATTTTGGCCAGAAGTGAAAGCTATTACGTTTTGTAGAAACAGTCATTTGGAATTAATTCTTTGTACTAAGCCAACTTTAAAAAAAAGAAAGAAAAAAATACAGGGGAAAAAAAGGTGTCCGCCCTTGTGAAGAGAGGCTGAAGTCCTGAGCGCCTGGCGTGGCCAACTGCCATCATACCCATGGCCCACTCTCACAGCGTCTGGCATTTCTACCGACAGCCTCTGCAAGCTATCCCCTTTTCCAAGAACAACGGGGAAAACAAAACCTTCTCACAATCAAAGAGCACCTCTCCTGTGTGGAGCCAACAGCAGCCCGACAGCTGCAACTCTGCTGCTGAGGCTCACAGCTTTTCTCAGCCAAAGTGCTAATTATAAGATCTATCGCCTGCACTTGCACAGGAGCTTTGGAAGCAATACTCAGAGCGGTACAAGGAACCACAGCCACGCTGGGGTTAGCGACACTGGCATGACAGGGGTTTTGTGTACAGAGGACTCCGGCTCCCTTGGATCCCAGGATTAACCCAGCTCACTATTCCTGTAAGCTGGAGAAACTGGAAAGCAAGTGAAGCGCGGTGCACTCTGCTACCTGCATCCTGCTGGACCACCTTTCCAGCTGCAGTGTAGGCTAAAGGGATTCCACACTGTGCTTACAAACAGCCGTCAATGTGACTGTAGTGCATGCAGCCTTGCACAAACCCCGTCCAAAGCAATTGCACGAATGAGCACACAGGCCACTGGCACCGCTGCCAGGCACCCTTTCCTCCTCTCACCAGTAATGGGCTGCACAACGAACAGCAGCATCAGATCGCACCCTGAGGGCCTATATATCTTACGCTATAGATGGAGGGCAGCTTTGCTCCTAAAAGCAGGCTCAGACTTGCATGGTTTTGCAATGCGGACATAACCAATAGCTCAAAGACTGCATTAGGAGATAGTCTTCCAGATTCCTCCCAGAGGTTTGCTTCTTCTGAGCTTCTTTCAATGTTGGGATTTTCCCCTGTAATAAAGGTGGAATCAGTTTCTGTGCAGCAGCTGAAAACAAACAACCCAACAGAAAAATATTTTAAAACCCTTTATAATCATCCACCTATCCCAAATATTTTATACCCCTTTATAATCATCCACCTATCCCAAATACCTTTCCAAGTTTGACATAGCACTAATCCAGAATGACCACCTCAGCTGCTCTCCTCAGTACTGCATCAAGCCCATCATTCCTGTATTGAAAACAAAATCCTTCCCCCAGGTTTCACAGAGATTACAAAAAATGTGAGGGCATACTCTCTTCCTGCTGTCTGCTCTGCCACATCCAGTTGCACCATACACCGCCACAGCATTGAGCACTTGAATCACCCTGTTCCTACAGGAAACCTACAGAAACATGGAAGTGTTTGAAACCTACTTGTAACCTAATCCGAAGCACCCCAGAACTATGGCTACTGCTCTCCACGTCCAAGGTGATATATTCATTAAAATTAATGAAAACAAAAAAGACACACACAAGAGCTTAACTACATGCAAGTGAATTTTCAGTACACAAACCACTGATTTTTAATATCAGTAAATCTAGGTGTAAAATTGTGTCTGCAGTTTTAAAGACCAAGGGGAATACATCACCCATTCTCAGTTTTGATTTACCTAAAGTAATTTCTTCTGTATTTGATATATTCAGGAAAACAAGTGAGCCTTGTTTTATGTCACTCTCTTCTAGTTTTAAAAAGGTCTCATTATTCTCAAAACATCAAGAGGGGATCGGTCTGTTTGGCAAACAGAGATGGCAGTGGACAGCCTTTCTCTTTTGGTGGTGAACGTCCATTCATCCATGATATAAACCAAATTCTCTTCTTCCCCTCCTAATTCTGAACCTGGTTGTGTCACTGGTATTCACATCCACAGAGAGACATCATGAACTTACAATTTCCAGAAACAAGAAAGGGGAAGATTAAGAGGAAAAAAAACACCAATGGGCATCAAGATATGACAAGATCAGGCATCTTTCAAAGTCATGCAGGAAAATTGTGGCAGAACCAAGGATCAAATCCAGACTCCCCAGTTTTCAACACACAACACTAACTGCAAGTGGTCTTATATACTACTTCTGATAAGAACGAAAGTATTCTGAAGTTATGCTGCCGAGAATAAAAATTAATTATGGTTCCATTTTTACAAAGTAGGGTAAGTGTAATTATCTCTACTGCACAGATCAAGGTGCAAGTTGAAGCAGTAAGCACTGAAGCGACTTGTTCAAGGTCAGACAGCAGGTCTGTAGTCGTTCTCGTCCATCTACTCTTCAATCCATTGGGATGCTTTTGAACCCAACTCTTATATGAATTCAAAGCTCAGAGAGTAGCATTTAATAATCCTACAAAGCATTTTGTTTCAACTGAGAACAAAGGTTTCAATAGTACTTGCATTTGCTATGAAAAAATTCTTAATGTCAAATTTCTTAAATAAATATCATCTTAACTAATATTCTTAGTAACTGAAAATTAAACCTGACATTCAGCTCAAATATTCTGGTTTTAAATTTCCCCATTGCTAAATCTTCAAAAAAAAGGAACATTCTGTTTGAATTTCTAAATGATTTGTGTCCAATATATGATTAACTATCATGAGATTTATTTACTTTGAATTATGTGTGACAGACACTAGACCAGCAGACTCACTGGGTCATGCAGCTAAGATATAAATAAAAGCAAATTTTATCTCATGACAATGGAGCCAGTATGTGAGCCTGTGGTGCTTCTGCAGAAAATGAAGATATCAGTGAAAATGGGTAGGTCTATAAGTAAGGGGTTCATTCTGGCCATACTCCAAACTCCCTGGACAAGCCAGTGCAGATCCTGAAACAATATAGCCACGCTGCCATAGCTCTGTGCTTGACCTAATAGGTCCTGCTGAGAAATGGAGATTATTACCTGCAAAGAAAGAAGGCAGCATTGCTTTTTCATGGCAGCATGGATCACATTGGCCCACCTGGAGCTTAGAAAACGAGCTTGCGTCTGACTGCAGTATGTGGATGTACCTTATATTTCTAAGTACAGTACAACAGGAGCCCTGTGGCATCTAAAGATAAGTAATGACAGTAATTATCTTAAAAAAAAAAAATAAAATCAGAGTTTCAACAGAGGTAGTGTCATTGCAGCTGCACTAATTTACACCAGTTTTGGATCCTATCCGGAGAATCAGAGTCAGAATGACAACACTGCGTATCGGTACGGCATCAAGCCTTGGGCGCTGGAACCCACGAACAATCTGCATCCAGGGGCTTCTCAGCCGGGATGCAGAAGGCTCAACGCGAGGTGCATCAGTCTTACTGTACAAGCACTGCAGAACCAGCAGTATGTGTCCAGAGCCTTGCAACCCCTTAAAAAGTTCTGCGTTCTTACTTAGGCATGCATATAAAAAGTAATAACCAGGTTACTGCATCTGAAACGACCTAAAAGAGCAGTAGGGCTTGGGAAGGAGAAATGAGAGACGAGATCAAAACTGCTGAGACAGTCGGAGAAAAAGGACAAGCTTTAAGGCTTATAGTCTCATCAGACCTAAGCCTGAAAGTGCATCTGTTTTTCCTACTATGTTGGTTCCACCTAATTAAAGATAAAGATACTACCTTTTCTTCCAGTTCTGCCTAGCATTAAAATAAGCAAAACTAAACAGATATTTGCTAAGAGGAAGCTGATTTCTTAGCTAGTGTCAAGTGCAATGGCACAAACAAAGTAAATCTACTGGCAACCCTTTATAGCTATTTATTCATTCAAGTACTGAAAGAACAATCATTTCCAGTGGGGTAGCTCAAATAGGCAAACATGACAGAGCTGAGTGGTAACACAGTGCAAAGGAATCATCAAAGATTTACTCTTGAGATATATGATAAACTCAACCATTAGAAATCTTCCATCTCAGCGCTTTCATGTGCAACCGCACATTAAGCACAAAACAGAACAGATTACAAAGGAAATACACTGTGTAAGACTTACTTTCCTCTCTCAAGCACCACCTTACTTTAAAAGACGTTTTTGCAGATGCACAGAATCGTGCTTTTGTTTGAACTAGAAGGGACCCCAGCTCAGGGGGTGCCTTCAGCTGCTATTTCTACATTTAGAAATATATCATTTGCAATATGGATGATTCAGAATTGACTAATTCTACTTTATTATCTTAAATCTATCTGGGGTTATACACATCTAAACACATTCTTCTAGTCTGTTCCTCTAGATTTATAGTCAAAGAGTTTCACTGTTACCTTCAACGGACACAGGATGAGGGTGGTACCAACATTAAAAGCATCTACACACTTTTAATTAACAGCAGCACAAGACCAAGATACAAGGCTGCAATGTTTTGTTCTGGCACCTTATGATGTCTAATTCTTTTGTCTGTTGTTGTTCTTCTATGCCATTTTGGGATCAGTCTTACAAATCCTGAACATGCTCAGTGGCTGGAGGTTACAGTACTGATCACAAAAGTCTTTCAATATTTTAAATTATTTGATGTTGGCTTCTGAAACATTTGCTATCAAGGGATTTTTTTAAGCTCTTTCAATACTGAAACTAGATCCATTTATACTTAACCCATAGCAACTAAATTTCACTCTTCTGTTTTAAATTACTTTGCTCCCTCTAAGTCGAAAAGATTCAAACTTGCCACTTCCATTCAAGAAGTAAAAAATGCTTTTTTATCTGCAATTAAGCACCTGTTCATATCTTAGGCTTTTTAGAAACAATATTTTAATGGCAAATTTGATTATTTAATTCTGCTGATCTTCATATTTCGCATATCACATCAAAGTCCTAACCAACTGGCTACAGAGTTATCATCTTGATTTTCAGATGTCCCAATTGCTATTTATAAGATTTTCAATGACCGTAACCCACAAGTTATCTGGGAAAAAAAGTTTAGCAGTTATGTAAGTTATAGACATATGGGAAATATAGAGGGAATTTACGCTATAGATCTCAACTTGACCATCTTCCCCCCCTTCTGTAAATTCCACATAGCCAGAGCTGTCTATCCAAAGGCAGCCCTCCTGCCTGAGTTTGCCTCATGTTAATCAGCATAACATCAGGAGAAACGTGAGAGTTTAGGTTATGTATCAGTATTTCAAGAAGTAAATCATAGAATACCTCAAGTTGGAAGGGACCCTTAAGGATCATCGAGCCCAACTCCCAGTAAATGGTTAAACTAAAGGATCCCCAGGGTGATCCATCCTCAAAAAAATCTTGAGAGGATTTAACTGTTTTCAGAATTGTTCCACCAGGTTCTTCTGCCAGGTGTCCTATCCGCTAAGCTAATGGATAAAAAGTGCAATGACAGAAAAGTGAACTTTCATACCTACTGCTTTCTCACACATCAGTGTTTATGAAACATTTTATTCAACATGACACAAAATTGTTTGTCTTCTCTTTCACGGTGAAAGAATGTAAAAAGGTTTGAATTCAGCTCCATTTGAACATCTTCTGCTAAATTGTCCTCTTCAGCAGCTGAAGTAAAAGACCTTCTATATCACCTTAGCAACAGGTCCCACAGGCACCAACCTATTTAGGCTTATTTATGGCACTCTGGAAACAGCAGCATTCCCTAGATCCCAAATACACTCCTGGTCTGGGGGAAGAATCTCTTGTAATTGAGAAAACAAGTTAACCTCAGTGACCCATTCAAACCTTGCCTGTAGTCTCCACTGATCCTCTGACGATCCAGACACCAGAGAACTATTTTGCCTGTTTCCTATGGAAATGCAGGTGATGCCACCTCTCTGCACACGCATATGTCCACAGGCATTCTCGACTTTTCTGCCTATTTGCAGGCCAATTTCTGTCAAACACAGCAGAGGTTATGTTATTACAATCTGTTATTAGGTTTGGATAGGTTTGATATAAACATCAGCCAGCTGGGAGAAGGAGCCTGAATTAGTGCTCTCACTGAATTAAATACCACACTGTAAGAGCTTCCTGTTAGGTATCTGAGGGTCCACCTAGGCAATGCCCCAAACACAGAGTAAGTCCTATTCGGACCTCTCAACTTACAAAATACCCCGAATCCAACCATGAAGGCTGGCAGGCAGGATTTGTCTGTTCCACTCACGTTTTGATATAGTGAAAATGCAAGAATTACGTGAGGAAAATGAAAAAGAAGTGATTTTTCCTATGTATATAAAGTTTGTGCCACACTGGATGGCTTCTGTGAACAATAGATGTTCATAATATTGTGAGTCTGAGAAGAAATTTCTTTTTAGCTACCTGCAAATGAGGTCAATTTCTTTCTTCTGTGGTTTTTGACAGGCTAATATTCATGCTCAGCTTATGTGAAAGCTATGGATGTATAGCTCGTCAAGAGCCCTGATTTCTCAGGTTTCTCACAAGCTCAACTGACCCACCTGGGAAGGCACCTTCCTTTCCTCCCCAGCCTATCCCTGGCCCCTGCATCAGCACACTAAATTGCACAGGTAAGCGAACAGAGTCCATCTCCTGTCTGGCCAGCTACAACTGCGGTGCTGATATGGGAATTACCCTAATTTATGTAAAAGGCAACTTTCTGCCTCTGCACCAGAGAGGGATCTGAGTCAGATATACATGTGAGCAGTGAGCACGCTCCTCAAGTCTTACTCACGCCTGTGCCTATCAGCAAAACAGCTCTGCAGCTCTGACACACTAGTGAAAAGAACTGATTTTTCCCTGCTCTGTGCATACATCAGATATTTTATTTTACTTCTAGATGTATCCCTCTGTAGTCAACGCTGAGGTCACCTCAGCATTTCTAGTTTGCTTCCTCAGCTTGAGATAGAAGATTGTTTACAGCAGTTAATCTTTTGCCTTTTCCAGCTCTTCCAACACCATCAAAACTTCATTTATATTTTCTTTTCTTTATTTCCATAAAGGACAGACAAGTACGCAAACCTGCTGGTGTCAACAATTATGACTACTGTAAACTCTTACAGTTTATTTGGTACAATACCCCCACAAACATTTTACAGTTTATAAATTCCCCTTAGTTGATTCTCTGAAGTTTTGTCAATACAAACTGAGAAGTCAGCTTGCATTTTTTGTTTTGTTTTTTAAAACCTTATGTTTTCCCCTTTCTCCAGATTATCCTTCCTCTCTTCTATCCTAATAGAAACATAATAGAACTTTATAAAATACTTGCTGAATGCTATTTAATATTACAGATAATAGGTACAAAGCAAGTTATCCCCTGCTATGCTTTTTAATGTAATACTTAATTCTGTACACAGCAATGATACTATTTGTTTTGTGCACTATTGTTGCAATTAAATTGGAAGATGAGAATTGAACTCTTACCAGCATTCTCTCAGATTTGTATAGCTACCTACATCAAACCTGCTTGAAAATTATCGCCTAAATAAGTTCTGACAATTTTTTTTTCTTCCTTTAGGAGCTACCCGAAGGGTCGCAAAAGGTTTTCCAGCAAAGACAACACCGATGCTAGACACAACCTAAGTCTTACCAATAGGTACACAACACGACTACAGAATGTTGTAGAGCACACAGAAATCTTTTCTGACAGCTCAGCCTCTGGGGAGTATTTCTGCTGTAAAAACCTTATTTTAATCAGGCAGTAGAAGAGACAGTAGATTCCCCTGCTGCTTAGCTAAGCTTCCTCTCCCACCACCTTCCACAACCTGCACAATAGCTCCGTCTCTTCTGTTGCTGAATTCTTGCTTGTCAGAAAAAACACTGCATATAGCAGCGGCACGTACTGACTGCAGCCATGACGACAGGAAGAAGCGTGGGGTATGGTCCTGTACCAACAGGCTTCTGCTTCCAAACCCGCGGTGCTGCGGCTGTCCCGCCAGGCAGCTCTCCCACCGACCGCAAAACGAGCATCATCCAGTAAAGACTCTGAGACCAGGCACTGTAGTAAGAACACTTCAAAAATAGCCAGATTCGGGGCTTTTAAGTACAACAGTATAATTTCAATTAACCCATTAATCACAAGTAAGTTTTGAAGTAGCAATTTCCGGTAGTAATCTAAACAGAGGAAACTGCTTAGAGAGAAAAGAAGTGTTCTGTAAGATAAATGGATGTCCCTTTGGTATAACACTTGCCCTACCATGCCTGTAGTGGTCAAACAAAGTGTACATTAGTTTCAGATCAAAGCTCCAAAGCTACTAAATATGTAAAAGATATTACTAGCTCTGATATCTTAGATCATCTTCTTGCCTTTACTCCTTGGCATTGTCACACATCAACCATACTACACATTCCTTTTGTAGAGTTAATAAATTATAATTTTTCTATGCCACCCTCTTCCAAACACTGTATGTGTGTTCCATATGCCAGAGACATAAAAAGGTCCCTAAGGCAGCAAGAGACTATTTTGATGTCTTCAAATATTATGGATGGGGCCCAGTGGGAGGCTTATTGCAGACAAGAGAAATAAGATGCCAGCCAAACGACGACCCCCGAGATGGCCAGGTCTCAGCTGCTGCAGAAGGTAACGATGACAACGATGACAATATTGATGCTTGTCAGCTACAGTCTGCAAGCTTCTACAACATAAAAACATGCCAACAGGACAATTTTGTATTGAGCTAAAAAAGCCTGTTACTCTTCAAGTGGAGTATGCAAAACAAGTAGAGACTTTCACTGGCCATTATACAAGAACTTTACCAACCACTTTACTAGGTGCCTTTTGCTTCTTTCTCATCTAAGGAGACATCCATTAATTTTTCTTTTTCCTAGTTCACTACATCTCTTCAATATGAGCTTCCAAGACCTGTAGTTTTAACGAGTTACAGTCATCTCTTAGTCTATGGAAGAGGAAGATATAACCAGCTGGATTTCATAAAGTGCTCGGAGTATTTTGAAATTAATTGCATGCTGCCTTTTTTTTTATTAATTCAAGGGGATCTTTCAAAAGCTTCAGACAGTGTTTATCAAGATGTCAAAAAATTGCAGTGCTTTTCTGTGAACTTCTACCTTTCTGATCAAAAGGCATCTCACCATTTGGGAAGAAAATCAGGCTCCCGCTCCTATTTAAAATAATAAAATAAAATGCAGGGAGTTGAATTTCAGCTAAGCTCTGCCTCTCTGATGGAAATGAAGCTACACCACCCTCTAAAGGTCATCACTTATCATAACTTCACTTAATTACATTTATTTTCTATATATTCTGTTAGATTTCTATAGCAGAAATCCCAGTTTTCTGGCAACCATTGAGTATTCCAGATGTATCAGCCTCAGCACACCAGTGAAGGAGCAGGACTTGGATGAACTCGGAAAGAACTGACTTCTCTTGTGCATGGCAGCCTCATCGAGGTGTAGACCCTATGCATATCCCCACGGCAAGCCTCAGGAAGGAGGACTGTAATACTCTACCCATACTGAACTAACAAGCCATCTTGCCTTGCACCTTACAGAAACAGGATTTAATGCTCAGTCTCCCAGCTCGCAGCATTTTCAAGGAGCCCAACACACCAAATGAAGAACCCAGAGAGCTGAAAACTAATTCATATGGTTGGGTTGAAAGAAAATCTTCCACAGCATCCCCTCATAACTCACCCAATTCCCATCCCCTGTAAAGATCCTACATCACCGAGAGCCACCCTGGGCTTTCCAGCAAGGGATGAGGTCTGACCTCCCCTACCACACTCATGTTGCTAAAGTAAACAGATCCCCCTTTTGCTTCCCAGCCGTGAGGTTGTGATTCAGGCAGACTTCGATGCTGTCTTTGCAGGAGGAAGGGCAGCAGCCCAGGTGTGCAGCTAGAGCACACTGGCAGGTCATTTCAAACACAGCTGTTTGCACAACGCGCAAAGCTGGAAGCAGCAGCATCTCAATTGCTTTTCCCCTCTCTGCTTAGCAAGTGCGCTTTGCTTTGCATTTCAGCTGTGCCAAGCGGGCACACTTGGCTAGTTACCCCAAATGAGCTGACAAACAGTAACACACTAAACTGCCTATTGCACCGCATTCAATCACGAGCTTATACCAGTAATCATTTGCAAAGGGAGCAGCACTGCAAAACAAACCAGGATTTCTTAAATAAAAGAGCTGTTGCTGGAAAAAAGGAAGAAAGGGGAGTTTGTTAGGAGGCTTTTCCTGATCCCTAGGAAAGTTGCCTTACTCTGAACTGCAGGAGGATTCCAGAATCCATCCTGTTCTGACCTGCTCTGCCCAACATCAGTTGTTCACACAAGTTGCATCCAACTTTAGAGAAAAAAATACTTTCGTGCTATTATAACTGGCAGATTGCATGTTTCTCTGGTAAATACACATGTCCAAATTATCATAATAGTAAAATAACAGTTTTAATCTCATAAAATAGTTTGGGTTGGAAGGGACCTCTAAAGGTCATCTAGTCCAACCCCCCTGCCGTGGGCAGGGACATCTGCAACTAGATCAGGTTGCTCAGAGCCCCGTCCAACCTGGCCTGGAATGTGTCCAGGGATGGGGCATCCACCACCTCTCTGGGCAACCTCTGCCAGTGCTTCACCACCCTCAGCGTAAAACATTTCCTCCTTATACCTAGTCTGAATCTACCCTCTTTTAGTTTAAAGCCATTCCCCCTTGTCCTGTCGCAACAGGCCCTGCTAAAAAGCCTGCCCCTAATCTCACAAGTTCATAGTTCTTAAGATTTTTCTAGTTGGATACAAGATCCCATAGGTGTATTCCTCTTAGCTATTTTCTGCAGATATCCTCAAAGCTGTCTGCGGCCTGCTGCTAAACAGCACAGATCTGAAGTGGCTGTGCAACACACACAGGCCATGCTCCTAATGCACAACTCGCGTCTTTCATTTCTACCCTCAGAAACCATGTTCATTCCAGCATTCAGCAGCTCATGTCCTTACCCAGTGAGCAGAACTCTGCTACCTTATCTTTACGTTGAACTGTTATCAACTGCAGCAGTAACAGGCATCAGAAGCTAACATTAAATAAATCACATCTTCAGAAAGGAAAAAACAAGTGAAGCAGCTGTTGCATTTTCAAACTTCCCATAATCACAAATAAATATTTCAGTTAATGAACGTGTCTGTGATAACAAAAAGATGCCAGGTTTGTTACGAAATATGTATCTATTTTTAAAGGTTACAATTTAGTGTTGTTTCAGCTTTGTACTTCTCTATGTTCTCCCAAGCAACTAGTTTTGAAAGATAAGTATTTTCAAATTGTTCCTTTCTACCAAAAAAACAAACTGTTTCACAATGTAATTCTGCGATGTTTTGATGTAGCTTTTGTGATTCTTTTTTCCTCACTTCACAAATTTTCATTTGCCATGAAAACAAGAAACTAAGACACTTCCAAATTTAATGTGCACATATGTATGTGTGTGTTTCTTTAACTTCACATAATCTCATCCTCCCATCATCTTCATTTTGCTCTGACTAAAACAAACTACTTCTTCACTTTCCATTCCAAGAAAACATAAGATCATTAATGAGGATACAGCGCTCATGACAGTATACAGCCCCAGGCACCAGTGGGCAAGAAAGACCCATCCTTTAGGAGAAGGAAATGAGCAGACTCCAGGAACGTTCCCACAGTGTTTACAATCACGTAAATCTTCCTGTGGCAACTCCTGTTAATTCACAGTCTGCTGTACGTAATCTGCCTAAAATCAGAGGATTCAGTGTTACAATTTCTTCTCACTACAAGAAAATGCATCAAAGAAAATTATGACTATTATCATAACACTATGAAACCCAATAAAAATGCATGTGTCTAAATTATTGGAAACTTTTATATTCTTAAAAAATATTCTCCCCATTTTTATTTGACATTATTTTATATTAATGCATAAAGGGAAAGGTTCTTCAGTTCTTAGGAATATTAAAGCCCGGGCAGGCTATGCGGGCACTGCACTCTTTTGCTCATCTCATCTGTTACATATGGGCATACAAGGAAAAGGAAGACATGACCTGCCTGAAAGAAAACATGTAAGGTGAAACCGAGAACATTTTTCTTTGTTCCTAGCGGGGAATCCACTAGACCACACTGTACCTATTGGTCATATGTTCTGCCTCTGATTTCTGTAATTAAACACATGCCAGAGAACACAAGTGCAAATATTATGAGCCACCTATTAACATCTAACCATGCAGCACCTCTAACACCTCCCTTAAGAAAGGGGAGACAGTCCTTCCTGTTGTGAGAGCATCTGTTTACACCAGTTTAGCCGAGGAAAAGTGTTTTACTGCCAGTTATCAAAGCAAACTGCTAGGGAATGGAGGCTGCAAACACACCCAAGTGCACATTGACTTTTGTGTCAGAAGCATTGATTCTTCTCCCTTTCTCATCCCAGTCAGGATTTCCACTCTCTGCTCAGGAAAAGCGTGTTTCTTGTTCCCAGAGCAATAATGACAATTTCTATGCAGCGAGGCAGAGTCTAGACAGAACTCAAAATAAGGCCAGACAGGGGAGAACCAAATTCTGACATGAGAAGTCAGAGAGAGGTTGAGCATCTCGGTGATAAACATCTCTGCAGCATTGCTCTGCTCCGCTCCAATGGAGGATCTCCATCCCTCCACTGCTGTCAGCTGGAAAAGGCTTCCTTGCTGTTTAAGGAGGCTGAAAGTAACAGCCTCAGAAAAACGTGCAAGGGGGCATGAACACAGTAACGGGAAGAAAAAGAAAGGAATAAAACCTCTCTCTATTTCACACTCATGCCACGGGTCTGAAATCCCACATGCAGAAGTTGAAGAGGAACAAGAAAAAAAGCCCAGGCTGAGAGTCGTCTTTAACAAAACCTAGGAAATTTGAATCATCCGTTTGCATCACATTTCATCACACCAATAAAGCCAACCAGGTTATAGTATCTTCTACAGGCTGAAGGTTTTCCTACCGTTCCCCAAGAGAACTGAAGGCACCCAAATCCTTCCAGAGAGTAAACCTATTGAGAGACAGAAAGCATGCCATGAGCAAAGCAAATTCTTTGTTATTCAAACACCACTGGTTTTGTTCTAATGAAATAAATAGTTCAATAATTAGCTATTAAAAGTCTGCAACAGGTCCCAGTTCTCACAATTTGCCTCTAGCCTCAGCTTCCATTTGTATTATCATCTGATTACTCCTACTATCAGTTATATTTAAATCTTTCAATAGTTCCATAAACATGCAAAGCTCTTTAGAAGAAAAATACCACATTTTCAAAGACACGCTGAAGTAAGTTACACGCAAAAAGAAATTCAGGGGTAGGAAACTGTCCTATAAAACTAAGCACATGCTTGTTTTATAGCAATTCATTCCAGAATCCATTGCAATGGACAAGATGAAGATCCATATCCCATCAGTGAAGACCACCTGGGCACTTGGTGAAGGTTATAACCCTATGCCGCTGCTCATAGACACAGGAGCACAGTCTCGGAGACTGCCTCACTCCTTTCCCAGAATCTGGTGTAGAAAACCACACCCCTGTGAAAACCATCTCCAATCAGTTAATTATCACACTTTATAGAGAATCTTACAACTATTCAGCACTTCACATGCCCAGCGTAATTCAAAACAAACTCCAGGATCTTTATTGCTACAACATGACCCTTTTGCTTCCTTTTCTGTTTTTATTTAATTTTGTAGCTTCACTGTTGAGAAACTGCCTATCTTACAGCACGCATCTCAGAAGGTTTAAGTTTTCTGTTCTAACCTATTTCCTCATAGCTCTACTCAGTGGCATCTGAAAGTTCTAATGCAGCAATAACGACCCTCTGCACAGAGCCGCCCCTTTCCCACACCCCTTACAGTTTAAACTGACGTAGGGGAAGGAAGAATTATCCCTGCTTTGCAGATGTCAAACTGAAAGTGAAGAGAGAAGTCTTACATTTTAAGAAATGAGGTGGAATGGTTAGGGAAGCGATAGGAAACTTGCTTTCATTTACCGAGGTATCTGCATGCTCCATGGCTAAGCCAGAGACCTGGAAACAAAACCAAAGCCAAGAACGCCAACACCACCAAGCTCCAACCACTCACCAAAAATCACGTTCAGAGGCCCTGGGGCAGGGGGTTCACAGCATGTTCACTGAGCTGGAAAACGTAGGCAAGCATACTATGGAATAACCAGTCTGAAATACAGTTAATATAAAATCAGGAGGAAATGTAATATGTCTGTTAGAGGATTTCTAAATTAATACCAGGCTTGTAATGACATGGAAGTGAAAAGGCTAAGGAAACGTAGAGGTATAATAGAGAAATCTGGTCTTTGAACAGAAGAGTTAGCAAGTCTCTAAAATGAATTTCCAGGTCCACATCTAAAATACTGGAAAAGCTCTTTGCTACACATGACAAAAAAGATCACAGTAATTTCAGACACCACCAACAGAAATTATAGACCTGAAAGAGAGAGAACTACAGCGACACCCGAGAAGTCAATAGAGGAAAAATCTGTAGAAGGTTATAAAGAAATTAACAGATAATATGGAGGAGGAGAAGGGACTAGTGAGATTAAGAGCTAGAAAATGTTTGCTGACATCATGATAAGACCTGTAATTTAAAACACAACTAGTCAAAACACTAGCAAATGTACAGTAATTAAATAATTGGCTAAGAAATAGAGACACACTGACCAAATACATCTTTCCGTGCTTTGTGATTTCTAAGGGCCAATTTCATCCCAAATGTTTCCTTTCAACCAAGTTGTACCAAGGATTAATTTGTCTCTGTAATTCCATATGAGTCTGGTGATTACCTTCTTCCTGGGAACAGAAGAAACACATTACTGAAGATTTGTGACTCTTTGGAAAAACAGCATTACCCTTCCGGCACAGTCTGCGAGCAGAGGGGAGAGCTTGCTCAGTGGGTATCCTGGGACACGAAGGAGCAAATATATTAAAACCGACCTTTTCTGAAAGCGCCTAGAACTCTAGGCCACTCGATTTGACTTTAAAACTTGAGGGTCCAAGGCCCAGGAGTTATTGTTTGGGAATAGCATGCGACAGCATTAAAAACCTTCGCACTATACATATAATACATTTTTTGCAGATGGCACATTTATGGGAAAAGGACCCCTGTGCCTCACATCGCCATGCCATCATAAACAAGAGCTACACGGGTGAGCTGCTCTTAAGCAGCCACACAGAGACACCGGAGGGAGCGAGGTCTCCTTCTCCGTCCTGCCGCCTGGGAAGGAGCTGGTGGGAACTGCAGCTCCGACGCTCAAGACGAGCAGCGGCTCAGACGGTTCCTCCCAAAGGGCTGGAGAGACTCGGGGTGAAGACCCGGGATGGCCAGGACTCCTGGCAGGGGCGGGCGGATTACAGCCGCCTTTCCACGGGGGACAGATCCACCAGCTGCAAGCCCACCCAGCACCTCCCTGGTGTGGAACAGCACCGCACAGGCGCAGAGGAAGCCCGGTTTCTGCTGCACAAGCAGAGGCGGTAGCACAAGAGCCTTTTCTTCCCAGCCACAGGCTCTGCCGAAGCTACGCAGCTCCCCCTGTTGAAATCAAAGCTCATTCGTTGGGATTTTTTTTTTTTTTTTTTTTTTTTTTTTTGAAGTTTCATGTCAAAGTTCAGAACTGGCTACTCTTGATTGCATGATGAAACGGTGCACAATCAATGCGGTGATTCTCAAATTGCAGTCTGTAGATTGCTCTGACAACATTGGCTCTTTTCCAGACGACCAACAGAGCTGCTGCTGCTACCACAAAGGTGGACTTTATCCAAACTGAATGCAGGGTTTAAGTAACAGAGCTGGTGCCCAACCCAGCACTCGCTATGGAGATGCTCAACAGGTTCTGTTGAGACAAATAAAGCAAGTCACAGGAAAGCCGTCCTTAAAATGACAGAATCCATTTCTCTTTTTTTTTTTCTTTTTGAAGAAATCTCTGCTTTCCTTGAATCATTTTTCTTATTTCAAAGGTTTTGTCCATTTCTGTGCACTTTGGCAAAGAAATTAAATACCCCAATATTTCTCAGAAAATAACTATTTTTTTAAAAATATAGTTTTCAGCAATTTTCAACATTTTTGATCCACAACAGTTACTGATCCTGGCTTGGTGGGGGTGGGGGGTGAGGCATTGAGAAACAGTATTTTGTCCAAAATGTCCATAGGAACAATTTATCCCACCTAGTTCTAAGCATAAGAACTTGTTTGGGTCTTATGCATAATGCAGGCCCCACAAATTCAGTTCCTGCTGTAAATGCAGTAATTCTGATTGAATTAGATCAAGCATTTTAGAGAGGGGGCAACAAGGAGGGAAGAGAGGAAAGACAAAAATTCCAACTAAATGTGATTTTAAAGTTGTAAATTATAAAGCTACGAAAAAGTCCTCATAAACTACCCCTGTGGTTATTGACCATGACTAACATTTCAACTGCAAAAGATTCTGAATTGGAAGTCAACTAAGTTCAGCTTCTGTTGACCTGAGATTCACAGGGGACTGACGAACCGTTTCCGACTGACTGGAGAAATCCTGTTCTCATCTAAGTAAGCACACACTGTTATCAAGTTGTCCCATACCTTCTCTGACAAACTGTATGGATTAGACTTCTTGAGTTTCTCAGTATACCACATTTTCCATTTTTTAAATCATTTATGTAACTATTCTCTAAATACACTTTTTCATCATTGTTTCTCAAGGAAAGAGAAACAGATACAGCATTCCCAGACTCACCAGGATTTAATAGCCGGTTTTCACGTATATTGGGCCTCTACTCAATATACACTTGTTTCAAGTTTAAAGGCAGTTTTAGCCACAATATCACACTGAGAGCTCATGCTGAGCTCTCGCAACCACTTCAGTAAGTTCTTCTCTACAAGCATGGCCTCCGTTTTCCATTCCCAGCTATGTAACTTTGCAGTGAAAGATGTGTTCAGCTACACTCTTCTTCACAATTTAGATAATTCATTGCATAATAGTCATCTCTCCTTCATTGTAACCACTCTTCTTTTGCTATGTTAAAAAATAAAAAGTAATTTTGTGCTTTATTTTTCCCCAAATTTCAATTATGTCAACACTTTTACTTAAATTAACTAATAGTAACTCTTGAAAATGATGTTTGATGAAATCCATTTTTTCATAAATTATTCTAAATTACTACTGTACCTGTAAATTCTCATGATGGAGGTAAGGAAGCGCCATACAAATAGAAAACAAAAGGTAGCGGCTTCCCCAGCAGATTTACAGACTTCTGTACCTTTGGGGCCAATAGGTAAAACAGTATACAGGTAAACGGACAGAGACAGATCTATACAAAGGGAAGATTAGTCATCATGAGAGGCACTGATCTCAAAACACCAGCTGTTTCACTACTGATGAAGGAAAGGTTAATGGAAGGTCTCAACAAAGAATAAATAAGACATTTACCACTAAAAGGAACAGCTTGAAAGAAGACACCACACACCTTGGAAATTCAGTGGAGTCAAAAAGCCAAAGGAAAATGAGATTTCCAAGGAGAAGACATCTGCCGTTGCACACATGCAGCAGTGAGGAGGGAGAGGGTGCCTCACTGCAGAGAAAACATTGACCTCTTTGCATCAGAGGAAGCATCTCTGTTTGCTTTCCTTCTGCATTTCTGATACGAAATCCTGCCAGGCCAAGGCCACGGCCTTTGTAATACGCGAGAGAAGACAGAAGCAGCTAATCACATTGAAGAAGGGAACAAATATCAGCCGTGCATATGTATTTAGCGCTCCTCCTCGATCTGTGAAGTGTGCCAAAGCATGTCACTCAGTGAAGCACTGCTTCCCTCTGAGAAACAGGGCCAAATTCTGCCTTATCACAAATTTTGAGACTGCTTAGTAGAGGGGGACTTACTTCTCGTCTCTTCAAACTTAAAGCTGTTATCCTTGCCTTACCCTACTCTCTTTAGCAAAACTGTGTACTAAGCATAATGTGAAAGAGTATTTAACCTCTGGTATATGGATATAATTATCCCTACTCTGTTTTGACAACAGACAAAGCTTTTCAGAGCTTTGTCTTTTGTTATCACGGCAAAATAGAAGACTAGGGGCAAAAAAAAAAAAAAAAAATCAACAGATGGATAGTAATATTGACAGCCCTGAACCCTGAAAAATCATCAGTCATTCTCCGTAAGGATCATGGCATTTGAATTACATTTTAATTACTTTGTGAGCTCCTAAAGTGCCTTTAGGACATATTTAAAACTTTTCATACTATCTGGTTACAAGGAGAAACGCTAAATTTTGTAAGATCAATGATAAAACTGGAAACATTGAAAAGGTATAGAGTTTGCATGTCTAATACTTTATTTTCATATTAGAGACAAGAATCTTCCCTCTTCCATCAGAATTTAACAGGTTACATAACCCTAGGCTCACATTTGTATTTTTAAGCCTCCAACGTTTGGATTAGAAATGAGACAAAACCTATTTTCCCCTCAATTATTAATTGGACATAAGGAGTGTTGGCTGCAGAACTCAGGAGAGCAGGTTTTCTCAAACTCCGATGCTTTGTCAACCGTTTTAAGCTGACAAAAAGCTTTTCTGGAGCTTGATGTTACTTTCTCTCTTAGTAATCTTTACGCTTAATTGCTATAATTAATATCTACTCATATAATTAATAAATTCTTGCACAGTGATAGTGATAAAGGTGTCAGAATTGGGATCAGAGGCTAAAAAGATACAAGCTGTATTAGACAGTCCCTGCCCCAAAAGACAGCAATGTACCACAGAAGCCTGAAAAACACCCAATGAAAGACAAGAAAACCAGGATAAACAGAATTAACCCAGAAAATCAGGGACAGAAACAAATAGGAAAATCAAATAACTTGATCCTGAAACTCAGAAATGGTTTTGTTCTCATCTGAGCCCATCCTGTTTTTCCCTCACTCCACTTAAGAGGCTCTGCTCCTAAGAACAGCAAGACACAGTGCAACTCCTGACCCGCGCCATCCTTCATCAAAGGTTTCTGTCTCTCAGAGAAGTCAGCCTGTACCTCGCACAGCATCTGTCTCCCTAGGCTAGCTTTCTCTCTAGTCTGCCTTAGTGTGATTATGCAAAATATGCAAACCAAGTTGCATTTTCCTCATTAAAGAATTAAGTAAAGTATGAATAAAAACACATTAACTCCTACCTATCAGGCTTCCATAGATTGTTTTATTTCCTTTAAGTAGCCTTCAGGAGCTGTACTTTGCAAAACAGAAATTGGAATTCAGAATTGTTTGAGTGTGTTTGGAAACCTTTAGCTATGCAGATCTATTTCCGTAAGAGACTTCTGACATTGATAAGAAGGCAACACGCTCTTAATTTATTAGTACTAAATTGCCCTGGAAAAGATACTGGAAATTCAATTATATGGGATATACAAGATAAATTTTAAAAAATCCATAACACAAGGTCATCAAGAGGAAGGAATTACTGTCTCCCCTTAAAATAAAACCAAATCCAACAACTTGGTGACACACTCTGAAAGGAAAGGTAAACATTTTCCATTTGCTCAAATCATTTTTTCCATCACAAAGATCCAAAGGTTTTTGTGTCCAAGCTAATAAAGTATTCAAACAGCTCCCAACTCCTTCTCAAGGTCTAAATAATCTCACTTTTGTGATTCAGAGGTAAATACAACGTTTACAGTATTCAATTAATCTCCAGACAGCTGACAGAGTTAATAACATCTCGGTTGGGCAAATGGAAAAGAAAAAAAAAAAGACTAATACCAGCCACAGTTACTTGTGTCATCAGCCTTTGCTGCAAAGACTGGGAGATGGTTCCAGAGCAGTTTCTTATTTTGATGGCTTTTCAGTCACATTGAGTAAGCAGCAATAAGCCCAGACAGCTGAAACAGCAGCACTGTTCACCCGCAGCCATCCTCTTCCTGCATTTCAGCATGTCATGATCACAGAAATGTCATGAGTAACAACTTTTTTTTTTTTTTAAGAAGTGACATCTTCAACCAATTGAAAGCAAAAATCAGCCATGGTACTTGGCTTGACAGAGTAGCAGTCACAGTGAGCGATCATTTAAAAATGAAAATTGTATGTTTAAATTAATGCTCAAAAAATCAGCAAAGTATTTTTTAAATTAAGGTTTAATTGCTGACCTTTTGAAACCAGGCCTATATAGAGTTTGTCTAGACTAGACAAAGGAAAAAGAAACTGTGCATCAAGAGTGTTTGTTTGGCTGGTTAGGTTATAGCAGAAAATAGTGGATTTCAGTAAATATCCATTCACCCATTTATAGAGCCCTCTGAGTCTTGCACAAACACTACCCAGCAGATGTGCTCTGGTAATCTCATGCAGGTTATGAAACAAGCAGTACCTTGAATCGTACATTTGAAGAAATTTTGCAGAACAACAGGCTTTAACACATTTCCTAGTCTTCTCTTCCAAAACATAACGGGACTAGATTTTCTGCAGATTCCCCAATATTATGGATGTAGTTATCCAAACAAGTTTACAACACTGTTGCGACACCTGTCTAAATACTGATAAAGGCTTATTTAATGCAATGTTTATTCTCCTGTAAGAGAGAGATCCATTTGAAATACACTTAGAACATTAAACAAAGCACAGACAATAGAAAACAAAGACAAATCACCGTATGAAGTACCAAAATCATCTCAATCTACTTCCTGCACCAAAGTTTTGACAGTAGTGATAGAAAAGTATATTAAAGTAAAACCCAGATTTTGTTGCTACAGGTGAGAAAATGGAAAAAAGATGATACTCAAGTTGGACTTCATGATTTTTCACCTTGAGCACGCTAAAAGATAAATTTAGATTTTTTTTAAAAAACATGATCAATTGTAGATGATGCCTACAACTACGGGAGGTTCATTCAGTCAAAGATCACTGACAGTATGTTATATGTTATTGGTCTGTCTCAGCCCCTATGCTAGATATACCATTGTCAAACTTCATTGTGATTACCTGAAGTGAAACAAATGCATTAAAACATGCTGCCATGTTATGTTAACAGATCTGAAGTTGTATAGTGTCATTCCATTACATTGCATCTTAAACTGATTTAATATTGTGTAATACAACATCACAAATTGGTAAACAAAGGATAACAAGCCTGTCTACCTGATGTCAAGTTAGTTTGCAAATTAAGATCATTGTATATAGAAGGAAACACCTTCCCTCTTTACTGACTGTTTAAGAGTGCTTTTCTGTATACCTGGCCAAGGTATTGCCCTAGCATTTGCATTTCTCATGACCTTCTAAGTGTATATTCCTATAGCAGCCCTGTAAGGCAAGTAGAATCATTTCCCATTTCATAGACAAGAGGTTAAGCAACAAAGAAAGCCTAAAAGATATATCCAAAGTCAAACAAAAAGTCGTCAGTATTGTTTTCCCAGCCTCTGGCCAAGCCTTTAACCACAGGACAATCCTGTATTAAGTCTTAAGATTGCAAAAATCAGAAGTTACAGTAGGAAAATTTACTCAAAAGAACGAAAGCATCAAGGATGCAATAGTTGCTTTATTGCACATGCCACCCAGTTATGCACACGTGTCCTTGGTCTCATGGGCAGCCAACCCCACGCTTCCCATCCAAGCCAGGCAGCTGCACGCAGGAGACAAGATATCCAGCGACATGGGCCAAGACCACCAGATGCTGGAGACTATTTAGGGAAGGTATCGGTATATACTTCTTCCACACATATACCCTTCTTTATTATTTATAATTTATGGTACTAGACACTGTCTATAAAAAAAAGAACAGAAAAAGGACTGCAGACTAATAGACAGACCTTTGGCTTGATCCAACACAGCTATTCCTGAGATCCAGAGAAAGAGCTTCAGAAGACAAACATTAAGCCTAACGACAGAGAATAACTGATGCTTGGAAGTGGAGACAGTGGCATACTTGGTAAAACATGAGTGTCACAGTGACAGTAAATTCGTGCTGGTAAAACAGACACTAAAAGCTTGGTGATAAACCACTGGTGCTCACTGCCCCTGGTCCTCTGGCAGATCTGTATCAGGGACCTCCTCTCAGCCGGCACATGCAGTGCGACCACAGCAGAACGCTGCAGTTCAATATCCACAAGAGCTCAAACTCAATCCCAACTGACAGTGACCCTCAAAGCGTTCCAGCACACAGGTTCTCCCAAAGGGGTAACTATCAAGGAAACAGATAACTGCCAAATCCTCTTCCCTGGTGTTCCAAGAACACAGCAGAGATGCTCTGAAAACTCTCTGGAAAACCCAGAGTGGGATACAGTGCAAAAACTTGTTTCTGGGAGGGAGTGTATTTGAACATACTCACATCCCTGCCTCTGTATCACACAGACCTGGCAGGGCTCCGAGGTGAAGCAGAGGACCAAGTTGGCAGACGCTGCTACAATCAGGCTGAAAGCTGCTGTACCTTAATCTGATTATGGGTAGAAAATAACATGCAGGCCTCTGTGTGGTGTAGACTCACCTTTGACTCCTAGAATGCAGGGTTGAGTGGTAGCGCAGCAGTATTTTGACAGACTGATCCACTGCTTCCGTCTCCATTTTCTGTGGAGAAAGTCAGAGGAGTTAAATCAGTATGCAGGATAAGGAGACAAAGGCAAATCACCATAATTCCCACTAGAAGCCAGGTAGGGAGACTTAGAGCCTAATAACAAGGAAAAAAATAGATTAAAAAGAAAAGCAGTCTCCCCAAACCGGAAGAATGCCATGCTGCAGAAGGCCAAAACAAGTGCTTGAAGCTGCACTTAAAATCCATGGGTGGCTGTTATCTCAAACCAGTGTTTTGAGAACAGAAGAGATTCTCCTCAAATTATTAAACCGATTTCAAGTGAGATCCTTCTGGCAGACCCATGAGAAGCTGTTACACCCCACACCAAATCTAGCCTCTCAGATGAGAGAGGAGAAAAACAAGCACTTTCCACCCCAGCTGTGAGCAGGACTTGCACACCAGCAACTTTTGGCACTTACCTCACTCCACGCCAAACTCGGATTGAAATTCAAAATCCAACTCCTCAGTGGCTTGGAAGCAAAAGCAGGAAGAGAGAGGGAAGAGACAGTCGGGCAAGAACTTGCACTACTGGAAAATCATCAGTCTGCCTTGAACTCTCAGCAGAATAGTTTCTCCAGCTCAAGGACATGCTTGGTGACCGCTGTCAGGCTCTGATGGTTGAGCCTCTGATGAACCAAACCTCGGCGCACGTGAAGGTGGGCAAATTGAAACCATTGACTTGATAAGCTTCAGTAAGGAGAACGCCACGTGTTTCAAAGCCAAAAGGCAGCTCTAAGGCAAGTTCAGTCCCACTGTTCCATTTTCATCTGGACTGGAGCTTTAGTCTGGCCTCATCCAATGACTCGTGATCAGCATCTTTAAAATTCAATTAGAAACAAAGATAAAGCTGTAAGATAAGTACAGACATACTCAAAGCTGCAGTCTTTTCTATTTGCTTTTTTTCAGCTAACAGTTTGGTCACTAGAGTCAGACTACTTAAATAGGTTTTAAATCTTGCAGGCCTTTGAAGACTTTAGGTCACACAGAGAACAACTGTAGCAGACAAAGTTTTGGCAGTTTATAATTGTCTGTTGGGGTTTCTCTTACAGATAATTATACGAGATTCGCTTTTACAGTTTAACTAATTAACACAACCTCCTTCATCCATTAATGTCACTGATACTCTGGTCTCAGCCCTGCAAGGGTATCCTCATGGACATGGAGAAGTAGAGGAAATCAGAAGGGTCCTATTATCTTTTAAATGCCTTGCAAAATCTCTAAGACTCCTGTTACTTTCATCAGTGTCTTCCTAACTGCTTTGGTTCCAGGCCAAGACAGCAATTAAGTCCACGCTGCTATTTAAAAGCATAGGAATAACCCAACTGAAGTTAAACAAACGAGTAATCTAGTAAGTATAAAAGCACAGCCGTATCTTGTACACAGCTGCATTTCACCTCAGTGCAGACAAACTGATTTTCATTTCCTACAGATCAAATAGCTTCGAACTCTGGAAAAGTCTGAAGTCCAAACCTAGGAATGAACAGCCATTCTCTCAGTTTTATTTGTAAAACTGGCTAAACCCACAACTCAGACTTTTCTACTGGAAGACTTCTAACATACATAGATACTGTAGTCTAAGGACAAGCACTATTCTGTGTTGGGTGGCCATGGCAATCCATTAAATGAAGCAACTATATTAGGAAAATATGTCTGCAATTTTATTAGCTGTTCTGAGGCAGACATGGTGATCTGAGGCTAGAAGATTTATACAGACAGTATATTTTATTAGATCAACTGCTGGAACTGGGGAAAAAAATCCGCAACAGACGAGCTCTCAGACACACAACATGAAGACAGTTGTCCCCATTACAGCAGTCAGTCTAATAAAAATATATTACCTCCTACTATAAACCTTCCTTCTCTGTAATTTTCGTCATTGTTAATGCAAAAACTTTTTCTTTAAGTGACTCATGCTTTCTTTTTTTAAAAAATTTTCTTCTTTTTGTGTTGACCACAGGAGAAGTTACACCTCAGCTATAGAAGAACCCCAGTAAACAGGAGACTTCTGGAGCACATCAGCCACTTAAGCCTGGCACTGGTGCTAGCACTCACTGTTTACATTATCACCGCTGCCTCCAGCCGCATCAGCGGGAGGATGCCATTGCCTCTAGGGTGGAGCGATTAGCACAAGGCTGCTCTTATTCCTGTGACTCCCCACAGCTCAGTCTCTGCCACCAGAAAAAAAAAAATGTAAATACCCTATTGATTTTAAGAGCTACACCCGAGTTTGTCTCTCATTGCAATTCCTGAATTTCTTGTTCGTTCCTTCCCATATGCATACTGCTAAGATACTTCGCCTTAGCAAGCAGTGTAATAACCTCTCCACTGACAGGGGATGTGTATCTTGCTCAGCTGTGTCAAAGGTTCACATAAAATACCCTCTGTGACCTTGATGCAGATTTAATCTGTCATTGTACACTCAGTTTAGCTCCAGTCTTGCCTTTTTGCAGTCCTGTCCTAAAAAAGTCAACTAGAGATCTTTTCATTCACTTGCAACGTATTGAGTGACCTTGGCAATAGTCTAATCTATCTTGGCAGATTCAAGATAGAGAAAACAAGCAATAGACATAGACCTGCTGGTTTCTGCTATTGATCAGCAACTTGAGTGAAAGCTCATTATGAGCAGAAGGAACGTGTCAGGTACAAGTTCTCCTACAGAGCAGCAAGTGAGATGAAGAAACTCCTACCCAAAGAAAGGGCGGCTGTGCTTTTGCTTTTGGTGGGGGGGTGAGGTATGGCTGTGGGAAGGAAGAAAAGAGGGAAGGCGAGAGAGAAGGAGCAGACAATACTTCATGTGTAGTGAGGCTATGCATCAGGAACTCCCAATTAAGTAAACTAAGTTTTGTAATTTTTTAGCTAAGTAAACATTTATTTTCAAATTAGCAAGGTTACATTGTCAAACTTTACAACAAAAAAGGCCAAACTCTTAAGAAAATACTGTTTCTTAGTGTGTATATATATATACACACTTAGTGTATATATATACACTAAGATAATATATATACACACTAAGTAATATTCTATTTAGAGTATACCTTCTGCTACTCATAGAAACTCAAATAGAATATCTAACAACACAAGAACAGTGAAATGAACTCCTATTATTTTACTGGCAATCAGTGTGTAACGCAGAAACTTACTGATATGATTGTTTGAATAGCACTGCCTCACCTCGAGACAGGTCTTTTTATAACTCAAGACAACTACCCTGTACTATCTGCTGAAGCACATCTACCGTGACCTAGTGCATCTCCTCCAGCCTCCCCAGAGCACAAGCTGGCAATCATGCCATGCTGTTTGGCACTTTTATCATCCTCTTTCCTCAGACTGCCTTTGTGCCCCAGGATGAACAAACACAGAGGAGACTGCTTGCCTGTCTCTGTATTTTATGGGGGGAAACATAAGCAACACTCCTTTCACATAATGCCCCAAACAAAACACTGCTTGGTTGCTGGGAGAGACGGCACCAAAGTCTCACCCATCGCTAGGACTTTAATTGGGGACCAAGAGGAGCGTTTGCTCCTGCGAGGGAGCTGCTCCCAGGGTAAGAGCCAGAGGCAGTTCCTGGATTCTGGGGTCTCTCAAATCTCCTCCTCGCAGCAGGAAGGCAGTTCAGATGACCAGCGCTGCAGTCCGAACTCTTACCTTGGCTTCAGCCTTGGAGTTAACAGCCACGCTCACGTTTCTCACTGGCGCTGCACTCCTGTTATGTCTTAAGATTTGTAAGCAAATACAACCACGCTTTCTCTTACTGCATGGTGGCTTATCCTCCAACCTCCACAGGTCAAACCCATGTCAAAATTTCACATAAGTATCAGACGGTAAGCTGAGCTTGACGAAAATGAAAATTTCCAGCATCCAGCTGAGAACAGGAATATACGACACTGAAGGATGTTTACTGCTCTCAGACTTCACACCAGGCGAAAACATGGCAGGGGGAACAGACAATGGAGTAATCGAAAACAACCAGGAGTAGGCACACACAGGGAGGGGGAAGTGACAGCACTGGACAAACCCTACCTGGGAAATCTGATTTCTTTTACGTTCCTCAGTTTTAGAAGTCTAACCCTAGCTCATTTTATTCTGCCTGCATGGTCTCCTTTAAAGGGTCTGTTAGTTCAAAGACAGACTCAGTTGTCCTCCCTTCAATCATACGCCCAAAAAAAAAAAAAAAAAGGCAAAAAACCTCTAGATAAAAATTAGGTAGATCAAGACATCAAAAGGAGAAAAATCACGTAGCAGAACTCTGGGGAGAGATATCAAGCAAGCAAGTGAGCAGTCATGTACTGTGTGTGCAAGCTGATCCACCCCGGTAAATGTCAGCTTCACTAAAGGTCACTGGCTGTATTGATTCCTCAACACTTTAATGTAGGTGATTCTGTACAGCAACTCTTTTCATGATGGGTCAGACAGTCGAACAATTTAGCATACTGATGGAGGGAGGGGAGAGGGACAGAGAGCAAAACATGTGCTGTTTAACTTGCTGCTAATATGCATGGATAGAAATAACATCAGATCATAAACATGTTCATGTATGGTGGAACAAAGTGCATTACAGACACACAGTGCAATCAAACACCTTCTCTAACATATACGCATATACAGATATAAAAATAGGATTATCTCCATCCTTGCAGATTTTCAAAACCAGACTGGATAATGCCCTGAGCAACCCAGCCTGATCTCATAGCTGACCTTGATTTGAGCAGGGCATTAGATTAGAGACATCCCAACATGCTTTTCAACCTGAATTATCCTGTGCTCCATCAAACTAAGGCACATACCATAAAGGTATGTGTATGGAAGCTATATGCATGGGAGAAGAACACAATGGGTCATATCCTAATTTCTCTACCAGTAGTTGATAATCTCACTAAAAATATGATCGCAAATCAAGATTTTAGACGTTTCTTGTCTTTGAGGTTAAAGAAATTACCAGGGGAAGATTCTCAGCCATTTTACCATTTAAAAATAAAACACACTGATTTTTAAAAGATTTGACCATCCACAGTTTGCTGGGCCAGGTACAGAATTCACCAGGTGAATTCACATAACTTACACTGCATAGGAGAAAACTGTAACAATCATAATGGCTTCCTCTGATCCAGCTCTACGAAATCAACCCAGTCTACATCACTGCCATTGTACCTTTAAATCTGCCAAAATGCAACTTTGCAATAAATACGAATTCAGAGTTGGAGAAGCCAACTGGGATTACAGTGAAGGCCAGGATCCAAAGTATCAGTGATCTTCTACTACCCCATGATGGTCATCATCACCATCATAAAAAAAATACTTTGCTATGGAAAGGTCTCACTGTCATTCAATACAACAGGGGGTTTCAGAACAATATAAAGTTTTTCAGCCTTTATTGCTCTCCACTGCCTGCCAGTTTAGTACCTGAAGTCAACCAATACAACCACTTTTGAAAACCATATATCTTTTACCTCCCCATCAACAGCAGGTAATAAAACGGGTCCCAGTAAGCACGTTAGAAATACAGCAATAAATACAGATCATGAAGAACCTGCTAGACCTGCTAGTCTCCTCAGAGGCCAACACTATAACAGCAATTATCTGTGGACATTAGTATTTTCACAGATTAGTAGTGGTCTTAAGCTTTACAGATTAAAAAAAGCAAGTCATCGAGTTATTCTTTGTAGTTGCAATTTTTTATTTCCATTTGTCTAGAAAAAGACCTACTGCCAAATCTAATTACTGAGCTACATTAGCTGGAAAGAAAACACACATGTAAGCACCTATTTTGTATTTTAGGTGCCAACTTCACAGCTCTAAATTCATCAGAGACACCCTTATTTGAAATGAGTACTATATTCCATATGAAATTAATTATCTCACTGTTGGTTATTATGCCCCTTTGAGATTTAAAGTCTCGGTTGCATGACTACTTCCAAAAGGAGCAGCGGTTTGAATCTGCACGTACATTTCCCCATATAATATACACGAAAGGGGAAGTATTTACCACTAAGATAAGCTTGACACTTAAGCTTAAAGCATAAGTCTTTAAGTTTTCAGCAGACAAATTCTGAATAATGGCTTATTTTCAAACAAATATTTGCTAATACATATTTGAGAGGTATGTAAAGGCACAAAAGTATAGGATGATGTGGCATTCTATGGGACAAATGTCCATCTGGTATAAACTACCACATCTAATTGACTTCCTTCAACTGAATATGTGGAAGAAAATTGTGTTGTTACTTCTATCAGATGCTGGAATTGGTATCAGATAGGGATTTGAGTTCAGTTCTTTACCCAGCACGAACTGTGTGATCTTCAGCAAACAGGAAGAAATAGCTCTAAACCTTCACCTCTGAAAAATTTTGTTTAGCACAGAGCCAGCAGAGAAAGAAATCTCCCCTCCAGGCAGGATGTTCTATATTACCACCATCCATACATGCCTGCATGTGTCACGCTTCATATTTACCGTGTTTATCTATTGTATGTATTCATGAGCCAAGCAGAAGTACTCATCAGCACTGATATCACCAGAAGATGGATCAGGCCTTTTTGTCTTAATCTTACACATAACTACAAAAAAAAAATCTAACCTAACTAATTCATTGCCCACTTGGTACTTGGCAAGTAGTACACAGAGAGAAGTAGTCATAGTAAAATAGCCTATGGTATTTCATGCAAGCCATCTGCAGTTAATTGCTGACTAGTTAATGATAATGGAGCCTAATGCTAATGGTGTGAGTAATATAAGATTAGAAAATAGATGTTTGATTGGTGTATTTGTGTTTATATTGAATTAACAAGTTTCTACTGATTAATACTTTCACAGGCTATCCTTACCCAAAATAGAAAGAAGAAACAGCCACAGAGACCAGGCAACTAAGGGTTTGTTTTCTATTGATTTTTGCGTTTAAACTCCCCATTTCACAGCTACAGGATAAGCAAGTGAAACAGGATGAATGGCTTATTTATGAAGTGATCAGGTGCACTGGAATAATACTTTGAAGATCTGCTGGCAATGGCATATTTTCTGGCGTTGGCCAATTTACAGCATTTCATTTCTGTGGGGTTTTTGGGTTAGGGATTTAAAACAATTCAGTTACAAAAGAGAAAGTGCTCTTATTAAAAAAAAGAAAAAAGTCTGGAAATGAATACTTCATTTAATAACTTTTAGTAGCCTTAGTGACAAAAAAGCCCTACAGGTTTGTTCATGTTCATGTCTTTCTATACACTCAAGTCTTACTTTACATCCTTCCTCTAAAGCATCACTACTGCATAACCAATGAATAATTTAAAAACCCTAAACCAAATTGGATCCTGTCTCCAGACCTGTGAGTAGGTACGCAGCAATACAGTGTACCTGGAGGAATATGAACATAAAGCAGTGTCCTCAGGATACCGGTAGACTCAAGTTACATTGACAGCTGTGCTTCAGAGATCAGAGGTAATTGAATTTTCTGTAAAGGGTACATACCAGTGTTTGGCCTGTGTTGATTTAAGCTAGAGTTGAACAAACATTTCCAGAATCAGTGACAGAGACATAATTCAGTGTCCTTAAAGCCACCTGATTGGAAATAGAATAGAATATCTATAAGTGAACAGCTAAGGAAAAGTCTCCTCAGGAGATACATTCCTTTGTGAAAATACGTAAGACAACATTCAATACAATTGGCTTTCTTTTTTCCTCTTCTTTGAAGAAGTTTTAAAACAAGAGCCGAAGAGTCTGGTTTTCTTTTCTTTCCTTGCATCTCAAAGCAGGGAGCAACAGCACAGAGTGGGACTGGGCAGAGACCAGGAGACCTGCACTCAGTATAGGATGCCACTAATACAGCTCTGTCCCCGATTCACCTCTAAGGCTGGAAGTCTTTAAAAGAGGTTTTTATTTATTTATTGTTGCCATTGGGGGCAGAGGATTAATCTTAAACTAAAATAGATCAGTTGAAGAGGAAAGTACTTACTGCTCTACCTGGAGAAACTATGGCCTGCCCTCACCAAGACCTCCTGTTTTCTAGGAACATAGTTTGCTGTCTGACCGTACTATTCCCAAATAATATCTTCCATTATTCCAGAACAGTCCTTCAGGCCTTAATACAGCAATATAGTAAAGCACATCCTCAGCTTTAGCTTGATTTCATTGAGAAACTTTAAGGTACCTCTGTTTCGGCAGGAACTCCAAATACACATACGTAATGACAAAACTAGTAGGGAAAATTTACACAGCGTAAGAGGACTGAAAAAAGCAATTCTTATGTGCCTGTTAAGAAAAGCTTCAAAAGCTTTGCTTTGAAGCAAAGTGTTAATATTTTTCATAAAGTATCTATAAAGTGGTACACGATATTTATAAAAGAAAGTAAGCATATTTTTTATGGACTGCTTGGAAATTCTCTATACTGGATTTAACAGAAAAAGTGAACCTCTGCTTTGGAGTACTTTGCATCCTTGTATAATTTCATTGACATGTTAAGTTTTTTATTAGATTTTATTGGATGATTTCAAAAAGCTTCCCAATGGTTATAAAATCATACTAAAATTGACAGAGCTTTTTCACAACAGAGGATAGGGGCACATCTCTTCTTATAAACCTATTAGAAAAGGATTTATTTTATTTTCTCATAAATAAAGTTTCATCAGAAACATTTACAATTTTATACAACAGTTTTTTTAAACTGTTCATCGAATCCCAGATATCCTGTTCAAAAAGGAAGTACTGGCAGGAAAAATCTGTGGTCTCAATATCCAGCTTTAATGCCTAAAGGCTGCTGAACGAAGTGCAAGGCAGTGCAGATAATGCACAGCATGTGCCACAGCTTCCAGAGCTCCCTTCTCACCTGGGCAGTACCTACACTGCTCTTTGTCCCCTACTACATCCACTGCAGCGATGCTGATGCCAATAATTTTTATACAGCCTAAACCCACTATGTTTTGAATACCACAATCACTTCACAAGTCGGCCTTCACTGCACCCTCGGTTCAGGGTAGCTCCACTCTGCATGGATCACAGCAAGGTGGGTCTGCTCTTCACAGTATGTTCTTAGTGTCCCCAAGGGGTACAGAACCACATGCCATCATCCGAAATAAGGACAACAGCAGCTGTGGACATCCTGAGTTGCTTCAGCTCTGCCACAGAAATGTAAACATAAGGTTTAGTCCCAAGGGCTCCAACTTCTAATTTATATAATAGGAAAGATTGCATTGTTTGGAGGTCCTGTTCAGGTGATGTGTCAAATGCAATCGACATTTCCAATAAAAGTTGCTGCGAGAAAACTATACCAGGTATTTACTGCAGAGGCAACTTTTACCTATGTGTTGGTATTAACATAATCATGTCATTTAATCAAAAATGTCCTTATTATTGGATTAGCACAGTGAAAGTATTAAGGTCCCTCAAGCTTTTATTCCTGTACGTTATATATCCTCTCCAGCAAAAAGATCTATTTAGTAGAAAAATCCATGATTCCAAAAGGAAATAACAGAAAAGGTCAGCTTTAAAATTAAAGCAATACTTTTACTGGGTTATTCCTGTTCAGTGAATATAGCCATATTTCTTCAGCACATTAGTATTATTGGATTTCTAAATCACATTCCAGTAGCTGACAAAAAACATATGCAAAAAAATCCAATATCAGTAACAATACAAATATTTAATGGAACCATTTAAAATGGGTCAACACCACAAGAACATTTTATTTAAACATAGCACATGTGAAAGAAGCACTCTGAGTACTTGATTAATCATGTGATAGGTATTAAAAAACTGAAACACTTTAAGTCACTTCCCATAAAGACTTTCTATTGGGCTTATATGCATAAAATTGTCATATCATCATAAAAAATAGGTCTAAAATATTTCATCAGTCCATCATACTGACACAAAGCAGAATCAGCTATACTTAGGGCACGCCAGCACAACCTGTTCTTAAAACGAAGGAAAAACACCACACCATCATCACCCCCCAAAAAATTAGGGATAGGGAGGGATAGGGATTCTACAAAATTCAGTGACTATCTATTTCAGTATTTAACCCTCCTCCCACTTACAAAGTTTAGGTTATTAGCTGATATAAAATTCCTTCTTGCAACATATGCTTATGTTCTGTTCTATTCCCAGGGTACATAACAAATACTCAATTACCATCCTTATTGCCGAACAAGTATGCACACAAACGTGAGAAACAATGAATAGCTGATTTAAATTCTGCATGTGCAATATTTAATATAAGTTGTAAACTACAAAGGACCAGGCTATGTAATGTTTACTTGCAATATAAACTACTTGAATCTTTCAAGTCAATAGGAACCCTGGGGATTAATATGTACGTTACATAGCATGTATTCTCTACACTGGTCCATCAAACTACAGCCTCAATCTCACTTAAAATCACTTATTTCTGTAGTTCTGCAAATTGCCTTAAAGTGAATTACAGAAAACAACAGATAAGGAAGCCTACAGAGGGTGGAAGCAAGAACAGGTAGCCTGGGAGGAACACAGAGAAATTGTCCGAGCAGTCAGGGATCAGGTTAGGAAAGCTAAAGCCCTGATAGAAGTAAATCTGGCCAGGGACATCAAGGGCAACAAGAAGAGATCCTATAGGTATGTCGGGGATGAAAGGAAGACAAGGGAAAATGTGGGCCCTCTTCGGAAGGAAATGGGAGGTAAGTACTATTTTTTACAAGAGCATGTAGTGATAGGACAAGGGGTAATGGCTTTAAACTGGAAGAGGGTAGATTTAGATTAGATATGAGGAAGAAATTCCTCACTATGAGGGTAGTGAGGTTGTGGATGCTCCGTCCCTGAAGTGTTGAAGGCCAGGTTGGATGGAACTCTGAGCAACTTGGTCTAGTGGAAGATGTCCCTGCCCAATGCCGGGGGATTGGAACTACATGATCTTTAAGGCCACTTCCAACCCAAACTATTCTATGATTCTATGATATTAGTATAATATAGCCATCACCTTTGCAGTGATGACATCATGTTGAATGGGACCTTCACCTAAACATCAGGTTTAATTTTGACTGCAAGCTCTCCATGAAGACTTTGGTTTCTATCGTTTCTAGAAGACACTTAGCAACGAACTATCATTATCATCACAGTAATACCTAAGATGATCACTGTCAGAGTCCCATACCGCAAAAAATTACATTCCTTGACTCAGAAACTGTTGTCTAGTTTAGTTACTAAAAACATATGGCTTGTGGAAGGTAGAGAAAGATGTTCCAGCAAAGGAAATATAATTAGCACAATGAGGATCATCAAGCTGCCAGTATGTTACATTTAATGTTACAAAGCTGTTTTATAAGAAGGAGAGAACAAAGTGATAAGGGAATAGAAAAAAAACACACACCCAAAAAAAGAAACAAACAAAAACCCACAAAAAAACAAAAACAAAACACCTCACTGAAAAGTCACCCACCGATACCACTACTTGAATACCTACCTGCACTTAAGAGGGAGCTAAAACAAAAGAGGAAAACTGAAGTCAGTTTCTACTCTGCAGTTGGAACAGCCTAAATATTCAGAGGCATCACAAAACGTTTATCATGGGCAGGATTTGTACACTCACCCCCACAAAAGAGGGAAGAAAGCTGGCTAATCTTTGAAAGACTGTCAGTGGAACAGCAGACTGCAAGCAATCCTGAAGAGTACGTGTATGAGAAAGCATCGTTCAAGTCACCACCATATGGCTGTGTTAAAGTACACAGAACTCCGCATATAACAGTACACAGATGCTACTTACCTTTTGTAAGTACAGCTCGAAGAAATGCTTTGTCCTCTATTTAAGACCATGAGGTATTGAAAGAAAAAGATCTCTACTATCTACCTTGAGAAAAGCACTTCTGTGTTTAAAGGACTGTTGTCACACCTTGGATATTCCCAAGTACCTAAGAATTGCTACACTGTTTTGACAAGCATACTGAGAGATGTTGAAATATTATTAAACTGTAACCAAACAGACTGCTCTTGAGCAATAACAAACACCTTGCCCTGGTAGCCTCACAAGCAAAGGCTGAAAATGAATGGAAAGCCCACAATAATGAAAAGCCGTATTTTAAAGCTAATGCAGGCTTCAAAAAGGCAATAGGGGAAAAGTGACAAAGGTGGTTTGGGTTTGGTTTTTTTTTTTTTTAAACAAAGAACTAAAAGTTAACTCGATCAAACAGATATACCACATTAATACAAAAGTACTATTTGAATCCTATGTGCAGCTCTGGAATAACAGTTAGTGATTACAGATGAGCCAAAAACAACTGACCAGTTTTGGGACATGGACCTCTCCAAGTACCAACTGTTTTCTGAACCAGGTTATTCAAAACTATTCACAGTTTTTAGACTCAGCAAAAACAGCAGAGGGGATGCTATCCAAACTTAAACTAATACATGAGGCTGTGGCGTATTTTTAACCTGTCCAGGGTTTCTTCCATGCTCCAGATGACACTTCCAACAAGAAATGCTGCTTTCGCATCAGGTTGTCCTGAGCTGTGTGATCTCCAGTGCTGGAGAACCTCAAAGCTCAACTGGATGCAACCCTGAGCAACCTGGTGTAACCTCCGAGTGGGGGGATGGATCCAGACAGCCTCCAGAGCTGCATTCCAACCTAACTGACACCACAACTCTAAAAAGCTTCATTTAGACAAAAATCCATTTTTGTTTCAGAAAACAGTTCTCTGTATGGAAAACACCCAATTGGTCATAAATGATAGTGTTGCATCAAAGGTGTAGGTGAGAGACAAGACATACCAAGAGACGAGGAAGCATAAATGAAGGAAGAGAGAATAAAAGAGCGTTCTAGCAGATATTTCAAAGATATAATCTTTAAATAGCATCTCTGCACATGCACACACACGGCCAAACATAGGGCCTGTAAATGCTTCAAGTCCCACTGCCTGCTAGCTCATGGTGGCAGAGAAATGATTAAGCAGAGCTGTAGTGATTATATCTCCATCTCGCAGCGATACTAGAGGAACTTAATTTGATACAGTCCTGGTTAATAAACAGAAAATAGATGAGATAATTTATCTCTATTTACTACAAATTCCATGGGGAAATGAAAGCTTTGTCAAATCTGACTGTGTCTTTAATATTGCACTGAAGTCTCCAGTAACTAGTTTGTGCATTGATCCTAAGGCAGAAGAAAATTCATTCATATTTTGGCTCCTAAAAGCAATGCAAAATACTTCCTTTTCCTTCTGCTTTGTTATTCTCTTTAGAAAAATCACAGAAACAGTTCCCAATGCCTTTGGTAGTCTGCATGCATAAGGAACCAGTTGGATGGGTGATGTCTGTGGACTCAACCTTTGGATGAGTAATTTCAGACCTTTTCCACCCTGAAAATCCAGAGATCAGGCCAGTTTAGCACACACAACGCCCTTTTTAGGTCTGGAACAGAAGCTTAACATAGATGACAGGATTAGCTACATCATCTTAGTCATACATCACATTTTATAACCCTCTTAACACTTCGGAGACATTAATTCAAAGTAGCTTTTCAAGGGGAGAAAGCCCGCCCAGCGTGTACACAATGTTAACTTTCTCAAATACGTTCTGTCAAACTAAAGCCAAGAAAATAAGAAACCTCAAAATATACCCAGTGAGTCCATGCCTGGAGGTGTCAATCCAAGAAAGCAAGCAGGTGCATTATTTAGCCCAGTTTAGAACAGCACTTACCCACACGTGTAGCTTTGAAGCACATATGTTTAATTCTGTGATTCTTTAAGTACTTGAAGACAGTAAGATAATTTTGACTCCGCATTATTCATCTTGCTTACGTGCTATATTCCTCCCACTACCCCACATCCATCTCTGCTGTTAAATTGTAGGCTTGGTCTGGAGCAAAGGACTACTCCTACTCCGTCTGCACGCAGCCAGGCACACCGAGGTCCTGCTATTAGAGGCTGCTAGGCACTAAAATAACACCACCAATTTTATGTGACAAAAGGAATAAATGAAAACGAAACCTTTGACTCAGCCTTAGAGAAGCGAGTTAGAAAACAACATTCAAATGAGAATGAGTTTGACCAGTATCTTCCATCCCATATAGGCCAGAGCTGTTCTCAATTGCTGAGAAAAAGCAATCCATACTCCACCAAGCACAATACAAAATCCCTTCCCTGCACTTTACTGGAGCACCAGCGCGGCACACTGCTCACGTCACAGGCTTTAGAGAGGTGTATGGCAGAATTTCACCCCAGGTGAATTTGCACATCGGATTCAACAGCAGAGCACACTGCTCTAACCGGGAGCCACCACTCAAGAGGTGGGAGCTGACAGCCACTTCCCAGACACAAGGAATGCAAGGGGCTGTTTGTCCCTCGCGACCTGAAGACGACCAAGCTGCCCTACCAGCTGAGAAACAGGCTTGTAGCTTTATTCACCAGATCCCGCAGAGCTGGATGGGGACACAGCAGGAGGGAGGCCATGCCACCCTCTTGGAATGAGGTGCAAGTAACCCATCCCACGTGGTGGGGAAGGAGTTACTACCCCAAAGGGACTGAGGCCCAACATTCCCCAAAACAGCCCACCTTCCCTCGATTAGCATCGGCTCTGAAGAAACAGCAAACTAGATTACAAGGATCAGAAACAAAACAAGCTACAGGAAATAGTAACTTCTGCACTTGCCTTGCTCAGAGGCACTCTCCTTGCTGTGACTGATGCATCCCCACCGGCTTCCAAGCGGGCGTCATAGCGGGCTACTTTATGTGCATCCGTAAACTGCTATAATTCAGCACAAATTCATTCTGGGGAGGATTTTGGAAAACAATGAAATGTCAGCATCCCTCCAAAAAAAGAAATTGTCTCACCGGGTATGACAGAATTATAAAGTATTTCAGCATTAGCAAGTGTTACACAGTGCATCATCTGTATAAAAACACCAAATCAAGAACAATGGTACTTCAATTCTTCATCAGAGCAGTTCACTTTTCAAGCCTACCGCAAACACCCTTAGTCTTCATTCCTATGGATTCAAATTAACCTTCTGGAAATGTTACAGCTAATAATCTTCAGGGAATAATAAGGAAACATTCCTTTTCTTAATGTTGCTGCACCTGACTCCTCCAGTCTCTCCCTCTCACCTTCCCGTTGCTTTCAACACTACTGATCACTCCCCGCTCAACATCTCATCTTCCCTTGGCTTCTGGACAGTTAGCTTCTTAGCTTACAGTTCTTTTCAGTCATTACTCCATTGTTTCTTCTCCTTGCTCACACTTGCCAGGAGTCTTTAAACTCACTAAACATGCTCCACTATTAGCCTAGGAAAAAGACCCATTACCCACTCAGCCGATGCCAGCCTCATGTTTTGCCCCAGTTCCAGGCAACAGCACACACCAACATCGGCAAAATCAAAGTCAGATGCTAGGTTGAACTTTCTAGCAGCCACATCTTCAATCAACTGAAACTCGCACTCATCCAGTTCAGAAGGGGCTTCCACTGCTGTGAAAGTTATCATTACCCTGGATCACCAACCAAAAAAGCCAATCACCCTCTGCAACAGCAGCACCCGACATAACAGCATCACCCTGTATGAGGAACAGGAACTCAGACTGGTGGAAGGAGCTTCTCTGCAAGAATAGTCGCCGTCTTGTTTATACAATTAATCTATTCTGTCTTCTCTTAGGGTTAAAGGTTTAAAATAGATGGCAAAATGCAAAATTTTGAAATAGAAGACTTTCTTTTACTTTTCTCTTTCAAAACTCAGTTTACATTTTTGATCAAAGCCAGTTTGGAAGCACCTTGCAATACAGTTCAAATGCATTTCCATCATTTTTCTTAATGGTGTGAAAGCAATTATCTGAGAAATTGGTCCTTCAAAATTGCCTGTGCACATGTGTGTCCCATTTTATTCATTATACTTAATAAGGAAATTGATATAACCTCATTAAACAGTGCAATTAACTGTCCTAATGACATGATTACACATGCATCCTAACTACATGAAGAACATAATAATTGTCTAAAAATTAATTTATTCAAGAATATCATATATAAAAATACAGAAGCTTACTATGGGAAAATAACAATAGGAATCCCAAACAAAACAATAAAAGAAACAATATTTAGATATTGACTAAGTACTACTCCAGACTCACTGATGACACCTTCAGTCAGTTTCGGAGGAGCAGCCAGTTACGCTAGGAGTCATTCTGTCGCACATTTCTAGCATTAGCCCTATTGAACATACAGCAAAAGATCATCCCTGAGCAGCGGCAAGGAAGCAGAATCCATTCAACAGTATGAGGAAGTTTTTTCATGAAACTGACTGCACAGATTAAATTTGAAAGATATTATTCAATAAATCTTTTAGCATTTCTACAAAGGCACATACCTGTACTATCCCATCCTTTTGGGACAGAAAATAAACACTAGCTATTATTTATATAAACGTTGATCACATTTTCTCCCATTATTTGATGGCCAAGATCTCCCAGGGAGCGGCTGCTATTTGAAATGAAATTATGCTCAAATAAACAGCACCTATCAGAGGATCATATCAATTTGGAAACAAAGAACAGCAGAAGCTTGTGTTACGTGAACCGCTGAGAGAATCTAGAAAAACACTTTTCCAATTGTTCATCAGTCCAAAATTCTATGAAATAACACTGCCTCAAACTAGGCTAACCTGTCTCAGAGAAGACTTCAGCTGAATCTTCAGCAAAATAAATAACTTATTCTGAAAGTGGATGTGACTGTAACGAGCAAACATTACTTACTCTGCTGGAGAAGCAGCATTTGGATGATTGTTTTTACAAGCCAGCTGTACATTACTGCATTCATTCTGGTGTTTCTTATCATTCAAGCAAAGCAGACTTTTATCTCTGAATTAGCAAATTAATTTCCTCCCCTGTGATTACTGTTCTTTCTTGGTCATTTCATTCAAACAAACAGGGAATCCCTTCAAGCTTCATAATGATGTAACTGTAAAACAAGTTAACAATTCAGTATTATAAACAATGGTGTGCCTTTTTTCATAATTTTCATAAATCCTTCTCTGGCATTTCTTGCTCTTATAGTGTATGTTCCTGAAGATCAGAAGAAATGTGGTATCTTTATCTTTGTTTAAACACTCAAGCCATGCAGTCCCACAGCTGACTGAGCCCAGTAAAAGATGTCCTGCTGCAAAAGCACTAGTCATTTTTCTGCATGCTTTTAGAAACAGCTTAATGCACTAGACAGATTTTGATTAAATGTTTCAAAAAAAGCACAAAGGTCATATGGAAGGAAGCAGCGAGAAAGAAGCAATGCTTTTCTAGCAGCATGGTAGTCAAAATACAGGCAAATAGAAAAAACAAAAACCCTTAATGGTACTTTAGGAAGAAGTGATATATTCATTATAAAATTTTTTACTGTTTTTCTTACAGCTTTTGGGGCTATCCTTCATGTTTTGAAAATATTCACAAACTTATTGCTTAAGTGCTGAAGATGCTTTGACATGAACCAGTTTTAGCTCATACACATTAAATGCTACACAAAGCATACAGTGGGTCATAAAAAGCTGTCCAACTATGTAGTTTAGCTCTGAGATCATTTAACTGATAGATGCACAGGGCTTTTTGCATCAAACTAATAAAAACTTGATTTGGCTTTCGCGGAGGTACCCGACACAGAGCTCTAAGTAAAACTAACAGCAGTCAATCACTGTACCTCATCCAGCACCTTCTGCATAAAGGTGAAACACCTCCTCCTTACGGTTTAAAGTGCAATTCCTGTGGCCTCTCTTCAGCTGTGCTCATTGCCTAGAGCAACAGAGCTCCATCTTGTACAGGACTCCCCAGATCACTACTGCAGAATATCCTTAGTTTTCCTACAATAATGTAGGAATTAATAATCCTATAATGTTTAATACACAATGGAAAAGTTGCTTAAGGAGCTTCCCTGAAGAAATTCAAGCATGTTGCTCTAATAACAGGTGGTATAAAATATGGAACCCCAAATTACTTTCAGTGGAATGAATCTTAAATTAGTAATTCTTTAAAAGAAATCACTTTTTCAAAAAATGGATTGTATTGCACAAATATAGATCAGGTTGCCACCAAGAGAAATAATTTGCTTCTGAAGTGACATTTGTCAATTAAATAAGTACTTTGACCTTTGTAGAAAGTGTGAAGCTGATAAAGCTATACACTACTGCTTAACATTATTTCTCCTTTATATAAAGAGAGTCACAATCTGAGCATAAAAATTGCTCTTATTAGGCAGAGAATGTCAAGTCTCATTGCTAAACTTACTGTAGTGATTCAGCATGAAAACAACTATTGCCCCTTTGGCTTTCAGCACTTCAGCATCTTCCATTAAAGTGCCCATTCAATACCCACATTAACTTTACTATGATGGTATTACTTAAGGCCAGCAAAGGGGTATTTTATCCAATTTACTAGACAATGCTAATTCCTTCTAGCACTGATACAAAGTCACCAAAATATAATGTCCATCTCGTAACCAGCCCATAAAGCCTTAGACAAGCGGTAATTAAGCAAGCCCAGACTCGGGCATACTTCTTGATAGGTCACCTATCCGTCCAAAAAATGACCTAAGTCACCTCTGCCCGCCTGGTCAGGGTATCTGAACTAGGAGGCTGGGGAGGTGGGGGGGACCACAGACTCTACAAGAAAACCCGTGCATCTGGCAGCCCTACTCGAAAGCTGCAAGACTGGGGTCAAGATCACTGAAGGGCAATTTGCTTGTGACATTTTCAAACTTCTTGGACCAGCAATGGCAGATGTTATCCTTTTAAAAGAGACACTGATCAGCGAAACTCAGATATATATAAGCACTGATAAAATATCCCTCATCATTACATTTCCTGAAGCATGGGCAGCCTGATGTGCTGGACTTCTGAACACACAGACGCCTCTAAGAGTCTCCTGAACAGAAATATAACCACCCTAATTTCAAGGGATAAAATAATTCAGAAGCGATAACCAAGCACCAGTCCTCCAACAGCATAATTCACATAGCCTGGACAACTTCCACATGCAGTTTCCAAAGCACCAGTAATTCCAGCCAAGGCAGGCTGATGTCCTGAAGCTAAGTAGCTGACTGATCTTGGGAGGGAGGCAGACCCAGTCGGGGCTGCGGGACAGGGGGAAAAGAAATCAACGGAGGTTTGCCTGGGAGAGACCAAAATCTGAGGCAGACTGAATATTGATGAAAAACAGATGACAGATAACATTATCCACAAGAGAAACTGAAAGACAGAAACTATCTTAGATCACTAAAGATCCTGAAACAGTGTTAAACAATCACTGAATACCTCACGTAACTGCACAAATTTCATTTCTGGAGGCCAATGTGAATGACTGTTCAACACCATCCACAAAACCTCAAATGTTTGCCTACATGTTTAGACAATTTAGAAGCTCACACACAAACTAATGCCCATTTAGAGACAAAAACCAAAGCAATATATTTTTCCAGATGCTCTACTGGATTGCTCCAGCTGTAATGGCACACTTATAAGAACCTATAATAAAAAAGACACAATGCTCATGCAATACAGCACGAACATAGCAAAACAGCCATTAATATTGTTCTCCCAAAGAAAAATGGCTTACTAAATAGCCTGAAAGGACATCTGACATGCATCTTTCCCTGTTTTCAAGAAATATAACCATACATAAACCTGATATGATTACTTGCTAAATCTAATAAGTTTCTTTTTCTTTGATGGTTGTTTGCTCCTTAATGTGCTTTAAATGCGTAATAAAAATATAATGAAAAACATACATTTATTCTATGTGGCAGCTACTGCATATTCCATAAAAAAAGTAATCTTATAAAGTTTAATTTTACAGGGTTTCTTAAACCTATTTCTACTTATTCACTATATGCAGAGGGTATCTGCAAAGGAATTTAATACTTAACATAACACTTTTCTTCACTGACATTACTGCCAAATTTTCTCTCTACAGTCATTGTCTTCTCCCTTCTGTAAGCCTAGAAGAGGAAAAGCAAATGGATTTAAGGTTTCCACAGAATCTCATTAAAACGTAAAGTCCAAATATCTGCATCATTTTTTTTCATGATTGCTTTAGGACTGTTGTGGGATTTTTTCCTGTCTGGGCATTTGTCTTCCACAACATTTTAATATCCTTGAGAAAACTCTGAACTGAGCTTAACGCATTGTCACTGGTGATATCGGTGCATCTGTTTTGCATTAAGGGAATACAAATTTGAGCAGAGATGAATTAAAGACCACTTACTTTTCAAAAGGCATTTGTTAGGAGTAAAACAGCAAATAAAAGCTATTGACAGGAAACCCTGTGCAAATCTTTAGGATAAGATAGTCCAGAAAAACCTTTTGGGACAGTCTCCCTTGTTTCCCCTTGCAGCAGAATTTACTACCAAAAAATCATACTTGCAGTCAATGGTCAAACAATCTACTATTTTTAAAATAATCTTACATTACACACATTTGCTTTACATGCCCCGCCATTCATTTAAAGCAAGAAAAGCCTGCTACAAAATTCTCCATGATGTCAATCCAAATAAGAGCTTTCATTCACTTCAAGAGATGACAAGTAGTAAGGACCTGCAGATGCCACAACCTGTTCCATTACCAGGTTCAGCATGTACTCCAGTTCTTTGGTTGGACAGTATAAGTTGCCCTCCTGTTACGGTCACTTCCACTGGCATCGATCTTAATTGATTTTATCAAGCTACTCATCCTTTTAAATAGAGCTGTGTAGAAAACCACTTGTCTGTGGTGCCAGAAATTCTGTGCCCCTAATAATCAGGATGTGTCATCATCCAGTTCCGCCCCCCCAAAAGTCAGAAGGATGACATTTTCCATGAAACTTCTAGTTCTTTCACAGACAAAAGGCTCTGCATTCCCACAATCATCCTGACAGTCCTGCACTGCATCTGTCCCAATTTCCATTCATCTCTCCTGGGCACACCTGCCCAGAGCTGTGTGTGGGAACCCTGATGACTCGGTAGAAATTTGACAGGTCTCCTGGGAACTGAGGTGCTTTACTGGTCCTGAAGCAGAGACATCCAATTCATCAGTAATGGCAAGCAGTCACTTCGGTGCTGGCAAGGACTGGCAAGCCCTACAAGCCAGAATTCACTTCTGTTCCCCACTGATGGGACTAAGCGCTCCAAAACCCGGCATGCCGTGGCTACAAATAACACTGACTGTATCTACTCTTTGTGCAAGAACATCCATGTGTAAGACAGTGCAGTGGATCTGGGTGCGCCTGATACATCCAGCGCTTTCCAGGAACATCGGATGAGCTATATAGCACCCACACACAGCAGTTTCGATGAGGTTGGAGGGGAAGAGGCACCTCTTCTTTCACAAGAACGATCCTTGTGGTAAAACGCAGCCCGCGCAGCTTCAGCTGTGTTACTGCAGAGAAAACAGTAGGAAATGGGATCGCTATTGCCTGCAAAGGAAGCTGTTTTCCCTAAGATGATTGTAGTTACAAAAGAAGGGAAGAAAGAGGGGAAAAATATTCACTGCTGATTTCAAACAGAAGCCCAAACTTTCACAATAATTTTATATAAGTTTTCATCCACAGGCTTACACTATTTCGTAATATGTCAGATCTTTGTAAGGGCAGAACTAATTGGGGTTTCAGCTGAGGATCCAGTAATAAAACATTTCTTTTTCAAGAATGTCCCTTGCCAGAGCTGGTCATGTCAGACTTCACAAATGCAATGCAGTGGCAGGACTGAACCCTGCCAGGCTTCAATAATGTTTATTCGGTGTCAAAAACTCCAAAGGAGGAAGTATTTGTGCAGCAGATAAAGTAGAAAAGTGCATCTGAAACAGCAAAAGACCTTACTTGAAAGTAGTTGAACTAAAACAGTCTACTGGCACTTGCAGCCGTACAGCATCTGCCTATACAGCATTTTAAGAGCAGGACCTAGACGCAACAAACATAATTCATTTTCTGTTTTCATACAAATGATGTAAACATCCTCAATAACGTAAGCAGCAACTTCCAGATTCTGAGATTTAAACCAAAACTTAGAATGATAGAATAGTTGGGTTGGAAGGGACCTCTAAAGGTCATCTAGTCCAACCCCACTGCCATGGGCAGGGACATCTGCAACCAGATCAGGTTGCTCAGAGCCCCATCCAACATTACCTAGAATGTTTCCAGGGATGGGGCATCCACCACCTCTCTGGGCAACCGGTGCCAGTGCTTTACCACCATCGATGTAAAACATTTCTTCCTTATATCTAGTCTGAATTTACCCTCTTTTAGTTTAAAGCCATTCCCCCTTGTCCTGTTGCAACTGGCCCTGCTAAAAAGTCTGCCACCATCTTTTTGATAAGCCCCCTTTAAGTACTGACAGGCTGCAATAAGGTCTCCCCGAAGCCTTTTCCTCTCCAGGCTGAACAACCCCAACTCTCTCAGCCTTTCTTCGTAGCAGAGGTGTTCCATCCCCCTGATCGTTTTTGTGACCCTCCTCTGGACCCGCTCCAACAGGTCCGTGTTTTTCTTATGCTGAGGGCTCCGGAGCTGGACACAGTACTCCGGGGGGAGTCTCACCAGAGCGGAGTAGAGGGGCAGAATCACCACCCTCGCCCTGCTGGCC
>NW_008824372.1:883416-884517 GCF_000699105.1 Pygoscelis adeliae
CCAGTCCCGTAACCATTTGTTGACTCGCCAGATTCGACTGGCCCTTTCAAACCTTCCCTTTGACCAGGAGGATTGATGAAAAAACTACCTGCACTCCGGAGTCCCTTACTGCCGCTCCCAGGGCTCTGTAGTCCTTCTTGATAGTCCTCAGACTGCTCCTGGCTGTATCACTGGTGCCCACGTGAAACAGCAGCAGTGGATAACGGTCAGTGGGTTGTACAAAGCTTGGTAGTCTCACAGTGACATCCCTGACACGAGCCCCCGGTAAGCAGCACACCTCTCTAGAGAGTGTGTCAGGTTGGCAAATGGGTGCCTCCATACCTCTCAGAAGAGAGTCGCCTACTACTGTCACCTGTCACCTTTTCTTAGTGGTGCTGGTTGTTATACGGGGAGCAGATCGGGCTGCCTTACTCAGCTCCAGCGTCTCTCCTGGTGTGACGGGTCTTTCCTTTTCAGTCTGCAGAGCCATGAAGCGGTTCTGCAAGTAAGAATCAGGCTTCGGGGGAAGTCTCCTCCTCCTGCTGGTCCTTGCCGTTGCAACCATCCATTCCTCTGCATTGTTGGCCCCCCTCCCTTCTATGTGTGCTGGTGGGGGAGATTTTGGCTGTTTGGCTGCGGGTCCACTGCAGACTGTGCTTGGAACCAGCTATCTGACTCCTCCTCTGCCTCCCTGATGTTACGCAGCCTTCTCACCACCTCCTGCAGCTCAGCCACCTGCTCTGCAGGAGGTCCTCAACCTGGGCACACCTTTTGCAGGCAGGGCTGGTGGCTGTCCCTACCCCCGGAGAGAGGTCCAGGCACTTCCTGCAGCCTGAGGTCTGCCCTGCAGCCTCTCCCTTCAGCGGCTCCATCTGGGTGGAGGCATCGACCAACTGCTGGGGTAGATGGTGCAGACGCCCCAGCCGGAGCTGCAGCCTTTGCTCTCAGATGAGTGCCCACTGTTATGACTTGAAGGTCAGGATGAGTGCCCTTGACCTTTGCTGGTGGTCACAGAATCGAGCCGAAGGGCCGGCAAACATTCTCCAACAGGGGCCAGAAAGTTGCCTTCTGGAATTATACTTTGAATTCCTCCCTCAAAGACCTGCACAGAATTGTTCTGCA
>NW_008824372.1:884606-890375 GCF_000699105.1 Pygoscelis adeliae
TTTCCAAGCCCTTCCACTGCACTGCATTTAGAACTACACTATTTTACCACTACAGCTGTATGCAGTATCCTTCAACTACATGAGAGCCCGTTATACTCTCTGTCACCATAAAAATGCCACTTTATAATACACCCAGGCAGGATGCTTTACTGTTTATGACAGATGGCAGAACTAAATATGCTTTAAAATGGTTTAAATTGGGAAAAATCTTCCTCTCTGGCCATCACACAATTCATTTTCTTGGATTAGTGTGCAGATAAAGCAGTAGCACCAGCTCCAAAATGAGGCATCTGTTGAAAGGCAAGCTTTTCAGTGTGAAGTGCTGCACATCAGTTCACAAAACTTAACGTGCTGCCACTGCTCGGCACAGCTGTCCTCGTGAGGCAGCAGACCTAACACCACTGCAGATGAAGCACCCCAACGGGGAGGTTTGCAGTACGAGGACCAGCCAGTCTTTCCGAAGTAGGGCTCAGGCAACAAGTTGCTGCAATGATGCCCAACAGCCTGCACCTCCCAGCTTTCCTTCTGCCCTCCCTGGCTAATAAACCATAAGCTGGACTAGTCAGCAGCACACAAGGATCACTGTAGCAAGGATTAATTTTACTTTTTTGTTCTAAGACATTGCCAATCCTAAGATCAGCAGGCTTATATATTTGATAGACTTCCTTAGATGCTGAGGATGCATTTACTGTAGCTTAAATACTAACTATATAGGGTAGTTAAGGGGTTTTTTTCTCATTTCAAGTATGAAGAACAAGAATAACTTCTCAGGCTCGGATGGGTCTTGGGTCTGGATTCAGCAATCTACTGACACCCTTGAGCAGTCATAGTAGCCCATGGCTATATCCGTAACACTCAGAGAGTGGTTTTGAAAGCATCTACGATCCTGACTTGCTCCCCAACCCAGCTGGCTCTCAGATAGCCGGAGGCTGGCTCTTTAAACTGCCTGCTGATGCAGCGAGCAGCTGAGCCATGCTTAAGCCCTGCAGAGCCTGGCACACACCAGGAGGTGACCTGGGGCTGCACCTGTAGGCTTCTGTCTTTACAAACAGCGTATCTGATCCTAAGGACAGCCTCAGGGATCACACTTGGTGGGATTAACCCAAGGGCTTAAAGCTAGACATGTGCTTAAGCATTCTGATGAGTCATGACTTGAATTCACCAGTTACTTGATAATCTTACAGCGCTGCTTCTACAATGTATTTTTCCCCCATCTTTACCCTTAAATACAAAATGAAAGAGCCATTTGCTCATCTGAGCAATATTGACATGTCAAATTTGCTCAAACAACAAGGATCAATAGCACGCAAAACTCAAGACCTGCCAGGACATGGAAGAATATAACAAAGATCAAGGTGACAGCAGGTTTTAATTATGTGAGAGGAGAAGGTATGTTCTGTAAGGTCTTTGCAATTTGAGACTATAATCAAAATGTCATCAGCCTGCCTCTTGTATTTTCAATCTCTTAGGAAAATGACTAAAACTGGTATAACATTTTCAGATTAATTTTGATGCTTCCATCAGAAAGCATGACATTTGGCTAATGTCAGACATCACCTACATTGTCATTTGATTTCCTGCTTCCCCCTTGGGTGTCACTTCACTAATGACCTAGAAGTGGTAATGAAATGCAATGAACAGATTAAGGACAGAACTTTTGAAAATTAAGCAATATATGCTTTGACATTAACATGCCACTCATGGAAACAGAGAAATGTATGTTATTTGCCAAGCCATAGATATAGGTATTTAAAAACTAAGTGTAAAAATTCTCATCATTTATTCAATTAGATGATCCTAATTTGCTTCAAGTACTGTAAGAATTTGCATCAGAACACAAGATATCTTTAAGGAACACCACAAAGTCTCCGAAGTTTTACAGTTATATCACTGTCTCCAATGTAGGGAGATGCAGATTTTGCCCTCCCTTTCACATGAAACAGCGTGCAAATTGTGAAGTTTCTGTGCTCTCAGCCTACATACTCTTGGTATATAATTAGCCCCCTTCCTTCCTTTGAATCTCTTGGAAGTTTGAGATCAAATGACATGCCAAAAACTATATGAAAAGTTTTCTCTGTCTCCTTCCATGAAAAATCTCGTGACACCAACTATGCATCATGATGCATGAGGAAAGAATAACTCCCGCCTCCTTAGCAAAAAATGCCATAGGAAGGTAAGTGTAAGGAACTATTTAAGACCCTTGTAAGGAAACATGGTAAAACATGCAAGTGGCATTGTGGAATCACAGAAAGGCAAAGCTGAAAAGGACCTCAGGACATCACATGGGCAACACTGCTTCAGATGCTCCCAAGAGCACCGCAGGGATTTTCAGCTCAGACCTGACCCACACAGTGCTGCAGCATCCCTCTGCAGCTGCGGGGTTCAGCTCTGGCAGGTGCTGAGGGCTCTGCGGGCACGGGAGGCCTATCCTAGATACCATTAGAAAAGCACCCCACTACTGAAGTCATTGCAGAGAGCATGGTGAAACAAGCCAGGAGGGCCCCGTGGGAGCATATCAAACCAAGTGCTCCTCCCCTATATAACAACGCTGCTGGGAACTGCAAGCCCATTCAGAGTACTACATCCAAAGTAACTCCTCCTGGGGACCAATTTAGAAGACCCCAATATGAAAGAAGAGAGAAGAGTTAAACACCATTTACCACCTGCAATGTACCATTGTTCCTCAGTCACGGTAGAAGTCAGAACGGTGCCTACTTTTTGTTCTTCAAGTAAATTCAGCCTTACAGAGTTTGTTTGTTCACATCAGCTCGACACAGTACTGTAAGCGCTTCCTCCCATGCCCAGACACACTGTTATGCACCTTTTTTCCCTGCAGTGAGTCTCTAGGATTTATTACAATCCCTTCAGACTCACTGCTGATAACAGCGCCTTGACTATTAACATGGAAGCGCTGCACTCTTGATGGAGACTGCTCCACACTGTTTTTCCAAGAGGCAAGAATACCACAGCAGCATGCGGTAATATTAGATACTACATTACAAGCAAGAGTAATGTGATTATTTCCACTGAAAATAGAACCAGCCCTAACTACTCTTTATTAGTATTTTTTAAATTCACCAGGCTTCTTCACATCGGTAAAGATGATTATTGCACTATAATTTTAAAACAAAATGTGGCTATCTTATTGTTATAAGATCTGAAGTATTTTCCAATTACTTCTGCCTGGGGTCTTTCAAGCACTGGGAATGAGAACTCTGATATCTATTACTTTTTCCCACTTTATCTTTTTTTTCAAGGCTCATCTATAGGCCAGGATAGTGGCAGGAAAAATTTTGCTGCTTGCCAAGGTCTTCCTTCAAATCACACAGTAGCTTGCCTTTGTCCTCTGACTTTCTAGATGGAAGCATAGATTATACTTCCAAGTGATTGATTCCCTCTTATAGAATTTAAAGTGTTGAGAAATTCACCTTCCCTCTTCCTCTGAAATGTGTGTTACAAGAAATCCCAAGTTGCCCCTAGTTTCAAATGCAGCCCAAATAAACCTCAAGGGAAGCCCTACAGTTAAGCACTGCAGAAGGAAGACATACAGTTTAAGTTGGAACAAAAAATACAAAGCACTGATTGTTTTGCCTCTTGCTTTTGCCGATATGAGTTTATTACTCTGCATGATGTAGTTGTTTGGAGAAGGTGTGCGTCTAGGATGAAACTCATGCCTATGAAATATACTCTTCAATGTCTGCCAGCGCTAAAGCTTGGCACTGGTAGGAACTTTGCAGAGATGGTTGGCAAAGTATTGACCAGGTACCACCCAGAAAACCATAGATGCAACCTTCGTTGAGTACACATTTCTTACGCCAAACTCACCAGATGAACATAAGCAGATTTTGGCTCTACTTTCCTTACTGGATAACAAAGACTCATTTCAAACTTAATCTTACAACCTTGAGTTGGGATGAGAAAAGTGAAAGTGCACATAGTGCCGTTACAAAAAGTCAGAATCTGTTGTGGCTTCAAAGCGTCACCCACAAATCTGACAAAAGAAGTGACGAATGATATCATGACATTCCTTATCACACCGTGCATTTGTAGAGTTACACACCTAGCCCTGTCAGTTACACTAACAAGACAGAAACTATTACTGAAATTACCTCAGTCAAGCCAAATCCAAAGCCTCTGGAGCTGACAAAAATTTGACATCCTTCCTATGGAACTCTACTAGGCATTGCTGTGAAAAGAAACAGCGGTTACCATGAGATGCGCAAAAGACTATGGTGAAATTACTTGTCTTCTAACCTGCATCTTTTAGATCTCTCAGGTACTCATTTCACTGTATCTTAGATAATAAATACTGACTGAATGAAGCTTGTCAGGATACACAGGACCAAATATACTACAGAGAGATGAGCCAGACTTTGCCACCACTTGCTTAACCATCAGCCCTGGAAATCTGTATTTTGCTTCTAATTTAGGCCTTCTACAGTAGCAATATCTTTTGAAGGCTAGAGAACTACAGTGACCCAAAGCTATCAATCTCCATGCATGCATCACTCTCTTATCACATTGCTACTTTCCTGGTGAGAAAAAAAGAAAAAAATGTTTCAAAGAGCATCCCGAAATACTTGAACAGATACCCGAAGGCCAGGAGAGCAGAAAGGTTATGGAAGTACCAGGAAGCATCACTCACTGACCTCTTTGAAACACATTTTTTCTATGAACAGTATCTGTTTAACAGGGTTTTTTTGAGGAGATCAATTTCACCCCATAAAAGTATAAATCAGTCATGTAGATCTGACAGCAAAAGCAACTGCCCTGAGAAGCAGTGGGACACGGAACTAACAAATCAGCAAAACGGGCCTCGTGATTTCACAGTATGTCTTTCTGAAATATCTTCTGCCTTTTAAAACTCTGATCAGACGGTTCCACCTCCAAAAGAAAGAAGAAAAACACCAACAACCCCACGCAGGATTTTGCCACTGCCAGCGAGCTTTCACGGAAGGACGTCAGGAACCAGCGCGGTGGGAGAGGGGAACGGAGGGGGATCGATGGGACCCAGCCAGCACAGGAGCTTTCAGAACCCATCAGCCACCAGCTGAGCCCTGCCGCGAGGACGCCGCAGGCTGGGGCCACGCTGGCAGCATACGGGCACGGCGGCTGCAGGGCTGCCCAACCACCGGCACCGCGGGAGGGACAGCTCTGCTTTTCCACTCAGGCTCTCTGAAAAACGCATGCAAGGTCACGCAGATGAGACTTTCACCGTTTACTCTTCCCAGGCAAAGCCTCTTCGTATTTTTATAGCGGATAAACGATTTGAGCAATTTGCATATGGAGCTTTACAAACAAAAATATGCCTTGTATTTACTTTGTTCTTCTCCTATTAGCATAAAATAATAATCTGTATTTCAACAGATGGGGAAATAGGCACAATACGAATGAGGCAATTTTCTTACTATCACCCCATAAGGGGATAAGGAACGACCCGACCTCTCCACAGCGCAGTAGCTGCTCCACTACACCCTGGGGTTTTACCCCCCGCATCAGCGGGCCCCAAGAGGGACAGCGTGCCGGCACAGAGAGCAAGCAAACCCTACCGGCCCTCCGCCATCACCGTAGCTAGTTGGTCGGGAACACAGAAATCCCAACGGGAAAAGTGTTTTTTAATGCTTTTGCTCAAAAGCCACTGCCGTTGCCCCGCACTGGCCCCGATGAGTTAATAAACAAGCCCCTCCACACCCCTTCGGGGTGGAGGAGGTTCCCGGGTGAGGAGAGGCCGCGGGGCCAGGACAGCACGACCCCCAGCCGCGGCGCGGG
>NW_008824372.1:890715-902992 GCF_000699105.1 Pygoscelis adeliae
GGGCACAGCTGAAAACAATGCTGAAAACAAACAATCTCACGGCGGCGTTACCGGCACAGCTGTGCCGCAGCCTTGCCCGTTGAAGGCAGCCCCACGTGGAGGGGTGGGCACCTGTCTGTCGCAGGAGAAAGCGGGGAGGGTGAACACACGGCACAAAATTGATTTATTTTCCAGGCTGAAGCCTTGCCCAGGCTGTGGCTGGTTTGTCGGGGTAGCGGACGTCACCTGAAACCGCATCACTTAAAATAACAAAAATGACGCCCCGCCTCAGCACAGTGCTGGATATTAAAGAAAGCGGTTTGGGCAGGCGCGGGTGGGCCCTGACAAGTGTCTGAAATGTGTTTAATATTGTCAGCAAGTGACCCGTACCTAACAGGCACATTTTGCTACATCATACAGTAGCTCACGGTTCAGCTACTTTTCGGAGACACAGCTAGCTGTTCTCTTTCTTAAATGTAGGACTTTATACTGTTACAGAACCTCATTTTACCTTTAAACATTTCACAAAAGTACTTTTGATTTTTAGAAACATGAGGCACTGGCAGGCAAGAGTAAAAACTCTCGTTTTTTACAGGGCAGGTTCTGTAAAATCACTGCTCGTGGTTATACTGGAAAACCTGGTGCTGTCTGGAGAAAAGGCGGGCGCCGACCTTCCCTGCGCCTTGCACCTGAGGAGCGTTTGGAGAGCAGGCTGATGAAACGGTTCAGAGAGTTAACTGAAAAATTAGTTAAAATTGAAATTAATTTTTAAAAAATTGAAATAAGCCATTCTTGTTGCAAATACTGAACATTTTTTAAAAATGCTGCAAGAAACCTGATTTGCTAATGGATAATGCTTAATTCCTTTGCTCTTGCTCTGCACAGAACAATTTGATTATCCAGGAATACAATAAATGATCAAGTTTATTTTATTTACTCTTCTGATGTCATAGTCGCCATAGCATGAAGCATTTTTCTCATGGTGTGAGGTGTAGTAATTTATGACCACATGGGACAATCTAAGGCTCTGGGTTTTAGATCACCAGTTCTTCCTAGGTGGCTGTTTCAAGCAGAAGGCCTGTACCTCAAACATTACCATTTTAAGTGAAATATCAAAAATGAGCAAGAGAAAACACAGGAATGAAATAGTAATCTGGGGAGTGGGACCTGAAATCTCCGAAGTCTGCCAGCACTTCCCTAGCAGGATGGGAAGTTTCTTCCTATGGCATGCCTTTCTGCATGGGGTGATTTGTCATCGTGAACTCAAGGAGGCTCATTAAGCCTCACGTAAACACAGATCTTAACATATATGTATTATAAAATGGTCTTGTAGGCTGTACCACTAAGCCAGCAAAAAATTAAACTCCAGCGTGCAAGTGAGCTACTGTGCTGCCCCAAGGAAGCCTCCAATATGAGATATCATGGCTAGTGACCTAATGTTGAGCAAGAAGCTGGTGTGTTGTGGTACGGTATTTGAGAAGAATCTGTGGGTATATGAAAAGAACAGAGTAACATTTAAAAGTTCATGTGCCCTTTAGTGTCAACACACACCGCAGAGACAAATTAACCCAGGTTTTTCTTGATTTGTGTATCTACGTTATATTTCATGCATATATGTTTGAATGTTAGAGAACTAAAGTAAACCAGAGCAAACGTTCTCAGATTGTTGTTTGGGATCTGAGCCTGGGTTTTCCACAGGCGAAAGAAAGAGTACAGGGAATTTAGAGTTCAAGAAGCTTCTTTTTAAAGGCAACGTTCCTTTCCCCGTTCCCTGTAGGGCTCATGTGTGTCACACTTCATCCTAATTAAAATAAAATTTGAATTGATAAATACAGGGACTGAATTTTGGCTGAATGCAAAGACCGACTCTTGAATTAATCAAGTTTCATATTCAGTACGTAAGTAAAGGAGGGAAGTGTCTCTGAAATATGTTGCTTTCAATACATAGGGAATTCAGAGGAGGAGAAGAATTTTAAAAAGAAGAATCTGACAGATTTGAAATTTGCCACTGAGTGACAACTGCACAGGCAGCTTTTTGATACAAACAATAACCCCAGACAATCAGCTCTGGGTGCAAAAGTGATACAGAGAGGCATTTCGGTATCATCACTTCTGTTATTACGGAAATCATTAGACACCTGCCTGGCACAAAAATCTGCAAAAGGACAAAAATGTGAAACAGGCATGAGGAGAGCTGCAGTACGGCACATAACAAGTGATCAAGTGGCATTTCTGGGCCCTGAACAACTCGTAGGAAGTTCTCCAGAAAGATTATCTTTTCTTCAGGAATTTGTCTCTTTCATATTGGATGTGACAGTATGTGCTACATTACATGTATCTGGAATGGTAACCAAAATGCAGCGTATCTTGAACATAGTACAAACACCTCAACACACTAGTGATCATTGGTCTAAGAAAACCAAAAATTATTCCATAATTTAGCAACTCATCTAGATAATGGGTCTTTCTTCTGTTTACTTTTGTGAAGCCAAAAGTTGTTATGGCACTGAGAAATCTAAAGACTAGGAACTCTTAATTAGTACGAAAGTCATGAAAATATTTGTAGAAGAGTACAAAGATCGTATTTTGCTGGGGAAGAAGTATTTGCTTTTTAATTCATGCATAATATAATACTTGAAGGCAGTACCATAAGCATGACTCAGGTCTTACACAAAGGAGCTGAACCACGATGGTGAAGAGGCACTTCATTTGCTATGCCAGTCCGTTTTTCCCTCCCGTTCTGAGGCTGCCAGTAAGAGTTAATTGGTGGCAACCGTGATAGTAACTGCTCTAGTGTAGAAAATGTCTTCCAGGGACTCCACAAACACCACCTATTCCTTATATTGCATAGGCTGCCTAGGAGAAGATGGATGATAGCGCTTGGTCATTGCTGACGTAGATCAGATTGAAAACAGTGACCTGCAGGTGAAGTGTTATATCTTTTATCACCTACTGACTCAAATAAAGAATATGTTCTGGAGAAAGGATATTACTGTTATTGGTTCCAATGTTTATTTCAAATATCTACCTCCCTTTGGAAAAGAATGAGCCATTATCACAAGCAGTACAGTTGCAAGGCAGTAAATAAATAAATAAACAAATCCCGAGTTGTCTGCAGCAAATAAAGGAATTTCATCATGTTTTACAGCCTGATACCTGTGAACTTGTGGGAATGCACTGCCAACACGCGCTGTTTGTGCTGAGGACCTGCCCGGTTACTAGACTCCAGGGTTTTGTGGAAGTAACATATTTGCATGCAAAAAGCCTGTTTTCATCAAAAACTGATTCTACCTTTGCAAAGTATCTGCCACCAGCTGTAATAAGCATTGAACTGAATGTAAACTGGTTATTTCCCATCTGGTTCTGAATTACAAGGCATAGAAATTGTGAATTAAATAACTGGATAATTTATTGAGATAATTAAAATTAAAATTAATTTAATAATTAAAGTTTATTTTTCTTTCATACTCAGGCCTCATCAGAAAAACACACCATCTGCACCATTAAGAGGAGAACATTCCTATTGTTTTCTACATGCACAACCTGCCGATCATGAGAATTAAAATGCCCTTAGTACAAGGGTTCTCTGGATGGTTGTGATGAAGTATAAGATGTATTTATTCATGTCTTTGCCACGCAAAAATGAAACAAATAAGCCATTGTTACTGAGAGAACTATAGACCATCCAGGCATTCCATAAAGAGACATGAATAGTGCTGAAGAATACAAATGACAGGAGAATTTGGATACGACAGTTCACTGTTCCTACTAGGTTATAACGTAAAGTGCTGAGGTATTAAAAATAGGCGATTTGTTTAGAATTTCTAGCAGTACTTCCTAAACTCAGATGTGTGGGTTTTGCTTCTGTGGTAGAGGGATGAGGATTTGTGTTCTAGGTCTTCCTAAATTTTTTTAGTTTTCTATAAATCAAAGCATTGAAAAAGGTAGGATGCCTTTTCTTGTGTATACCTTTTGAAATCCTGTCGGTCATTAGAGAAATTCATACTGCTAACAGTGTGTAGCCATATGGGATAACAGAAGGCATTTTGCAAATCTAGTAGCCAGAAGTATTTGGAGTTTTAATCGGGAGAGAATTCTTTGTGCAGGGATGGAGAGAGAAACAGAGCTGTTCAAGCCAGATTTATTTTGTCTTGCGGTTACAGAATAGCACGCAGTATTTGACAGGATATAGGGGTCAGTACTGCAGAAACTGTTCTGGGTTGTATTATCTTTTGGACAAAATTCCAGATCAACCGCCTTCAACAAGAAAGCAGGTTTTTCATTGGTTTCAGATAAGCTAGAAACTCACTTGGTGCATAACGAATTGTGACATCTTGTGTTAGTTTGGTTCTTGCAATCTGGTTATTTATATGTGGAATATATCTATGAAAGTCATTGGCCATTAATAAAACAGAAAATGGCACAAGCAGCACAGACAGCATCATCTGATGATTCATTGGGCTGAGAATCAGGACGTGCAGGCTCCGCGACGGCAGATAATGGCAAGAGCGTGAAGGGACGTTGCATAGTTTTTCAGGTGCTGTCCCACCACTTGCATGCGGGAGAGCGTAGCGCAGGGCTGCCAGAGCAGCGTCCTGCTGTTGGGTAGATTAACCCAGCGCTGCTGTAAGTGCAAATGGTATAGTAGAGTAATGAAGACTACCCTGTGCTAAGTTCCTCCCTCTAGTTATGAATGCATCTTTTATCAAATAGTTATGCCTTTTCACAGTTAAACACAGCAAAAGCTTCAAGATTTTTTTTTTTTTTGCTGGGAAGTGCAGGGAAACATCCAGTAGATAAAGGAACCAGTCATGTTCTTCACCTTTCAGAAGGGAGAAAGAAAATTCTTTTAATAAAATCACCAGGTTTACTGCACGGACATCATTAGCAAAAACAGATTCCTGGCTATCACTTAGACAAATGTGCTCTTTCTAGCAGGATCCCCTACAGTATTGCTTCTGTAATTGCAATGGAGTGGGGTTTTTTGGTTTTGATTTTTAATATCAAGGTAAAAGAACCTTAGATTTTTAAAATTAAATTTACAATTCAATGTTGTAGTTGAAGCAAATAGGAAATCTTAAGGGAAAGGGATAATGGCTTCATGCTTCTGTATAAAATGACTGCATGCATGATGCATAAAGGCCATTACTCTGCTCAAGTCTCTTGGAGACTTATTTCTCCAGCACAAGCTTTCAGACTTTTTTCCCCTGGACGTATATGTACTTCCCAACCATCAGGGTCACAGTCTCTACTCATAAAGTCCTTAACAGAAAAAAAGTAAGTCCTTCCAGAGGGGGGAGTTACATAACCGAATATCTATAATTAAACTGAGCTGTGACACCAATAATCATACTGCACAAAACAAGAGCTGAAACTATAAACTTGGCAAGAAAAGCATGGCTCAGGGGACAGGGTGGAATTTAGAACTTCTCCCCTCCCTGCATCTCTGGTTGAAACGTGGCTCAAGTCAGAAACAGCTAAAGGTTATTTTTATCTCTGGATTATTTGATGGATCTTTGGAAGTAAATACTTTGTCCAAATCTCATCGCGATCAGTAAGAGCTTTTCCATTTACTTTATGTGTCTTTGAATGAAACTACTGGTAGTCAGATTCACATGCAGCTCAATATATCCCATACCAATGATCTCATTTACTGGCAGTTTAAGCAGAAAGGTTACAAGGGCTGCCACTCTCACCTGCAGAATTACTTGTAAAACACAGCTCACATATATTAAGATGTATTAAAAATTAATACGTGGACCATTTTCATGCTTGTTCCGTGAATAAATGCTTCAGATTATGGACAGTCTCCAAACAAACCTACAGCCCATCCCTGTGTTCACCAGACATCTGTTTAATATTCACGTGCTCTGCACTTTGCAGAGTTGCAGTCTAAACAGATGAGTCCTGTAATGGTAAAGGAAACACATTCCTATCTGGGAATCCTGACAGCTGGATCTCTTCTATTTTGAGATCTCTTTATGATCCTAATCTTTAATTAAACTTGTAAGGGGCAAAGGAGAACCAGTATGCTAGAAGAAGGCAGAACAACAATAGTGTTTGGAAAGAGGTTAGTGAGGCAGGATAGAAGTATGTGTTTTTTTCCACTTTAGAGGTACCTGCTGTAATGGCATTTGCAAGGAGAGAGGTGTTAGGAGTCAAATGACACCTAACGTAATATCCCCAGACAAGCCTGTTCATTATATTTTACTCATTAGCTTTTCTTCTTCCAAAAGCTGAAGAAATGCAGTGTATACAGATAAAAAATGATTTATTTTAGTCAATTTTTACATTAAAAGTATCTATGCAAAGTTGCAGGAATGTATACAAAATGCACTGTATCAATGTCAAAAAATCCCCAAATACTCAGGCCCCTGATCTTATATTTCTTCACTTCCCGTCGTCTCTGTGCCACAGAAAAAGGCTGGGAGGACAGCTGGGCCTTGCAGCATGACTTGCAGGTGATCAGATCTGCGCTTTATTAGGCCACTTTGGGAGGTGAATTCTAGAGTAGGTTTGATGTTGACTGCTCTGACATTCCCTTCTTCCCCTTTATGCTAGGACAACGATGTTTGTCACAGTAACTCCAAATCACAACTTCTCTGCTATGGCGGGTGGAGGGAGGTCATCTCTAAAGCAGAGAGCCTAAATCATTTAGTAACTCTTAACTTTTCCCATCAATAAAGTGGCACCCAGCATAGTTTGCAAGGGACTGGAATAATGCCCTCCCTGAAACATTGCTCAAAATGCAGACACCTGAATATTGCGATTTCAAAAGGTCCTAAGGTATTATTGAGTACCAAACATATTTTAATAATCCAGCTCATCTCCAGTGTATGTGCAGACTTTAACGACTCACACAGAGGAGACCTATATTGTATAAAATATTAATGTGCAAATGTCTTAATGAACCAAAATTCATAAGCCCAGCGCTATTAACCTCGGGGAAAAGGTGTGAGGCTGTATCTTAGCGCTGAACCTAACTGAAAATTTAAAGTTGGTAAATAGTTCTTGTCTTCACAGTACAACTATTAAAGTTTAAGAAAACCTAATAAATTAATCCCCACGTCCCAAAGCCTGTGTTTGAAATCTTGTACCTTAAGCACAGATAACACAATAGAATGACTCAACAGAATAATTGTAGAGGCAAACTCTTTTCCCTTAGGAATAGTATTTTAAAGGGAAGCAAAATAACCCCATGTAGCCAAATGCAAAATTATTTTTCCAAACCAGTGGTTTGAAAGTCTTACTGCCCCAATGGTATGCAGCTGTTGTTCTCCAAAACAACTAGTATATGCTTTTTTCTTTTTTTAATCCCCTCTGCTAGAGGAGGAGATAAGTTTTTCATGAGGGAAGAAACAGTAGTCTTGCAATATTATTAGAATTATCTACACCCTCCTTTAGTATATTCATTTATACTTCACAATGGAGTAGAAGTACTTTTACCATATTTTATTCAACTATGTGACTAAACATTTTGCTCAGAAGGTTTCTGATATTTTTGTTGGCTGCATAAAAGAAAGACGAAACAGTTTGAAAAAAGCAGTCACGAACCATGTCTCTATACACCTATTCCTCATCCTTGAGAACATGTTAATGCTTCCATACAGTGAACCAGTTATTAACTGTGAAAAAAATTCTGAGTCTTACAGAGAACAAACTCACAAATTCGCTATTATCAACAAGCAGCACTACAGAAATTAAGCTAATCGGGGTTTTTTTTTGACAAGGTCATTTTTAATGGATGTCGTTTAAGCTCAGCTCCCCAGAAGTAACGCACTTTCTCAAAGGGGCTAAGTAAATTATTTAATAACCATTTATAATATGGTTACTTACTCCTTTTCACTTTACTTATCTTAATTTTTTTGCTACGCTACTTTCCTCTTCATCCAGTCGCTGAACTTCATGGTAGGTCAGTTAGAGCCAGCCGACCGGCACCTTTGCAGCAGCAGCTTTGTGAAAAGCATCAACCACCCGGCGGGTGTTCTACACAGCAGCATTTTCACAGCTGGATTACGGGGAGAAGCCCAAAAAACCTCACATTATCTCTAACTGCTCTGCAGTCACTGTCTAGGCGCTGACAAGGAAGCGATGTTGGGTTTTTGTCCGGAGATGGTGTTCTTTGTCCAGAAGACTTGGAAGGGAAGAACAAGGGGTTTATGGGACAGTTCCAGTCACAGTTCCCTGCCACTTCCACTCATGCTTAGGACAATGTACCGGTGCTCCTCAGGTTACACTGCCTTGTCCCCACCTCTTTGCTCCAGAGTAAATTTTATCTCAAAAGTAAATAAAACAGCTGAGAAAAACCTGCATGAGTACTCACCTCCTGAATTGGTAAGATGGAGAGACCTAGTTGTAAAAAAATCATTTTTATATATTTCATCCTGACAGTTCATTGCTGCAACCTGTTATTCCTGTCTGTTAGTTTGGGGTATTTCTCTCACCCTTTGCCTATTTTGGGTGAACAAATCAGCTGTGCAAATTTGTGTTAGATAAAAAACAGGCAGGAAAGGACCCAAACTTTCAGTGTCCTCCACGCAGCTTCAGGTGTCCACTCCTGTGTATGCCTGCTATGACTTTAAAAAGCTCTCATATGCTTTTAGGGACTGCACACTCCTGATATTTCATTGGATTTCTCCGTTGTAGATATTAAGTCATTCAGGTATAAATCAAATTGCATCCACTTTAATTTCTGGCTTGTTTCTGTAGGTGCCTTTTCCAAAGCCAAAGGAAATAAATGGAAATTTTCTTACTGATGCTGAAAGGCTCTGGGCCAGGCCTTGAAATGTGCTCATCAATGCAGCCGCTTTATTTTGGCAATGATATATCAAGAACTTAAAGTACTCCTATATATCTTACTATTAGAATTAACTTGTTACTTCAGTCGCACTAGGCCACCTGATCCCAGAATGAAGCTCTGCTCTTTAGTGGAATAAAGATAAAAAAGGTATTTTCAGTCCTGCTTCTGATGCAGAAACTAAAAGGTTTGTATCTCCTGTAGGCAAGCGGGAGATGGCTGGCTGAGCCCGCATATATCTGGATTGAGTTGTTTTTCCACAGCAGCCAGTTCCTCGTGATGTCAGTCAGGACATTCAACCAGTAGTGAATTATGAGGGTAAGGATCAGTGTGACTTCTGTCCCTCCTCTGCAGGAACAGCTACTTCTAGATGAAAGCACTGGATAAGCTAAATTTCATCTGGATGACAGAATACACCTGAATCATTTCTGGGTCCAAACATCAAAAGGTCAAGTTGCTAAAATCCTCCCCCAGCACTGAGAGCTGTGGCAGCTAATTGCTTCCATGGAGCCGAAGAAAATTCCCTCCATCTTTGCCATACTTAGCTACAGAAAATTGCACTCATCCAGCTGCAAATATCTGACAGGCAGTCAGACAGCACCTCGGGGACAGAAGGTTTTAAAGCAAAGTATAGCTATGTATCAGTGGCACATTCATGAGAAAATTCACAATGTGCTGACACTCCAGATCTCCTAGTAGCGTCACGTAGCCCAGATAACGTAAAAGCCCCAAATAAAAGGTGCCCCTGGGGTATGAAAAAGTTGCTTTGGAGGAAGAGATTAAAACATTCCTGGATACAAACCTACCGGAGTCCAGCAAACACCACCAAATTCAGAGGGCAGTAAAGGATGTGCCACAAATTCACATCGACCCAAGAGGGTTTATGATCCACAAGGTCAAATGCAGCAGGTACATTTTAAATAGAAAGGGAGACAAAACGTAAAGGCAAGTTCAAACTGTATTTGAATTTAAACACAGAAGGACCCAACAGCTAGTGAAATCCAACAGGATTTATGTGACTGCAGCCTTTAGACTCCTTCGAAAGCTTTATGAATAACTACCCCCCCAAAGTGTGCTGAGATACAAGTAACTTACTTAATATCTGTAAATCGGGTCTGTTCAGTTTTGTTTAGCAGGCACATGTCCAGTGACAGAAGATTTCAGAACACAACTGAAATATGCAGCTACAGAAGTGTTTTAATTAGAAGCAGTACAACGCTTTCACATGGATGTCTTCTTTAAGTCTTTCCAAGATGTTTCTCTTCCATATTCCTTGCAGGAATACCAGCTCAGGGTATGGCATGCTTATTTTAAGAGCCTGTTCATATAAGGTTGATAGAGAATTGACAAGTGTAAGATAAAAAAATAAGTTTAAAAATTACAGAACAAAATCAAACTTATCTTATTATTCTCTATCCCTTGAATCTGAAAGCAGAGTTAATATTTCTGATCTAACAGGATCTTTGGGAAGAAGTTCTCTGGTCCTGCACTCTAACTGAGCTGTGCCCTATCTATGTTAAACAGCAGACCTCTGCCACCCGCACGGGAACCACCGGGAACCCATCCGCAGGCTGCCGCTGCAGGCACAGCTCCTCCCAACAGCCGGGATTTCCAGTGCTAATTGTGATGAAGGATACACAAGTATTTCTAACGCTCTTGAACCACAGCTTCAAGGTGAAATGCTGCTACCAATGAAATAAGTGGAGAAGTGAGTTCTGCCGTTCACTGCAATGGCAGCGGGATTTCTCCCAAGCCTTTAATATCTCTTTGTAGCTATATATGTTCCTGTATATTATTGCTGCAATACAAGCATCTATTGTAATCCCTGATCTTCACATGAAAGCTTCCTGCAAGGTTTTCCTTCGATACATGGTTCATCTAAATCTGGAAACGTATTTGATAGAAATTCACAGGAAGACATTTTAAACCATTTGAAGATACTGGGGCTGACTAATTTATTCCTAGAAAGAATGTCATGCTAAGATTTTCTCCCCTTCATGAATACCACAGAAATTCACAAAGAATTAAACTCAACCTCTGATATGCGGCATGATTTGAACAGCTCTGCCAAGAAAAGTGTTGAAAATGGTTTATATAAAATCTGAAGTAATTTTAAAGATAATTTCATGATAGTCATTGAGTAACCTCTCAGATTTTAGCAGAATTAGGGGAAGTTTGATCCTTTATGTGGTCATAATTCACTAGGAAATTGGATAAGTTAACAATTTGCTACTGCAGTGGTCCTCCCTCTGATTAAGACTTACATTCTCAGGCTGTTGCTGGAGTGATTTGCAGGAACAAGAGTGGAAATACCTCCCTCGAGAGTCACCTAGCAAAATCCCCTGAAGCAGAATGAGGCGTCTCATCATTGACAACACAAAGAATATTCTGCTTTCCAAATCAGCACTCTGTGGAGATTCACAGCCTACAAGATGTAAAAGGACACAAGGAAGATGACTTTTGTATTGCCTTAAAATCATTGGTAGCAAAGGCAATGCAGTTGAAGCAGCACTTGCCCTCAGCAAATTCTGTGAATGGCGTCTAGTATTTTAAAAACAAGATGGTGAAGGAAAATGTCCAGAAAAGTAAAATTCATTCGGTTTACTGTCTGTGGGGATATAGCATCACTGCTTGAGGTATTAACAGCAATCTGAAAAATTCTAGAGGATGATACAGATGGCGTCATTGAAAGTCATACACTGTCTGCCCCAGTTAGCAGCCCTGTCTGTTCGCGTGACTGAAAATGGCTTTGGAAGGCAGAAGGGGTCACACTCGTTTCCGTGGGACAGATTCTCAGTTAAAGCAGTCAGGTGCCACTGGATTTGTACAGCGTATTTCGTAGTTGTGAACCGTGCAGGGAAGATGGAGGGATCTAGCGTGCATTTTAACTTTCACTTTCGTGAATCACCAGAAATAAAAGTAGATTTAAACAGAAACACTTTGCAGCTCTGACAAAGTTTGCCAGCCTATGCCTTTGTTCCTTATTTTCATTTTCTGCCTGTTTTGCTTACATAATTCATATTCTATCTTGCTCTTCACAATCAAGCTTCCTTTCTTCCCACTCCCATTCCTTCCTAGACAACTCTCTCCCCCTTATCCTCCATCTTCTTTCATATACATAGTGACTTACGGCACAGAGTAACAGGGAAGTTTTCCTCAAAGACTTCAGAGATTTTTTGCCTCTGACACAATTTTGTCTTCTTCTGCCTTTGTGTTATCCAAAGAAGCTGTTTGCATCCTTTGACTGTAGAAGTAGGAAGGCTTGCACCTTCCAAGAAAATGCCTGATAAAGTGCCTAAGCTTTGCACATCTCGTAGTGACGGGGAGAAAACAATTTATATTGACATTCCTGTTTCTGCATCCCGGGTGACTACCAAGGGTTGCAGTTCCACACTCTGCATTTCAGGGAACAGGCAGCCTGAAAGCAGAGCTCCTGTTGACTGAATTTACACCACCACATTCAACAGGCGGGCGAAGGCAGGAATAGCGTAAGTATCTATC
>NW_008824372.1:903050-915421 GCF_000699105.1 Pygoscelis adeliae
TAAGGAAGAAAACCTTTATCAGCAGGTCTCCAGCCAGCCGGTATTTCTGATTTTGAACAACTGCACCGCAGCTGCCGGAGCAACCTTTCTATTTCAATTGTTCACGGTCCTGCGTATGCATTTTTTATCTTGATGAAGTCTACCTCCCCAGCCCAGCCATACGCAGGCTGCAAGTCAGGAATGAAGCATTCTGGAAGCCTTCTGAGCCTTGAACAGAGTGAAAAGTGGTGGAAACATGAAACAGCCCAGCCAGCTCTGCCAACCCTTCCTCCACCAGTCTCAGATGGTTATCCACCCCTGCTGCTGCTGCTGCTGCTGAAACCAGCTGCACAGGAGCACTGCTCACTGGCATCCCAGCTGCTGAAGAGCTCTGGGGAGCCTGGAGAGGCAGGGCCCAGCACCCCCCAGTGCTCCCAGCCCACAGTGACGGCACTGGCCCTGCTCGGACTCTGGCTCCCGCACAAACCAGCACAGAACGCAAGCTGGAAATGCACAAGATCCAGTGTTCAAAGTACATCCCCTACGGGTTAAAAGCAGCCCAAGAAGTCATGTTCCTTCTATGCACACATAGTTCATTCCCAGCACTTGTTCTTCACTGGTGCTGCCCTCTGTGGCCAAGAGGCAGTACTTAAGAATTCTGCTTTTTGAGTTCATTAACCTCATCAACTCTGGGGGACTTGCATGATTTGTGAATATAGAGTGAACAGTTTTGGGGGGTGTTTTCTACTACCAGTCATAAGGTTACCAAATATATTCAGGTTTACTCAGAAGCTCAGATCTTTGTCAAGGCTATGAAGCCTTGTAGCACTTATCTGGAATTTCCAGATGTCCCACAGTACCCTGAAACAGTAATTCTAATCAGGTTGTATGTCATTTGGAAACCCCAGCCACATTCACTGCATGTGCCAGTCAGCTATCTGGGCAGGGCATATGCAATTAAAACGTGGTCTCTGCAAGAGGTGCTGAACAAAACTATGGTAATTCATTTCTCTTTTATTTTCAAGGACCAGAAGAAAACAAAGGGCTTAATTCAACTCAGGAAGGCAAAAAAGTCCATTGACTTTAGGGGGGAGCAGAGCTGGAATTAAAATGGAATTTTTAAACTGCCATGGCCCAGATGTTTTGTGTTGTAGCTACAATAGCTTCTGCAGGATATTATCTGAAAAGTTCTTTTGGGATCTTGTGCAATGAGAGACACTATATAAACACTGGTATTAATTATCCAGCTATTGTGACTGCATAACAATGTTTTAAAATTTCAGATGTCTCATGTTAACGTTATAGCTTTTAAAATATGATTTACGTTTAAAAACAAGTCGGTTTGCTTTCAGTCTTCAGAAGTACAGAACAATAATTTAACTGGAAAGGGGACCTACCAAAATGTCAGTCCCAGGAAACAAAGCAGCTTGGGGTAATCTTTGAACGAATCCTCAGACATTTACCCCTTCCCTTGTGCCTGTGAACACAAAAGCTTTACATAACTCTGCCTGTAGATAATGGCTTGCACTGCTGCGAGTTTCTAAATAAAGTGGTGTCCCGATCTTTTTCATGGAGTAATAAGGTTTTATTCATAAATACTGTAGCCACCTTGGGTTTTCTTCATTAGCTCTAAAGCTTCAGATAGTTTAAAAATGTATGTCAGTTAGCACTAAATGCACTTTTCAGAGTTGTAGTAACAGGCAAATCCTGTAAAATATCATTGACAGCAGACTCGGTTCCATTAGAGATCAATACTCTTCCCATAAAACCAACCTATTTTCCTAACTCTAAAGATCCCTTAAAATTTGGCATTTATGCTTATGCAGCCGGTTGGTCATTATTTGAACAGCCTGCTTGAATTAAGTGTTTTACGACAGTGCCACCTGGTGGGTGTCTGGAAATGACAGCCCCTTTACGGGGGGGCCGGCTGGCCATTAACAGACATTTTGGAGAAAACAGGAATACAAGCCCTACCTTCCAGGCGAGGAGGAAATGGGGAAATTGAAGATATTTTGGTTCTTCAATACTGCCTACAGTCTTAGCGTATGGAAAAAGTAAACATATTATTGCAAAGAAAGCAGTACAATGGTAGCACAAGCAATATTGGAAAAATATTATACAACAATTACGGGAAAGTAAAGAGAAAGAAAGGATACACAAGGTATAGACAAACATTTGCAAGTGCTACAGCTTAACATGGTATCTCTATTCAAGTAAGATGTGCTTAAACCTAACGTTTATACTGTGCTAACAGACATACAAGTCAAGCACGCACGTTTAAATTATTACTTGTGATGCTCTGTACCCACCTTCAGGTTTTGGTGTGAGGAGGCTGTCCATAGATACAGTGCCCACGGGGCTGCAAACTGCCTGGAGAATAGTTCGGATTATTCCTGGTTCAGAGCTGGAACCCAAAAGCACAACTGAAATCTGAATAGTAATAGGTGAGCAAAATCTCACTTTCATTCACCTTGAGGTTTGGATGCAAAGTCTGCAGTGGTGTTGATGATTTCAGTTTTCAGCCCTTGGATGCTTCTCCTTTCTGACCACTGAATAAGTGCACCCGTGTTTGGAGTTTCATCCAAATCAGACCACCTCTGAACTGAGTCTCCCAGACATTCTCACTTAATCCCTTTCAGTTTGCATGACAGAGCAGTTTCTGAAAGGCAATGTTGATTACTTTCCAGTAAAACTAAACCAGAAGATGTGTTCCAGCAGCTTCCCTTATGTGCTCCAGCTGCCAATGTGTTAGTCCATAGAGCATCTACTAGATGTAGTCCATAGTGAAAAACCCCAAATATGTGTAATATGGATGTTGCAGCCTCAGCAACGTTTGAATCTGCAGTTCAACCCCTATTGCACTGCATTACTTAATAATGTAGAAATAATCCAGATAACAATGCTTCTTTTTCTATTTCCAAACTCCAGTATTGTGTCATGATAAACAAATAGCATCGCTTGTTCTTGTAAATCACAAAAGACACTTGGTTCATTACATGTACATTTGCAAGCATGCCAGTGCCCGCTGCCTACATTTTCTCAGCTATGCTTTCGAGGGAAAAAGGATGATTTTGTCACATATTCAATAATGGAAACTCCATATATTTGTCCCACCTCACAGGACATATTGTTCCGCTCAGCTTTGCTATGAAAAATCATCCGTCAAACAGATATATTCCATTCTTTTTTGTGCAATACCGGGTCACACAACAACAAAAAAAGTCAGTTCATAGAAGGTTTTCTCCCATTTACAGTTACTCTTTCTGTAGAAATCATACTGAGAGGGACTAGCAAAGAATGAAAACATTAGTCTAATATTGAGGATATTGTGCTTCACTTTACAATCCTGTTACAGATGTCTTGTGGAACTTTGCCCAAATATGTCAGCGTCTGCCTCAACTGGGTATGTGTAGAGTAGAAGTACTACTTCCATACCTCTCCAGAATGAATCTGTTCACGACTGAGATGTTGGAAGTACGTCTGTAGCTGGCTTGGGAGATCACTTCGGTTCTTCCAAAGACCTTTCAGATAAAAGGAAAAAGTCAAGTTCATGCATTCAACTGGAGCGCCTTCTTGATTTTGTGGATTAGTATAATTTCTGTTTCTTTTCAGCGGAACTCAGACTTATCAGGAGGTGCATCTGAGCACTTGATGGATTTTCTTAGTTTCCTCTGCCATACAAAATAAAAGGGAAATTCTCATCTCGAATATAGACTCAGAGACCTAGCTAAATTCTCACATACCCATCCTAGGAGCTGCCTGCAAAATTGTGCTTCAGTGCTAAAAGATCTGTGGGCTTTCTAAATAGTGTGGGAACCACTCTCTTCGAACATACCTGCCAGCACATTTTTCAGTACTGCTACTTACTGTCATAAGCAGAGAAACCGGGATCAACTGCCCTGTTCCCCGCGACAATGTTAGTATTTGTGGTCTGGACAGCAAAGTCATGCTGGACTTAAATTGATGCAGTCTAACAAATATGATCCCACTGTTGATTACTCATCACTCATTACACACATTTACTGAATGTGGCTCTGCTTGTTCACAAAGGTCATTAAAGGCACATTAAATTGAATTTGGCTCCAGCAAATCCGCATGTTCCAGTAGAGTAATAAAAATATTCACACTCGTGCAATTTAGTTAAAAAATCTGAGTATCTGTGTGTTAGAAATATTTGTGAACTGTAAGAGGAGGTAAGTGATAAGCATGAAAGAACCTAATCATACAAAGACCGATTTTTTAAAAATCATATGTTGTATCTCTATCGGGCACTCTTGCCTAAGGAGCAAGGAGGTATTCTGAGTAGCCACTCTAATAGGCGAAACATCTCAGCCTTCAGGCTGTAAATCAACCTCTAATTGTTGAAGACTAAGGAGGGAGTTTATGTAGAGATTACTTTATGCTCAGTTCTCTGGGAGTTTTCCTACTGATTTAAAAAGGACTCAGGTCAAGCTCTAGCTGCCTGCTCCAGGATTTCCTCTATGAAACATCTGTGTTTGATCATTACTGGGTAAAGAATAAAGAACTGATTTAGATAATGCCTAAGAGAAGGCATTGAAATGGGACCAAGGAATAGGAACCAACAAAGTCTGTCCTTAAGCTACCTGTTATTATCATTTAACATGTAGTGAGAATAAATAAATACAAAATATAACATTACAAATAAGTCCTGCCTGTAAGGGGCCTCAGTCTAATTAAGAGAGCAGCAATGAATAAAAGCTGTATCACCGGGCCAAGTTGGAATCGCGGCGACGACAGCTCATTGCCTACCAACTGCAGAAGCAGAACTGCAGTCCCTCCCCTGGAGAGGATGCAAATCTGCCTTATAAAGTGCTGCGGGGCTCTGTCTCTGCCCCCGACCCCTCCTTTTAAAATTATGACTGATGTAAAAATGGAAGACGTGAAGGATGGAAGGTGGAAGCTCACTAAAGTAGAAGCTCATCTCAGAGCTGCCCTGGAGATAATACCTTAATTTAATGGGGCTGAAGGTAAGACAAGACTAAGCAGCAACCAAGAGCTAGGGCTGAACGCTCATCCTGGGCATTCGAAGTCTCCTTTTGGAATATGCAGTGTTTGATTCCTGGCTTAGCGTAGGATCAATGCAGTGTTTCCAGAAAAGTTGGTATAGAGGCATGTGACCCCCTCCCAGTGACTCTTGCTACTCAAGCCTATACCCCAAGATCTTACTGCACAGCAGCAAGCTTTTAGTGCCACCGAAAAACTCCTCTGCCTCTCCTGATACGTCAGCCTGTCATCTGGCCCATGCTGCTCAAATGGGGATGCCCTTTGCTAGCCCTTTGCTCCTTCCTTCCTTTAAATGTTTCAAGCTCTAAATTTGTTCAGCAACTAGGAAAATACTTGTAAAGCCCATTTAATATTTACAGATGTTTAGTGGCAGGAATAGCAACTTCCTTTTACATTTCCCAGCGGATGTCTCATGCTTCATATTTCTCTGAGCCTGTCACAGCAAGTTACATCACTCTGGGAAGCTGAAATAAAGATGAATCATTTGTGAAGCTCCTGTATCTCCTCTTGGTCAGCTTTTCCAATCACATCAGAGTAATCGGATAAAGAAGCAGAATGTTTCCCTCATGATGAACAGATAGTTTCAGATGTACTTCTGATGGGCCATTGTGCTGAGAAAAAGGACTGGCAAGGGACTTCTATCCAGGAATGACATCCTCATCCCCTGTGCTTTCCCTGTCACTGTTACTGCAGCAGTGGTCACACGTCCTGCCCGGGTGAGCACCTCCTGCTACTCACTGCCCAGCACAGCTCGTGCAGGGATGCCAGAGGGCACCGGGGAAGAGCAACTGGCACACAGCACGTGGCATGCGGCACGTGGCACATGGCAGGACCGGCGCCAGCCCCAGTCGGGAGCCCTAGCACCCACACAGGGGCCCAGCTCTGCCAGCCGCTGACTTCAGGGACAGCCAGAGCCACCTTCTTGCCCGGAGGATGCTGACAGTAGCATCATGCTTCACCGAGCAGCTCCTGCTGAGCTCCTACTCAATGTTTAACATCTGGTATGGCAAAGAAAATTAGTTTTTCCCCCCATTTGACAGTCTGCTCAGGGCTGCGCATCTGCCCAGAACCTCATGCCCCAGAGAGGTGTGAATCCACGTGAACTAGGTCAGCATTAGCTGGAGGGGAAGCAGTGCTGCAATGGACACTGTGGAGTTGGGGTGCAATGAACTAGAGTTGGGGTGCAGGTGTAAATAACCTGCCCACTACCACCCGTGGCAGAAGGAGAAGTTTCCATTCGTAATTCTTCAGCACTAGGTCACAGCCTTCACCAAAGCAATCCCTCTGTCTCTCCAGACACATCACACAAACATTTTCAGGACTACTTTAGATCATATTCAAACTCATATGCTTTATTTCCTTCCTGTTTTCTTCAGAAATACTTGGCTCTTGTCTAAAATGCGTTTTAGCAGGAGAACATTTGATATCCCTCCGGCTCCGCAGCCCCTAAGCCCCTCGTTGCCCTTCCAGCTGCCTATGGTCCCACCATCGCTTCTCATCTGGTAGCCTAGTCTTTGATGTGCTGTGCTCTATAGCGTAAGGAAGTATTAAGCTTCTCACCCATGGTGCTGTGGATTTAGATATTGACTCTTTGGATCAAAAGACAGTTTTAGATGATAGTATCAGAGGACCTGCTGAGTAGAAATAAGGATGAGGTTTGATCCCGAAGGTATGGCGCAGCAGCAGCAGCTGGGAATACCCGTTCACAGTGAGTGCCAGCAGTATAATGCTTCAGAAATAAATGTCAGTTTTATAATTTATTGTGCTTAATGTTGTTTTTTGCTATTTGTGTAAAGAGCTGTCTGACATCCAGCACATACAGGAGGTGGGTAATAAGTAAAAATCCCAGATGTGAACCCATCAGAATTTTGTTGCATTGTGGTTAACCCTTCCTTTAACCCTTTACCTTGGGGGCGTCTGAACTGAGAAACTCCTGGTTGTTTCTGCAGGACTATAATCATAGGTTGCTGGCGGGGTTCTGTTCCCATGGCTGGCACTACCTCATGTTTTACGGTTGCTCTGACACGTCACAAAGTCGCAGTGTATTATTTATATTGCCCTCTCACGTCTTCACATCAGGACATGGGCACTGCATCACTGCTAAGCTGAGCTTGCAGTTGGCGCAAGCCGCCCTGATGGCCCCCGTGGGTCGTTTTTCAAAGGAGGAGGGAACAAAACATTTCAGCTGTACTTACTTCACCAGCCAGCTCTCTGCCTAATCAGTCCCTCGTATATCAGTCCCCTGACCCCCAGCCCCAAACGCCACGAGGGCTCTTTGCTAACGGGTCCTGCCTGACAGCCTCTGCTTTCCAGCGGTAATGAGAAGATGCCCCAGCTTGAAGAGCTTCAACTTTCAGGGACTGCCGTAATTATAGGAGGCAACACTGTCATCTCTCCTGGAGAAAACCAGTCGGTCTTACAGCGTAGGTGCAGTGGAAGATCCGTATCTGGTTCTGAAGCAGCCACAGATGCCCATGATCTGGGGCCCATATGTATTTTGGCTCCTTTTTCCCAATTTCTAAACTGTTGATGCCAGTGGGCATTTCTGGTGGAAAGACAGGTATACGAGCACTAGTCACTGGGAATATCAAAATGATCTTTGAATGGAGGAGAACATAGATATGAAAAGTATTATTAGAGAAACTATATAGGCAACAATTTTCTATCAGGACAGAAGTTTCTTGTATGGTTATAATTTTCCTTTCCAAATAATCTATTTTTCACTAAAAAATCCAAATTTCATTTAATTCCAGAGATTAGTCTTTTTAAAAAACTACTGAAAGTTCTGTGAAACAATATTAAAAGTGCACTCTGTTAAAAAAAAGTAGTTACATTTTCATTCTCCATAACACAAACAGCTTCTTTTGGTTTTGTTTTGTTTGGGTTTTTTTACTTTGAAAGTAGCATGTAATGAATCATGGATAAGCATGAGTTGCTAACTTTTATCAAGACACTTAATTTATTTTGTTGCTTCCTTAAAGGCAAACACTCTTTATACCTAATTATAGCAAAGTCTTACGCTATAAAATGTGTAAAATAACTATATAAATCTGTAAAATTAATATATATGTGCCCATGTTTTGACATTGCTAACTTACAGCTTGAACTAATTTCTGCTGAAGTCAGTGGACACTTCACCCACTGAAATCAATAGAAGAATTACTGCAGCCTTCGCTGGACCAAGTGAAAACCCAGTTCCGGAATATGTGATAACTCCTGCATATCAGGAATATCACAAACTGGTGTAAAATTGAAGCAATTACACTGAAACCGTTCTCAATGCTGATGTGCAAGGCACGGGTCAGGAAGGGGTGGAGGTCTGCTTCCAGCTGGAGCTCTGCTCTGAGAACATTTCTCCCATTTCTCCTCTGTCTTCTGTTTTTAAGGGACAGAGATTGTTCTCTAAGGAGTGAACAAGAAATATGTAAAGAATCACCCAGGCTCACTTACAGGATATTTTTTCATTACTATCTAAGGAGAGGTCTCTGTATTATGTTGTTAGATAGTCAGATTTTCCGTTTTCGGAGCCAAACCTTTCAGTACTTTCTCAATCAACATTCCAATTGATCCGTCATTACTCATTTTAACTAAGTAGATACAATGGGATTAAGGCCAAGTTTAAAATATGAATAAAAGCTCTTTGGAGGATGAGCTATTACGTGAAATACTGCTGCCCAGGTTTTACTGAAGAAATGTTCTTGCTGCTTGGGAAATCTGCTTTTGGAATATCACTGTCATAATCACATGATGAACGCAGCATTTCTCTCGGGCACCCTATTTGCCAAACATGCCCCCCTCCCGAGTACTTTACTGAGGGGGAAGAGGAGATTTAAGGACCCCAGCCTCAGGCTGATGGGCTGCCCATTCCCACGTGGGATGCAACAGCGCAGGCGCTCAGTATATCAGGGCTGCATCCGCTGTCTTCCAGTAATGTCACCGCTTCCTTGAATTCCCAGTTTGCTCTGGTACGAGGCTTGGCAGTTTTCTAGCCTTCTCCATATTCTTTGATTCTTTCAGAAATTAGGGCAATACAAGCTCACACAAGTTCTCCTCCAGAAAACATAATTTGTTTTGACACATATGGCATGACAGGGCAGCATAAAGCCTTAACCTCCCCACAGAGCTGTCAGTTCTCTTCGACCTGTGATTATTTCTATGCCGTTTATTTTAATATATGTACCCCAAGTACTAACAGATATCCTGCAAGCTATTCTGCCCGAAGCAGAACTTGATGGAAGCATTTCCAGACTGCAGGACCCAGGTCCTCCAGACACGTTACCTGTTCACCTGTGATCCTGGCGCTTCCCCTTAATCTGGCCACTGTTTTGTGTAACTGGAATTAAAGATGTACGAGGAGTAGCCCTGGCATGAATGTTAATCACCAGTATTTCATCCTCAGAAACATGCTGCAAATCCCTTTGAGCTCTGGCTGGTTCAAAGAATGAGAGAGGATTAGGGAGAGACTTGCTCAGCTGATTTTCTTTTTACTGGTGCAAAGTTCCCCACAGGCTGCCGGCAGCCGGGGAAGCGTGCGTCGCATTTACATATACAGTCTTCCATGGGGACAAATCTATGATATTGCAGCACAAAATCTTAATGAGCCAGATGGTATTTATTCCTGGCTGCGCAGGCTATGCTGCTGGTTAAGGATTACATCAGTGTGTCAGTGCTGAGGAAAGAAACTCTGGAAACAGCAGTGCAGGTACCTGCACCGCCCCGACCGCACAGCCCTGCTCAGCTCAGCGGTTTCGCTGGGCTTTGCTCCTCGCAGCCCGGGGGGGATTATCCAGCTCTGCTCACGACATGGGGTGAGCCCGCAGCTCCAGGAGCTCCTGCAGGCAGCCCGCACCCGGGCTGAGCTCCCGCCGTGAGTCCCACCAGCTTTTACAAGAGGGGATGTCAGGTGCCAAAGCCATCACAGAAGCATTCCTACCAAAACAGAGAAAAGGGCACTGGTGTTTAGGCCTGAAGGCCAGCTTCTGGGTTGCTTTCAAAGAGGTGCAGATGCAATCAGTAACCCCTCATCGTCCAGAGGCAGTATATTGACTCAGATCTTAATAAGAGCTCTGCCTTTGTCTTCAGGGGACGGGGACTTCACCTGCGGGAGACAGTGGTAAAGGTTATATCTTTTAAATAAGGCCTTTTATTTTCCAATAGACACAGAGCTCAGAAAAATCTGGCAAAGGCTCTGACAAAAATAACCCCGCTTTTGTTTCTGGCATCCCTACAGAAGCATCAAACACATTTGTTCTCAATAGAGCCATGAAAAATATTATTGTCTAACATCTCCATGTTCTTGATCAAGGGATTATTGATTCTGATTTTGAACTAAAAAAAGTCAAGAAGATTCAATACCGAAGTAGAGCCACTCATTAAGTCACTATTCATTTAACACAGAGAAGTCAACATCTCTGACAGAATGGCTTAAAAAGTCAATGTAGGAAGATTTGCAGGAGAAATTGTAGATAAAGATTAAAAGCATTTAAAAATGAGTCTGCTAAGAGACAACATGTGACCTAGAATGTTATTGGGAAAAGAGAGGTAAGGAAGAGCGCTCACCAGATGCATTAGAGAAATCAATTTGTCAGACGGGAACTCTGCGGGCTCATCAGGAGCTGCTGATCGCCAGAGCTTCAGCTGCTGCAGGCGGGAGCAGATACACAGTGATGGCATGACATGAGTCACAGAGGAAGAAAAGGAAACCCACAAAAAGAAACAATACGCCAGAAACCACAAAATCTTAGGTTCATGCAAAGCCCTGGAATTCTTCCATGGAAAGCCGGGGACGGAGGAGCCTGCTGACAGCAGGACCAGCGAGCAGCCGCTGCAGATGCACAGAGACCTCAAAGCTACCCTCTTTGCCTCCAAACTCCCATTCCTCAGGCTAGGCGGTGAGAAAGCAGTGAAAAGAAAGACCCAGCCCCAGGCGGCATCTCCTGTACCCTGCACACACCTCTCTTATCCAGAGAACAAAAGAATTCATGTTCCCCCTCATTCACAAGGTTTCTAGGCAGCCTGCTTTCTCCTTGTTATGCCACTGAACTTAAACCAATAATGCAGCAAGACTACAAGAGGTAAAGCAGTGTTGCAGTCTTGAGCTCTTACATGTTTGATCCAGTGAACTGCGACTGTGTTACAATTAGGATGGAGGAATTATAACGACAATTGAGGAAAGACCTAAAAACTGACAGTTACCAGGCTGGAGTTAGCTGTGATGCTGACACAGCAGTCCATCCAGCATGGGGTCCCCCTGGACAGGATAACTAATGGGGGACCCTAGAGTCCCACCAGTTTCCCTTTTCTCCCAGCCAGAAATAGCTACCCAAAATATTTGGCTAGCTGATTTCATATTTGCTCAGGGGTATTTTATATCCACTTCTCATGAATATTTAGCAATTTACTTGGACATTTTTGTAAATCAATTTTAACCAAGTGGGGAATATTTCCATAAAACCTATTTTGAACTTGCGAATGCAAGTGTTCATGCTGGAAGCCTCATTAGAAGAATTACAAGTAATGTGCCATTAATGTGTCCACAAAAAGAAATTAATTCTGAAGATGAACTACAAATGAACTTCTGATCAAGAATTGTCTGCAGAAATTACTTTGTGAGAACTGAATAGTGAATACTGGCAATTTCTGACAAGAAAATGAGGCAGAATTTATTGAATAAATTACTTGTGTTTTTGCTGTAGTGGTGATTGAGAGATTGTTGGGCTAAGTCTGCCATTAGGACTTGTGCTTTTACTGTAGGAATAAACTCTTTGTTTTCATTTCTTGACCTGGCATTTTCAGCGATGATTGGTTTATTTTTCAAGATGGTAAGAAATGGACCATCCTAGTGGCCTTCTATGACGGAGTGACAACATCAGTGGACAAGGGAAGAGCTATGGATGTCGTCTATCTGGAATTCTGTAAGGCCTTTGACACGGTCCCCCACAACACCCTTCTTTCTAAACTGGAGAGGTATGGATTTGATGGGTGGACTGTCCGGTGGGTGTGGAATTGGTTAGATGGTCGCATCCAGAGGGTAGTGGTCAACGGCTCAATGTCCAGATGGAGATTGGTGATGAGTGGCGTCCTGCAGGGTTCTGTATTGGGACTGGTACTGTTTAATATCTTCATCAGTGACACAGACAGTGGGATCGACTGCACCCTCAGCAAGTTTGCAGATGACACCAAGCTGAGTGGTGCGGTCGACACGCCAGAGGGACGGGATGCCATCCAGAGGGACCTGGACAAACTTGAGAAGTGGGCCTGTGTGAACCTCATGAGGTTTAACAAGGCCAAGTGCAGGGTCCTGCACCTGGGTCGGGCAACCCCCAGTATCAATCCAGGCTGGGGGATGAAGGGATTGAGAGCAGCCC
>NW_008824372.1:916233-918647 GCF_000699105.1 Pygoscelis adeliae
ACATTCCAGGTCAGGTTGGACGGGGCTCTGAGCAACCTGATCCAGTTGAAGATGTTCCTGCCCACGGCAGGGGGGTTGGACTAGATGACCCTTAGAGGTCCCTTCCAACCCAAACTATTCTATGATTCTATGATTCTATGATTCTATGAAATGGACAGAGATAGATGGGGAAAAAAGAGCAACGTCAGGTTAAAAACAGCTAGCAAAAGCAAAGATTATTAATCAAACAATGAGATCCAGCAGTGTGGTTTTTAAAACCTCAGAGGTGTACCTTGCTCAGGTGCGGTGGGACGGTCCCTGCCCTGCCAGCCATGCGGTTCTCCCGGCTGCCCCAGCCCATGCAGTGCCCATGGGTTTGGGCTGATACCCATTCCTCATTCAGAGACTTCACGTGATAGAGAGTCTATGTCTTCATCACTTTGCTATATGAGTAGGTAAGGAATTTTTCACTGAAACGATGAAAAACTAAGACAATGTGTGCATGGCTCCATTAGAGAATGGAGCCAGTATCAAAGCAGTGATCTCTGGTGGCTTCCAATATACTGCTCTCCATGTACCTTGTACTGCTGCTTGGACATCATTGGCAAGATGTAAACACGCATCCTGTTCAGTAGTACTCAATAGTGCACTTTTGTTCTCTTTTGATGTTAGAAAAACATTTGCCATGAAGACAAAATTGTGCTCACTCTGCTGCCCCGTTTTGGTGAGTTTTCTGTGGGAGGAAGTGTGGCATCCCTTCCTCGGTGATGGGCCTGTAGCACAGAGATCAGGTTGCCTCATGGCAGGTGCAGGTGAAAATGAATATGAACTGTCTACACTTAAGAGGAAAATTTTATTTACAATTTTAATCACTTAGGTGTTTCCCTGCATTTCTTGCATGACTCCCTAGGTGGCGGATGCTACCTTACTTAATGGAGTTATTATTCAATCAATATTTTCTTAATATTTGGGTGCGTGCTTTTTCATTCTAATTTACACGTAAAGGTTGAGTATGAGCATACGGCTAGATTTTTGTCATTTAATCCACAAAGAGGAGTACATCACCATCCAATATTTCTTCTCCCTTTGACAGGACTCCTTGAGGGAAGAGGCACTCCCCAAGCCAGAGTACAGATAGCACAGCCAGGTCCATGGACGGTGCCCGAGCCGGGCAGGATTATTTCACACCACTGCCGAGTGTACTCTTCTGTACCTGGGGAATTCTTCGCACTATGAATAAGTAACCAGGTGTTGTCCTTTTAATTATACAGAAAAGAAGCTCTTGTTGTTTAGTAAGGAAAATGGTGAATAATAGACCTAGTTAAAGTTAGCGGGGACCTTGCTTTACATGGAAGAGTTCTCCAGTCTATGAGTAGTTTCATGGATTTCAGTGAGATGCAATTTGCATATTATGAGCATTAGTCCCATTTCTGTCTTCTCAGGATTTACAGAAAACTAGTACTTCTGAAATACTGAAACAAACCTGATAAATGGCTCTTAACAGACCTGTGACCAAATCACAGAAGGCATTACCACAGCTTGTACTAAAAGCCCCCTTTTTCGACAATCTCAGCAGAATTATTCAGGGGTGAATGAACTGTACATCCATGGCTGGACTTATGGATTTACAGTCAATGCTTTCAGGTGATGGAGGAGTACAGGGACGTGCATAGCGGTACTGGGACTTTTTCTGTATCGACTGGAATGAACTGTCTGGTTTTTTTACCGAAGACTACCTCGTTGTACTGTCTCCTTTCATATGGCATCACACAGTCGTATCTCTGACCTTCATAGTTGTCACATCAACAAAGAATGATTGGTTCGGTTAACAAAAGAAAGGTTCGGTTAAAAAAATGAATATAGTAGTTTCAGATCTGGAGTAAATCAGTGTAGCTTCAGTAAAGTCAGCAGAGAGATGCTGATTTACAGACACTGAGGAGCTTCTCCTATGATTACAAATAGTTTAAGTGAATTGTTACTGCCACGCCAGTTCAGGGATCTGGTGATTATACAACAAAAAGCATGTGAGTCATGGGAATATATGAGCTTTCCCAGCACATGAAAGTGCAGTGCCTGGAAATGGGCAATAGAACTAAAATACATTTTTTATTTTTTTAAAAGTGGTACATGATAATGTGCATTTGAGATTACCGGATTAAATGCACTCAAAGATCACAACATTAACAAACTAATACCTACCTTGTTCCATGCTCTCCCAAATTTCATAATATATTGGGCTCGTCATTTGTTATATATAGCAATTTACCTTTCCGCACCCTAATCAAGGGCAGCCAGCCTTCCTGCAGGGCTCGGCCTGAAATCTGAAATCAACCCCCGCGAACAGCTTTGGGAATGCCCCGAGCCGTGCAGCTCAGCTGCAGGGACCCGGTTCTCCCGCAGCAGAGGCGCCGGGCAGGGCTGCGGGCCCGGCCGAA
>NW_008824372.1:918685-935693 GCF_000699105.1 Pygoscelis adeliae
TGCCCCGGGCGAGCCGCCCAGCCCCTTCCAGCCAGCTGCAGGCTATGGGATTGTGGGCTAAGAGGGCTGTGTGCTGGGGTGCGTTAAAGAGCAGGGGAAATCGTTACCAGCGATTAGACAACAGGGAAACGTGACATGGTCAAGAACATTTTTTTCAACCTTTCCACTTTTCCCAAAAAAGAATCTCTGCCTGTGTTTTTCTGACCACAAATACAAACCGAGATTTATGAACGAGCAAATCTCAAACAAACCTTAGTTCACGTGTGGCCCTTTCATGTTGTTCTGAGTACAACCTGTGCTTTGGCTGTCTTTGAGGGATCCAAATTTGGGAGTGGCTGCTGTTCTCCTCTTAGCCTATAAAATACTTGAAAAATACTTTTTTAATGTGTAGTTTAAGATCACGGACTGTCTTCGTATTTCTTATCTCTGAGTTTACTTAGCACTAAGACTACCAAAATAAAATCATCCATTATGCTTGAGATTTTTATTAGCTCCTAATCTAAGAGCTGACAGAAGAAATGGGAGATTACTTCAAGCAGTGGGATCTGCAAGTGTGCTGAGCAGCACTGGGGTGAGGCTCAGTACATTCTACATCAGTGAGAACTCACGGGGGCATTTCCCGAATACAGCAAGTACTCTTCTCTTTTAGATTTTGGAATAAAACAGATAGGTGACAGCTTGAAAATAATGGGAAACATTTGTGACCCAAGAGTCCCTTTCCACAGAGCTGTGCAGAGGTTCTTCAGTGCCCAGCGCTGACGCTCTGAAGACTTTCACTAACGCTCACGATCGGTGCGTATTTACTTCCACAGGGAGCAAAATGCCTCTGCACCCTGTGAGACAATACAGCAGTCCCCATGCCCCACGTGATGGGGAGATGCGCAGGTAAGAAAATGCCCACAACAAAATCACCCTCCAAACACCTGCCCCTGAAAGGCACCTGGGCCATGTTTCGTGCCATGCATGATTTCAGTTTTAACCTATTAAATCCCCACCAGAAGTGATAAAGTATCAGATGTATGAATGCAATTGCTCTGACACAGAGCTGGGAAGCTTTATAAAATATATTTACTGCTGTTATTATGTGTGTTATTCTCAGGGGACAGGGGACTTAAAAGCAGCAGCCAGTAAAATACATGTCAGCTTGCGGATTATCGTTAGAGATCACAACTAGCATAGCACTTGTTTTTGTCTTTTTATAGTCCAGTGTTCAGTTCAAAGTGGAACTGGACATCAAGGATGCCGTCGGCGTATGAAAGGAATTATCAGCAGGTCGTTTGGGCAGGTGGCTCGGGCTCTGTTCTCCTGTATGCTACCAGCCTTTTGGGTTTCTTTCTTTTTCTTTTTTTTTTTAACCAACTTGTTTTCCTTACCTTGATCAAGAGTTTTAAACCTTATGCAACCCTACATACAGTCGTTTTAATTAAGACCAGCAGTGCACTTTGAAATCCTCAGATAAAAGGCAGTCTATAAAAGCAACAAATTAAATTTCCAAGAGGAGCTAGGCAAGATAAGAAAAGTTCCAATCCCCATATTTGCATTTTAAGGAAATCTGAATAATCTGGGGCCTAAGTATATTCCAGAATATTTTTAGATCTAGGCATTTCACTTTTATTATTCAGGTCAAAACAACACTATGTACCCTTCACCTTCGAGGTATTTTGTCTCTACTTTTTGACCTCAGCTTTACAAGTCTATTTTATAGTTTAGGTAATTAGTTGGGTAGTTTATGTCTAGTTTGACTTCTAGAAATAAAGAGAGAGTTTCCAATGCTGCAAACACTTCCACATGCACTTAAACATACGTAATTAATGCCATGGAGATTACTGAAGGAAAACAAAATGCATTCCTGAAGACGATGGGGACCATTCACTTAGATTACCAAAGCAAGATTAAATAGAGATGTTTGTCATATAAACAGTCAGCTGAGAAATTCCCAAGTAAGTAAACTCAGAGTAAAAATTGCTATTTTTTCCAGTGTCCATTTTGCTTTCAGTACAGGCTTGTTTATGGGATTTTTCAGAGTCATTCTGGAATACTCCGAGGCAGGGGGTAAATTAAATGGAATGAAATAAACACAGGTTCCTGCGATTCTTGTGTCAAAACCCTTTTTGGGTGGAACTCTGAAAATCTGGGAAGTCCTAACAGACACACGCGCCAAGGTCCTTCGAACGGCTGCCTTAGCCTCGTAGTGCTTGTTGTCTGCAAACAAGTACATTAATATTGCAGTGATTTATCTACTGGAGAAGTGAGGTTCTCGCTGGATTGCAGAATGCATCTGGACCGGCCTAATGAGCACATTCTTCACCATCAGAGACGCTGTGGAGGGCTTGCAAATATTTTAGACATGATTCACAGAGCCAAAAGGTCTTGTTTACTGATATGCTATTTATACCTAGCTCAATTAAACCTCTTCAAAAAAAAAATCAAGGATGCCAACACTGGCAGTGCAGTTGGAAGTGAGTATCTCCTCATTAAAAAGGTTAGAAAAACACCATTAATAATTTTGATAGATTCTTTCGGGCGTATTTATGCCCTAGTCTTTGTCCAGCTGCATCAAGTATTCTATATGATGTGATTCTGGCAGCAGATGAGATCAGTCAGAGTTCAGCCGTGTCCCAGTGGCAGTCAGCCTCAGGTGCCGCGTTCTTGGGGATGAGCTTTGCCCCCCGTCAGCCCAACCTTCACCCTGCCAGGAGGCTGAGCTGCCAGCAGCGCCCGCTCTGCGGTGGGACTGCGGGGGCTCTGGGGCAACCACCCCCCAGGTAGGGACAGATCCTGGAAGCGAAGACCTGCAGTGAAACCCTCCTGGGAGCAATACTCTCACCTCAAGGTGTTTCCTGAGCAGAAATGTTTCTGCTTGGCCCGGCTCCTTATTAGCACCTGGTAGAAAAATAATTGCTAATTCTCAGTGCTCAGTAGTTGCAACGGCTCCGGAGACAGAGAACAGGGTGGTGTGAGCTGCGAGGCGCAGGGCACAGGCATGAAGCAGAAGCACAGAGGGACTGGCAGGAACAAGTGGCTCTGCCGAGGTCGGATCCGTTCCCACAGGTCCTGACTCCATAAGCTAGAGAAGAGGTAAGTCGCCAGAAGGACCCATTCTTTGTGTGAGTCGCAGGCTTAGAGAGAGATGCCTGTTTAAAGGAGAAAGCTGAAGAATAATTCATATCATTAGAATCTCAGTTTCTTGGAAACCCAGGTCTTTCAAACCTGATGGTTAAAAAAATCAAAGCTATATGTGTAAAGTTCAATGTACTGCAAAGTGCCATATCCTGGAGCCTTCGCAGTGCAATTAAATACCTTGCCTTTCACATTAACGTATGTAGACTCTTTCTGGTACACGAACCAGCTAGAGTTTTTGGAGGTGTCTCCTTGTACAGTATAGCCATACCTTATTCAACCCCTTGATTGAGAACAAGAAGCCGTGAGATAAGCATGAACGTTCATGTGGCAGTGAGCACTAGGAGCATTGACATAAAATATTGAGACGTAAATTAGTGGCGGAAAGTAAGCACAACAGTCTTTATGTAAGACTTTAAAATGTTGTACCCATTAAATAATAAAGGTTTTGTTCCCTTAATACACTATTAATAAATTTCAAACTATCATATCTTTAAAAAAATATACTTCTGCCAAGTGGAAAGCAGACTAATGTGGATTTAGAAAGAGGTTGGGAGTGCAACAAATTATAAATGCTTTCTACTTTATCAGCATTACAGAGTACTATTAATTTTAAAAATAGCTTTTAAAAACATACATGGCATACCATAATGGAGATGGCTGTGTTTCAATACATCATCCTGATGACTCTTTCCACAGCAATGAGTTATGCAGACGCGCCAAGCTCTGTTTTGCAAATATGGTATGTACCATGCTGCAGCTGAAAGTTAATAAAAGCAGTTTTGTCTTTTGATTCAGGATTGTGCTCTGCTGGGACTTCCGAGTGCAAGCGCTTACGGACGTGCTCTGTGTGTGCATCAAAGGCTGGGACGCTCCCTCCCGCTGCCTATCTCTCAAGGAAGCACCATCCCTGCAAAATTTCCGTGGTGCATTATCCCCATAGAGAGTTGGAATCAGACCACTAATACACATTTTGAATGATTAAAAATAAGGATGTTAATTGAAAAATGCTAATGTAACTGGGTAGCTCCTTTAAAATACTTTGTCTATAAAAGTTTTCAGTGCTAATTGGCATGAGCGTCCTCAGAATGGTGCGTTATGTCTGTCTAAATGATGAAGGAAGTAGTTGCCATAGCAAGGACTGTTTTTATTGACTGCTTAAAGGAAAGAGACACATAAAACCGTAACTGAGGCCAGAAAATGAATTAGAAAAATCCCTGGGTAGCTCTAACTTATACTTGAGCTTGCTTGCTTGCCTTTTTTTTTTTTTCCTTAGACTGCACAGTTCTCTACTCCTCATAAAATAGTAATTACAAATATGACAGAAGTCAGCGACCCGTTACGGCAGCCCTCCAAGGCTCGGGTAAAGCTCTGCCTTCTCGCAGGCTGGAAAGGCCCCACGGTCCCCAGACCCAATGTCCTCAGGCTTTCTGCTCAGCCTTTAACGTGCCCCCAGGTGAGTGGCAGCCACCATTCCCTTCAAATGTCTTAGCATTTGGTCCAACAGGAACAACAAACCTGTCTCTGCGTGTGTGTGTGACCGTGCCATCCATCCCTGTCTGCCCGGTCCTCATCCCTTCTCCCAGCAGTAATTTTTTAACCTATTTGCCAGTTTCATCCAAATTGCACAAAGCCTCCAGGTCTCCTCGGCACAGAGACCCTGCAGGGCTCACAGCAGCGTGGGGCTGGGTGGGATTCGTGCTGCTGCTGGGAGAAAGGCTGCAGTGCAGAGCCGTGCTGGACTCGCGAAGATTCCTCAGAGGAGACCTCCGTCACGAATGCGACTCTGACCATGAGAACGGAGCCAGAGTTTGTATCATTTAAGGCATCGGGAATATACACTTGGGTTTCTCTCTCGCGTGGCCTCTTTTGTATGCACTAAGACGTGAACTCCAGTTCAAGCTTTCTCTTCCACTGGGACATTCCTAACTTTTCTTCCCCAATATTCATGCGCAGAACTATATTGTGGCTTTCCTTGGAGATAAGAATATTACTTACAGAGCATGTGTGTGCTGCATTAATGTGTTCCTTAGTCACATTTTATTTTACTTAGTAACATAAGAATATCCCTAAATTTAATCGCCATTTACTGGGCACCTAATTCAACCCAAAAGACCAGAATTCACTAAAAGGCATAAGATTTGTTCTTTAAAAGCATTAGAATAATGATCAGACACTAGCTCAGGCTGTCATGATAAGGTTAGCAAAGTCATTTATTTTATTACTTTGTCACTACTTATAAAAAATAAACGTGCCACCTAGAAATGGCAAACTCCATTTACCCGTGTACTGGTCTGTTCAACATCCTTCCTTCAGGCTTTCGCTCTTGCCTTCCTACCAGCATATTTCTACCGAGCTAATCAGGTTTTGTCGCCGCTTGGGGACCACGGTAATTGAACCTGTCTTTGTGCTCTTTTATGCCAATGTCCAGTTACATGGATTTGGAGCTGCATTATCGTATTCTTAGTCAAATGAATATCAGATGCAAAATCATCTCTCTTCATAATGCTTATGCAGCACTCTGTTTCCTCTGTGTTGATGTGATTATACAGATAAATACTTCTGCTGGAACCATGCTGTACAAAATCTGTATAATGACAGGTACAAGGAAATTCCTTTGCCCAGATTTACGTCCACATGCCACTGTGCAACTAGGAGCCATAAATCTGGCTTCGTCTGTGCCAATAGCCACATTCCAAAATCACGTTGTGAATGTGTGTGCGTGTCAGGCTGTGATGGATGGATACACACACAATGGTCACAATCCACCATCGCCAGCAATTCACTTTCTTTCTTTCCCAAATTTTCCCAGTACTTCATATGTAAGTTTAATATCCAGCGGCACCTTCTCCAGATTATAACTCAGACCATCACGTGATGCTTTAGAGTTCCTAGTCCCTAATACAAACACCACGGACACGATACACTCATCGATTACAAACGCATTCGGCAGATGCAAATTTGTGGCGAAGGCTGTCCCCCCCTCACTTTTTGCCAGGTCGTGTATCGGGTCCTTGCTACGCCGGCTTTATAACAGATCAGATATTGTCTGTTATCTCACATCCAGTAGAAAAGCGTGAGTCAACATCAGTATCAACTTAGCATGCTGGCTAGAATGCCGGGAGTTTAAGTGGGTATTCATCCTTGCTGTACATCAAATCTGTATGTTGGGTCCTACGAAAGGACACAGACTTCATCCTAATGGTTGTGGAGCCCCTGCCTGAAAAGCAGATTAAGCGTGTTTGCGTAGGATCCAGATGTGCTGCAAGCTGTAACATCATTCTGTCATTTTTCCTATTATATTATGATCACCTGCTATTATTCGAGAGTATTTCAGCTCCATTCATGATGCATACACAGAAAAATGTTCCACACCATCATTCTGAGGGTAAGCTATCTAGCTTGAATGAAACATGATCGTTTCTGCTTCAAGCAAATGAGAAGAGACTTTCTATTTTGCACATCACTGAGTTCTACATTTTGGCACTGTTTATTTTACTGAGCCTACATTACAGAATTAAAATATTAATATATTGGTGTTATTTAGACAGTAACTTGAGTATGTCTCTCATTTATTTGAATTTCCCAGGAGGCAGATGTTTCAAAGACGCGATCAGAGAACAGAAATAACTTTATCTTTTAAAATCATGAAACATCCTCTCCCTTATTCCCGACTACAGGTTTCAGTGACACCAACAATGTGCTCAGCACATGCCAGTCGTCCCACGTCACCTGTTCAGCACCTCTGGCCCTATCTCTCAGCTCCATTTCTAGTTTTCCCAATTCAGCACTCCCACCTTTCCGTGTTTCTGGGCTCTTTTTCCATCACCTTCCCAGCGCTCTGGGGTAAAGGCAGGAGGGTGCTTGGGGGTTAGGGTGCAGACTTGTTCAAGCGTGTTTGTTAGGAAAAGCTCTGCTGGGAGAGCCCCAGGGGTGATTAACAGAGATCTCAAAAAGTAGTTTACATTTCCCAGACTACGTGAAACTGTTATGCTGTCTCAGTGAGCAGCGTTCGCTGGCTTCCAGGCAGCGCTTCAGTGTGTGCGTACGCTCTGGCCACAGAGAAATAATCACCCAAGAAGTCTCTGAGACAATCTAGATGGAGGGAAACGAGTATGTCGATGGGAGGTAATGGTTTCACAGGGTCCCCACATCTTGACTGGGGACTGGAAAATCTCAGGTCTATTTTCCCCCTCCTGCAGCCTCCTGGGTTTTCGTGACCATTGCTATGAGAGCAGGGGAGGAGTGTCTGACCCTGGTGTTTGAACGTCCCTACGGCCGTTGACTAAACTTGACTAAAAACACGAGGTCTCTTGTTGGGAAGTGTCATTTTCAGACGTGCTTCTCCCATCCTGACTCTTTGGACAGAGATGTGTTTTAATAGCCCCTCCATCTCGACGCTGATGCAGACCGTGAGCTCCTTAAAGCAGCCCTGAGCCAAAGGAGGGCATATTTTCCAGTGACAGGTTGAAAGAGTTACAGCCCCTTAAATCAAATTAGTAGACAGCATCTGAGTGGGAGCCTCTGGAAGATGAATGAGCTGGCAGTTTTTAAAGAGTAACAACGAGGTAATAAACAAGATTAACACAAAACTAATGGAGGAATGGAGATAAATACAGGGAATGTCCGTGTAATGTCAGAGGGGGTTGCATGCCAGACTTCTGGCAACGTGTTTGAGACAGGAGTAGGTAACTCGTACCTACTAAATCACAGACATAAATCCTACGCTGTGTTAACAGAACATGAGTGATCTGCTCTGAAGTGAATGGGAAAAAGGAAGGGAATTCACTGTTTGTGAAAAAAAGAGCTGCTAACCTGAGCTGCTCCTTTTTGTTCGAGGCAGGTTTGGAAAGGCACTTCAGCTGCCTGGTGATGCGGATGGGTGCATCCATGCCATGATGCACATGGCATTCAGTCCCCAGCGTCATAAAGATGCCCCCTGAAGTCCGTATGCTTGGGGAGCCAAAAACGGCTCCCATAGCTGTTGTACTGAAAAAAAGAGGAAATTTATCCTGGCAAGTTGATTCTGAATTACATACCAAGACCAAAAGGAGGTGAAAATGGCCCGTTCCTTCCCTTCCAACCGGAGCAGATCCCCTTCAAAAGCTAAGACAGCCTACACCAACCCATGAACCTGCACCACGGGTTTACGAAGAGGTTTCAGTGTGTCAGATCTCCCGGTACGGTCTGAAGTCTTAGTCATTTTTGGTTAAACATTACTTAAACAAAGGAGTTTATTGATTAATAGGTGGGCTTCTTACTAACAGAAGTACAAAAGCCTCTCCAAAGGAAAAGGTGATGTTCTGGCTACAGCACAAGACTGAACCTTTGCAGCTCTGATGCAGAATTTCCCTGTTAGCGTAAGCAGGTCGTGTGAAGTTCCTTGTCCTTCAAACTTACTTGGACAAAATCTGGGTAAGGTAAGGGATAATATCTTTTATTATGTGACCTGATACACTTAGAAAAAGGAGCCAAGCTTTTGAACTGACGGACTTCATCAGATCCCAGCTCTACCCACTCCACAGGTTCCAGTTGTATCAGTGGGTCGGGAGAGGTTTACCGTCTCTCTACAAACCTTCCTGCCTTCTGTCCGCAGACCATCAAAGTGTAACAAGAGGATTATTTGCCTGCTTCTCTGGAGCTATTGAGTGTGACTGTGCAAACACCTGGTTACAGTCTGGCACTTGTCAAGTACGTTTTTATTAGCGTCCACATCTGGAGAACAATAAAAGAGGAGACATTAAGAGGGGCTTGAAGGGCTGTGAAGTGGAGAAAAGCCTCTAGTGCAGCGCCCTGAGCTCTGCCTGAGACCTGGAGAGCCGCCAGGGCGTTCCGGAGCTGACACCACCGGCACAAACGCAGTAATTAGCGACGTGAGAGCAGAGGTGGTTGCAGAGCTGATCACGCGGGAGCCGTCCTAGCGAACGGGCTTGCGGAAGCCTCGTTGCAAGGCAGAGTTTGTCACGTGGAGCTGGGCTGACGGTTCAGGCGTGTAAGCTCATACTTGGATTGAAATCCTTCGGTGCTGTTTGGTGTCCTTACAACCATTTGAGCAAATGATGGAAACTATTACATTTGTGATTTTGTCTGCCACTGCTCAGAAACAGCCCGTATGGTACAGAGATGCCTTTCATTCTTAAGTGGTACATGGTTTCAACTTGCAAGAACATTTGATAAACCGTAGCTAAACTATAAGGAAATAAATACTTTCTTTTAAATCCATGGTTGTTTTTTGAACTTGTGAGCAACCAGTTAAGCTAGATGGATTTAGAAAGGCCCTACAGTGTTTTTCTGTTGAAATACCAAATGATAAACACCATTTTTCTTGTGTCCCTGCAGAAACAAAACAGCCGAGGATAACATAACATTTTCTTTTACTTCCTTCCAACAATGGCACATTTCTTCTTTTAGAGGCTGATTACTACTTAGTACTATAGTAAATGGCAACTTAAATATATGCTAGCAGTTCTGCCGTATATCATTAATTTAAGAAAACAGGACATCTACTATCAAACTGCAATGGGTCCTTCTACAATGAATAATGGTGGTGATATGGCAACCTTTTAAAAGGAATTACTGGAGCATCACGATACCGATTTAAATGGCAACCTGTCACCGTGCAGAAGCAGATCATTCCAACTGGTACGTATGATTGATTACACGGGCAATCAATAAGTGAGGTGCCTTAGGTTATGCACTGTGAGTGGCAAAGTGGGAAAACAGTCACAACCTGAACATGAAAATTAGCATTCTCCTCATAGAGGACATTGAGAGAAGTCCTTCATCCTTTGTCCATCCTGGGGGTTCAGGGATGCATTCAACGGGGCTGGGGGGCACTACCGCACGTTTTGTAAAAGGCTACTCTTAAATTCTTCCAAAAGAGGGTTTGAAGTTGGAGCTGGGAGAGAGACTTTTGGGGCTGTTTTTCAATTAAGAAGATACTTTGCAGAGGAGGAATCTGTTTTCAAGTATTTTTCTTTTTGAGACTCCTGAGTTGTTTTCAGATGTGCCTTTTGGAAAGTTAAAGGAGGACTCTTAGTGTCAAAATGAAAAACTATTTAATCCACAAAACTACATACCAGGCTCTAAAGAGTAGCATCAGATAAGGTTAGGTCTGCTTTGTTAATGGTTCTACTTTTTAACTACAGTGATCTGCAAAATTACTTTTGTTACTTTTGTATTCTTGCAAGTCTAAGATTTCTCACTCTGGTAGTAAAGGTCTAAATGCCGTAACACTTCAGTCCTCAAATAAAGACAACTCAAACGGCCTGATAGACACATCTACAGAGAGGGTGACACAGACACTTGACACAGGACTGAAACAGAAGGCCACTACTTTATTTACAGGTACTTACTAAGCACAATAAGGAGCTGGGGCTGCTGGATCAGTAGGTCTCTGCCATTTGTAGGCTAAAAGATTTACAGCCCAGAACCAAACCGCTCCTGCCCAAGGATGGCTTCGCCGTGGCTCAGACACCACAACTGGCTCCCATGGTCATGGTGTCTAATGGCTGGTCTTTGTCCGCCCTACCTCTGCCATCATCTCCACCACCTTTCTGGCCAGTGCCCTCCGGATCCGCCCGCTGACCACATACGTCAGCTAAACACAGCACTTCACCCTGGAACATCCTTTCTGGGACATTTCTTAGTTTCTTCGTGTATGCCCACGGCTTTCTCAAGAGGTTTTGCCTCATCCAGACTCAATTTCTCCCTTCCCAGATTTGTCTTCCTAGCAGGTGGGACAAAGCCACTCCTTCCCTGGCAGCGCGGCCAACTGGGCAAAGGCGATGGAGACGCGCCGTGGCAGCCCCGTAACGCCCTCAAGCTCTCAGCACTGGGTGAAGCTAATGCCGACCACGGAGCTTTGCCCATCACGGCGCTGGTCCCTCAGGACCGGCATCCTGCTGAGACCCCCGCCTCCGGCCGGACCCCGGGCAGCGCAGGGCCAGCCAGACCCACCTGCACCCGCATGGTGCGGTTCTGGTGGCTGCTTTGGCTCGGCACAGAAGCCGGTTGTGCCAGGCAGCCACTTCCCGACGGGTCCGTCTGCACTGGAACAACCTCCTCTGAGCAGCATGGCCAAGGCAAAACTAAAAAAAGTCCTTGATTCAGAATAAAAGGGCGAACAGGATGATGAATTTTCTTCATAAACACTATATGTAATTTCTTACTTTATAGGTAGGCTTACAGAATTGAGGGACTCAGACTGATACATGATTTTAAGAGCTTTACTCACTACAAATAATCTTTTGATGATGAAACTAACTGCTTAAAGCTTTGGAAGAAAAGCCTTGCATGAATATAGCCAAATTAGGAAACCCATATCGTAACAGCTGTGTTCATAACCACATGTATTGCTGTTTTATTTTTTAATCTACGTTACTGGATCTATTTTTGACTACAAACCAGATGACTCACTTGATCACGACCACTGAAAAAAACATAGTATGTTGCCACAAAATGCTTCTTAGAGTTGATGCAGTATTTTTTTTTTCTTTCCACTGCAATCATATATCTCTTTACAAACAACCATGGGCAAAATCAGCACATACAGGAATTGGGCTTGTTTTATTCAATAACCAAGGAGCTGCCTGGATTTAATTGTCATTTGCCTGCCTTTTTGATTAGTTTCTTCCAATTATTTTCCTGTCATTTTTCTTTGATTGCTCTGCTCTTATTGAGAGTCCAGGAGATGAAAATTTCTTCAAAAATATTTCAACCAAATCTGTATTTTTACTACTACGTTCATGGAAGAGGGGCAAAAACTTAACCAAAAGCAGCTGCGGCACAGTATTTTCTACTTCATTTATCCCTTTATGTTCGTACAAAAGAGAAAAATTGAAAATTAGCCAAGAATGTAATACCACAAATTCTCTCACTAGAAAACACAGCATAGTTTGCAGTAATCCCTTTAACCAGAGCATTAGCTTCTTGATTTGCAGCGCACAAACTCTGCTCTCAAAGAAGCAAAAGGCTTCACCAGCTCTCGCAGACCCCCGCTCACTGAGGCTGCGGTGGTCCACACCAGCACATCGGGGTGTGCTGCCTGTGACTTCAACTAGTTCACGGCATCATAAGTATTTACGGTTGGTGGCCATTTCTGTTGTCTCTGGGCCAATTTTTCACTTGCGCCAGTCAAGGAGCAAGTCAAGCAGCTCTTTTAAATTAATAGTATAAGCGTGGATCTACCCTGGGGACAGAGCAGCATCGACTGCTCTGTGAGGCTCAGGTTAGCTCTGTCAGCCCAACGGCATCCGCCTTCTGCTGAACAGGAAAACTCATTTTCAGCTCCAAGGTTTCATTCCCCTTTCTGCAGCAATGCCTTTTATTTCTTCACAACAAAGCAGGTCAGCATTAATTCCAGGCAGAAGTTTGGCCCCTTCCTCCATGTGGGATTCCTGAAGAAATCAAGAAATTCTTAGGAAAATCTTTCTGCTCACCCAGCGCTGCCTCCCTCCTGCAGCAGGGCTCAGCAAAAACCCGCAGCCTGACCCCGATTCCCCAGCCGAGCAGCTTCAAGCAGGCCTTGCTCCATGCCACCTCTCCACCTCCCTCGGGACTTGTCCCCTTCCCCTAAGAAGCCCGAGCAGGGAGGGGGGGGCTGGGGTAAGAGCAGGGCGCCAGCACTCATCCCGGCACGCATGCAAGGGCAGTGAAAACGAAGTTGTGGCTCAGGGACCGGTCTCTCTTGAGTCCTTATGGCTGACGTATATCGTGTGTCCATAAAGCTCCGTGTAAGCGTGGACAGCATCCGCGGCGGGACCCACCAGGCTGCTGGTGTCCAGGCGGGGCTCCCGCTCCCCACGGGCGAGACTGGCAGCAAACGCACAAACAGGAGCACGTGAGTTTGTGCCCGCCGCCACGGAACTCCCGATCTGAGGTCTGGCACTAAGGACCGCGCTGAGCACGCTGTAACCCCCCTCACGCCAGGGCCGGATCCTGCCAAGGGCTGTGCTGCACAAGCAGGACTGCGTACCACAGCCAGGGATGGCATGTGGGCGGTGGTGAAGGAGGGGACAGGGAAGCTCCGGCCCAGCGAGCTGACCTGGTAGATCATCGGCCAGCTGCAAACTCCCAGCTGCCTGGGAGTTTGTCTTAATTCAGAGAGTGCCTGTCCGCACCTCAGCGCCTGGTGGGCTCTTCTCCTTTCTCATCCTCTTCTTCCCACCTTTTGGTGGGTCTCCGCTGCAAGAAGTAAAGCTTTTGAGCGGGGCTTGCCAGATCCAGACGCAGCCCTGATGCAGGCGGCAGCGAGCTGGGCTTGGTGAGCTGCTCCCTCTCTGCCAGGGGGAGCGTCCGGTGAGAGCGTGCAGGGTTCGGGAGGGGGGAGGGAGGACGTGGCCTTCATTCTCCAGGTTCAAAAGTCAGAAGGGCTGGAAAGCGGCTTGCTCCATTCTTCAAAGCCATGGCTGGAAGAATACGAGTGGCAGGAATATAAATGAGGAATAAAGCTGCAAACTCAACTGAGTTAGACCTTGCAAAATCCATCTTAGAAAGTACAGATGCTGACCAGAGAAATGGGCATTGCTTAAGATGCTTTAAATCACAGAGAACGATGCGCTAGGAGAGACGGCCCTCCACAGATGACCTAATATGTCTTTTCTTCCCCTGTCCTCAGTGACTCCAATAAACTCCTGACCTTGCAGACCAATAAAGATGAACTCAAAGGAGACGGGAAGTCTGGCTTCACCTTCAGCATCTCGTCAGAAGAAGAGTGGAGCTCTGCTTGCTTCAGAAACGATTACTAATGCCAACCGCCTACTGCCATTATATCAGCTAGCAACTATTTTTTTGTCCATGGTACAGGCTTCCTGCCTTCAGAGCTCAGCTGATCGCCGAGTGCACTTCAGGAAGCAATAGCCTGGTGACACCTCTGCAGGGATAGTTTTGTCCTGATAAAAGCTGCTGGTGAATCAACGGGAAGCTGAAATCTCTGTTTCTCATAATTGAGCATCTTTCCCCTTTGTCCATTTGTCGGCAATTTATGGGGAATGACTACTGCAGAGATTGAGCTGTGTTTAGTCATAGGATGATTTTGTCTCTTCCTAGCAAAGAGCTAAGTATAGCGCAGACTCATTATTCAGAGGCTGTCAGTGATAACTGGCGTTGGCATCCTTCCCGAGGCACAGTTTGAGCGGTCGGGTCCTCCTCGGAGCCGACTTTAACATGCCTTCGCCTCGCCCTGACTGCACTTCGCTCTGCTTCGCAACCTGCCGTGACGCTGGAGCAGATCTCATCCTCAAAGGCAACACTTATGGTTGTTTATTCCTGACGACAGGCTGAATTGTTCAGAAACCTAGAAACTAAAACAGTCACCGTCCAGCCTGACTGAGTTTCCCGTCTCTGAGAGCAGCCCCTATAGGTGCTTCTCAAGGGGTGTCTGAACATCAGAAATAATCCACCCTTGATACGGCATCTCACTCTGGCTACGCTTAGCTATCGCTTGTCATGATTTATTTGTGTTACCATTAATTACAATTCCAGATGTATTTTATTGTAAATATAAGCATCTAGGATGTTTTTAGATCTTATTCTAATCTTGGTTTTATCTCCCAATAGTAAGAAATCATAGAGCCTTATTACGTGCTGTGTCAAGCATTGTTTCCATGCTGATGAAAAGCCTTCGCTAGACGGGGCGAGCCTGGTCACTGCCCTGGCATCCGGAGCGTGCTGGCACATACCTTTACAACTGCTATTTAAAACTAAACACAAGAAACAAAAAAACCCCAGAACCAGCACTTTTACATGTAATGTCTCCCTGCAACATGGATTCGTCACCCACAGACAGATTGCTTTTTCTCCACGCTTGTCCGAAGCGCGTCTTTCGGCTCCGGGTGAGCGCGAGAGCTGTCGGAGGACCTGCCGCAGCTGTCCCTGGGGCCGGGCGGCAGCTCCCTGCCGGGTGCTGGCCCGTCACCCCGTGCCTTGTGGCTCCCAGAAATCCCTTTGTAAGTTCTTTCCTATTTCCCAGGTTGCCATGTGCGTGTGTGCATTGGGAAAGTGAGACAATGTCACCCCATTGCCATTTCAAACGTTTCCTGGGGCTGCCAAGCCCTTCATGGCATGGGTTTGAAAAACAATATCCCTGTGCTGTTCCCTCTGCTCGCTCCCAGAATGCCTCTGGAAGGTCAGGTTCAAACGCCCTCCCCAGAGGGACTTTATCTCTCCAGAATTTCTCGTCTGCCTTTGTTTTTTAACCCAGATTTTTTTGAGGCTGTTTAAATACCTCTTCTGAAAAATCAGACATTCGCTCCGCGGGTCAGGGCACATTCCCGCTCTCCGGGGGGGTCGCCAGCCCCTGATGCCTTTGGCCCGTTTGCTGTATCAGGCCAGTATTACCTACACGGCTCCATCCCAATTATTTCTCTTGAGCAGTGAATCCCTTCTCCCTGGGCTGGATCCTGGGAGGCATTGAGCGCTCAGTCCTGCGCCGGAGAGGGAGAGCACCCAGCATGGCACAGGGCTGCAGAGGAGACCCGGGCATTCACCAGCTGTAGAAGGATGTCATCACTGTCCCTGGCTGGTTTTGAGGCGCGATTGGAGAATTCAGCGACTCAGCTCCCCCTGAGGCACCGTGCAGATTTACCCCTCTCTGCAGCGACCCATAGCTGGAAGCAGCAGAAAGTCCTTATCTTCTTCTGCAAACTGAGGAACCACGTAGGAAGCAAAGCAGAGCGTGGCTGGAGCACGAGATGGGAAATACAGGCGCCTGCGTTGCATTCCCAGCCTCCTCCCAGTGAGGTACCGGCCTTTGCCGCCGTTCACTCATTTTCCTTTCCACACGGCCGCTGTAAATGGTATTCCTTCATTTTGGAAAAGCATATCCAGGTGCTGGGGACAAAATGCAATGTGAGCTCTAATAAACCCTGCAGGGGTCACATGCGGAAGCAGATCAGCAAAAGGGACATAACTAATTGTGAAGCGCCCTCAGAAACCGAATACAGGTCAAAATGAGCCTGGGGTATCTGCTTCCTTTCTCTGCGGGAATGCATGCAAGAAATCTCAGAAAAATGTACCAACGTGTGAGGTATTAAATCAACGCAAGAGTTTAGAATTCTTTTTTTCAAGTTACAGTCATAAAGAGACAGTTCAGTCCTGAGCTGTGGTTGTGTTCCCTGCTCCTGGTAGTTCTGCTTTGATCACGGAACATAAGGAGGCAGTTGGATCCCGGTTTCTACTATATTTCAGCACGGGTTTTTCCTGGACTCAGGCACAATGAGGAGGGGAGAACAGCGGGGGACAGCGGAAAGGCGGGAATGGGGTGAGAGAGCTGGGAGCGGGAGCGTGTGGAGCCCTCTTACCCTCACCTGCACAAAGGGGCTTTGTGCTGGACCTCCCTGCCAAGGCAGGAATGTTTGCTGAAAGCTGTAAAGAAGACCTCGCCATTTCACGTAAAAAACCCCAAAAGGCAATAGATGATCATTCAACGCGTAACATACATTGAAATAGCACGAGAAACATGGTTTCGGACAGTTTCTTCTGCTAAAAATATTCCACGTCTGTCTCCTGTGATAAACTGCCCCAGCACATTCCTCTCCGATTTGGGAAATCCTTTTCCCCATGCTCGGTGTCAGAGCCTGGGACGGCGGGACAGCAGGACGGCGGGACAGCAGGACGGCGGGACAGCAGGACGGCGGGACAGCAGGACGGCGGGACAGCAGGACGGCGGGACAGCAGGACGGCGGGACAGCAGGACGGCGGGACAGCAGGACGGCGGGACAGCAGGACGGCGGGACAGCAGGACGGCGGGACAGCAGGACGGCGGGACAGCAGGACGGCGGGACAGCAGGACAGACCCAGCCCAGCCAAGGAAGGCGACCTGGCTTGAGAGCTGCCAGCTCCCTCCACCCCGGCCAGGCCCGCACACTGCTCGGGCATCCCCAGGCCC
>NW_008824372.1:936792-945467 GCF_000699105.1 Pygoscelis adeliae
TGAGCCCCCCCGGGCCGGCGCGGTGAACGCTCACCTAACGGCGGGTGTTACCGAGGCGGTTTGCTCCTGTTTATTTCTTTCCTTGTATTTTTGTGGCCTGATTGAAAACTCGCTGGAGCCCTGTGGAGCAAAACTCACCCGGCGGCTGTTGCGACGCTGGTTTTGGGTAAGGAACTGAAGCAGCAGATGCAAAGAGAAGGAGGGCCCCAGAGCACGGCTGTTGTGCGAGTTACTAAATACTCAGGTTTAAGAGCGGACAAAAGTAATCCTTGGAGTACTTAAATTTTTGCTGTACCTCGATAGGGCGAGTCAGGCCGCGTGTTGCGGCCGCGCAGGCGGCGCTGGGTCTGCCCAGCCACAGTGCCCAACGATGCATCTGGGCTTGTTCCTACTTCTGTACAAGAAATCTACTTCAGCAAAGCTTTTGCTGGGGAAGCAGTGGTTTGTTGTCTAAATGAACTTGCGTGAGACTCTGACCACTGCTGCTCTGAGCTTGTGTCCTCGGGGGGAATCGCGTGTTTCCTTTTACACCCCGTGGAAAGCGTTTGCTCCTTGTGCTCAGGCTGTGAAAGGCTCTCCCCAGGAAACCCCAGACCTCGGCCATGGTGTCTTTTGATGAGCAAAAGAACCAGAATAACTGAAATGCCCTCTTGGCATGGTGTTAAGCTGAATGGAAGGGATTTTAATTGCTAAATAAAAAAACGTGTGGAATGGGTTGTCAGGGAACAGCTGCTCTTCTGACCTTACTTGCTGTACCTTTGTCACTGCATAATTAGGAGATGAGTTAAACACCTAATGTCAGCACTTCTCGGTTTCCACATTGTTGTAATCCCATCTCTCGATGCCAGATGGCCCCAACCGGGCAGTGCCAGCGTTCTGTGCCCTGGGACTGGCCTCGGTGGGACTGCCAGGGCACAGGGGCACCTCCAGACCTTCCCTGGGGGTACGGCACCCTTTGCGATGAACTTCTGTGAGAAGTTTCTTGCCGGTGCTGTCCTTGGAAATCCCTCCCTGACTGTCAGAAGGGGGGGGGTCAGCCTGTCTCTGTCATCGAGGTGTAGCTCCCTCTATCCTATTAGGTTTGAACTGCGCCACTGCTGGATCCCAAGGAAAACTACTTGCTGGGTTTTGTGGAAAACTGGATGCTCCTTGCAGGTCACCCTGGGCAAACGTCGGTGTTTGGCAGCGGGGCTTGCTGTCTGTGTCGCAGTCTAGGTGGCCGGGGCTGTGCCCTGCACTGGGCTCCCCTCTACAGTGCAGTGTTCCTGCTCTCTGTGTGACTTGCCTGAAATACCTGATTCTTGGGTGGGAGTGGGGGGGTTCCTCCTTCCCTGCCTCCCCTTGCTCCCCTCCTCCTTCCAGCTCTGCCCACCTTCCCTGTCCCTGCTGACCCAGTTGGCTGCCTGCTGCAGGGACCCTGTCTCTGCTTGCTGTTGAGGGCAGGCTCCCCCAGTGCAGCACTGTGGGGTGACCCTGTCCCCACAGGGATGCAGGGATGGCCAGGGCTCGGCAAGGACCTGCCAGGAAGGCCTCCTCTGGTGTGTCGTCCCCAGAGACTCAGAGCACTGTGTCCTCTGCCAGCAGGTCCCTGTTGCTGACAACCCTCAGGCATGTCCATGGGGTCCTGGTTGCCACAGCTTCTGTGGTGAGGGCACCTTTGGATGACAACTGAAGGCCCTCGGGAAGCTCTTACCAGGCACCGAGCGGAGATCGATGCCACAAGAGTGAAAACTGACCCTTTTTCATGCACAACTGCAGCTGTGGGTTGCGTGCTGTTTGGCCTGTGGTCAGTCTGTTTTTGCCACAGCAGCTCAACTCCTGCCTTGTCTAGAGTGCTGCTTGGGGGTCCTGAGCAGGGTAAAGCCCCTGCCAGCAGCCCCGGGCTGGGGGTCCCGTGTGGGAGGGAGTGGAGAAGCAGGGCAGCAAGGAGAGCTGAGCAAGCCTGCCATGGAGCAGAAATACACCCCAGCAAAGCTGTCTCTGCACTAGACCCATCTCCCAGGAGCTTCTCGAGCATCATCCACAGGGGATGGAGCAGTGAGGCTGCACAGTGGTACGTCAGAGGGCTTACAAGGCACCTGAAAGACTTGCAAATGGCAGAAACCCTCAGAGCCTTTCCAAACTGTGTGGTTGGATACGTAGCTCCCCTTGGTGGAAGGGTGAAGGACAAGGTGCTGCCTTTAACTGCAATTTCACTAAAATCCGTGAAGGGAATAGCACAAACTATCTGCAGTGGAAGGGCGTAGTTTTGCTATGAGATCTGCTCGTGGGCAGGCAGTGCTGAGCGTAACACCCCCTGTGTGGGGCGAGGGAGGTGTGATGCCCTGTGTCTGCATAATTCTTCTGACGCACTGCGTGTCTCCTGTCACCTGAACTGGAACCAGGCATGGTAGTATAAAAAAGGAAAAGTCCCAGCTAGTTTGCACTTCAAAAGGGATATGAAATAACATAGTAAAAACAAGGAAAAAATAATACAGAGCTTGGATCACTGTCTGAATAATATATGTCCAAAGACAAATGGGCGTCTTCTCAGTAGACGGCTGTTTAATTTCCTGAATCGGTAGAAGGGCACTTTTTCTGGGCATGGGGTGGAATACTGTCAAATTTTAATTTGGCTTGGCAGTGTCGTACAACCAGTTTGAGCAAGTCGGGGAAGGCAAGTCTGGAACTCATTAGGGCTTCTTGCAAGGCCCTGAAAATTTGATTTTCAATCACTGTTGGGTTTAATTATTGTTGATGTCTTGCCTAGTGTATTATGGGATTCTTTCTGAGGAAATTAAAACAGCATGAGTGGGACGGCATTCTGTTTGGCAAATGGGTTGTTTAGATTTAATTCTAAATGGAGAGTTAAAACCCAAAACAAAGATAAAGTGTGGTGGCTGGCATTTTGTGCGTTACTGGAGCTGGTTCAGCTGGACTGCGCAGGCAGCAGGATTTGTGTACTGTTCTCACTAAATTCAGTCCATTTTTGTCAGGAGAAAATAACCCACTAAGCTAAAAGCACTGTTCAAAGCCAAGGTGAAGTTTACTCAGTTAATACAAATTTTGGTTCTTTAACTTTTTCTTAAGTTCTTTAGCATGGGTTTTGGCAAACATCCGACGCAGACTGTAGGACAGGAAAAAAGCACCGCTGCTGCTGTGATAAATCAGCCCCAGTGCATGCAGGGGTCTGGGTGATGTGGGGTCTCGGAGAGGGGCAGAAGCCTCCCTTCTCCATCAGCAATGTATCTGGACACTTGAAGACTCCTCTGCTTGTATCTGTAGATGTACATGGGAACACTATGAAGGATTGGGAACTTGCCCTTTGTAAAGTCCAACAATTTAGAGCTTTTTAGAAAACTTGAGGAATACATTGGAGACTCAGCTTTTCCACTCCTCTTTTCATAAACTGTATCACCTGATCGAGGTGTGCAGCATACTTGGGCTGAATCCCTAGCTGTGTTTTCCTCTCAGCATGACAAGGACTCTGCGACCCTCCGCAGCGCTCGGGCAGATGGCTGGCTTCGTGGGGGAAGAACTGAGCTCCCAAATAATGGGGGTTACACCCAGAAGTCGTCTTCTGCAGGACACATCTGTGAAATCCGTTCTGTCCAAAACCACTTTCAAGCAATTTGGGCACGCGGTGATAAAGATGACAAGCACTGTAATTGCAGTGAGCGTGCCTGCGAAGCCATCGCGTTAGTCACTTAAACATGCTAGTGCTCATTTGTGTAAACACTGTCAGTAACTGTACAAGCAATTTCATCTCTGCTGTTGAGAGTTGGACCTCGGTTATTAACAATTAGACCGCAGAAAGTTATTTATCCCTTGCAGACTTCTTTCATGTTCATGATTTTTTGTTATAGTCTCCATTAGCACAAGTTCAGAGTTTCATTATGAAAAGTTGGTGCCTTCTCTGTAAAGCCTTCTCTCAATGGACAAGGGGTTTGGTCCCTGTGTCGGTGACAGGTTATACATGGCTGGTGGCCCGGGGAGACGACTGTATCACCCCACGTGCCCCTGTTTGGAAGGTGGTGTGTACTTGTGGGACTGAAATCCCTGCTCCAAGAACAGCGTCATTGTGTTGGAGCCCAAGGGAGGAAGCGCTGCAGCAGCTGTCGTGGGGAAACAGATGTTGATCTTAATGCAGAAACCTGCTTAGCTCTGAATGAGTATTTATAGATATGAAATCATAAAGCAGCACATGGGTTAAAGAGCTTATTTTGGGACTTGGACTCAGAGCTAAAATCAAGCCCCATAAAATACGATTTACAATTTACAAAATCCCTCTTGTCCTGCAGGGAGGCAGTGTCTGGAGTGTTTGTTTAGGCTGAGTTTTTTCTCCTTTTAAAAAGGAAATATTGTATTTCAGCCATTCAGGAAAAGAGGTATTCAGATGTCCTCGCTTGAAGCTATTGCTCCACTTAAAGATGGGGCTCAGAGAAAGGGAAAGATTTCAGGACAGCTATTTGCAATTTTCAGAAGAGCAAGAGTTTCCTAATGCTGGTTACCAGCCTGACTCCTCATACTCTTACCATCTTGCCTGCTACAAACCCTTTGACTTCATCCTTCAGTTATTGAAAGTCTCTGAACTGCTCCAGAGCAGTTATTTCCCCCTACGATGGGGGACTCAAATTTCCTACTGCTGGATTTACTGGTTTTGCACTCCTCTGCATGTTGGTCCGTGCTTTCATGAGTCAAATAGAAAGTGCATTAAAAGCAGTTGATACAACTAAAATTAATAGCAGCTTTGACTTAATTGCTGACAGAAAAGGCGTCCTAAATTGTTAATGTTTAGCTCACTAGGTGCAATATCTCAAACCTGTTCAGGAATGGCTCTTCTGAATTGATCACAGGCAAGGGAGCGGGAAGCCTGTTCTTCCTTGTGCCGAGGGGGTGGGTGATCCCAGAGAATTAAATGGGCACTAGTGAACAGGAGTGCATGCTGCCTGGCTCACTCAAGTCAAACAGTGCAAATAAAAATACTAGGGAAATGGAGGAGGATGATGGCTGAGTAGTAGGAAATAAGGAAAATAGAAAGGGTGGTTTTTCTGCTAGTACTTAATTGTGGATGCTCTTAGCTGTATCTTTCAAACATGCAAAAATACATGCTTCCAGGAAAGGAACTTTTGCTTTTGCCTGCAATGTTAAAGCCTTGGTTAAGAGAAGCACTGAAGCAGCTGGGTGGCTGTTGTGTACAAACTGCTGTGCAAATATCATTAATCTCTAGCACAGTTGTACTGGTCTGTTGGAAGGTTTAAATGCTAGGGGTTTATTGCCTTACCTACTCAGACAATGGGCTAAATTCTGTCAGGATTAGGTTTTACATAGTCTTTAGCAAATTATTCCAGATAGTGTTTCAATGGGGAGGAACCTGTCAGGAAGAAAAATCTACTATTGTCTTATCAGAGGAACATAGGAAAGCAAATTTACCCAAAAGCACTGTGGCTGGTTGCCCATGCCCTACCAGTATTTGAGGTAGCACAGCCCTTCAGCTTCTGCGTTAGGGTTCAGGGCATCACCAGCTGCAAAATGAACTGCAACTTAATCATTTGCTCTTTCTGAAAACCTGGAAATGTGTTGCCCAAAAGCACCTCACCTTATTTTCCCTCTATATAAGAGGGTAACTTGTGTCGAGATAATGAAGCTCCAGTGGGGAAAAAATATCCCATGTGTTCCTATCGTGTGTGCTGCCAGTCTGCTTGGACTACCAAAGAGCATCCACAAGTGCCAGCTACAACAGGGAGTGTGCAGGAGGACAGCCAGCCAGCTCCTGTCAGCCCTGTGTCTTAATCCAGAGCATTGGGATACAGTAACTGGGCAGTATTTCTCCTAGTTTAAAGTACCTGTTCTGGAGGTGGGCATCTAGGATGGAAACACAGACCTACAGCCCCAGAGGCAGGTATGACATCTTCTCAGTAGCTGTCAGAGGGCTGCTAATTTACTACACCTCTCCTCTTAAACACTTCATGCCTAAGCCATGTTTTGTGCATTCTTGCACAGCTGGATGGGCCTTCTGAGATTTTGGAGGGGGTTGTGATAGTGGCCAGATCCTATGGAAAACTTGGAGCTGATACAGTGAAGGTGCAGCGCAGGAAGGACGGGGTGAAGGAGAGGGGTGGGTGGCCCAGGCACACCTCTGCCCTTCGTCTGCTCTGCTGTGAAATGCTTTGGTGCCCTCGGGCACATCTTCAGCTTTCTTGTGTCTCGACCTCCTCAGCTGTAAAATGTGAATAGCAGAGCTGAGAAGGTATTTAGGAGGACTAAATCAGCGGTGTGGTGTACAGAAATTTGATGGAAGCAGCTCCTGAAGTGCAACGTGTCGGTGTACTGAGGGGACCCCCATTCCAAATGGTAGTTCAGCACCTTCTCCTCGTGCTGGAGGTGGGAAGGACAAAGCTGGCTCCGTGAGGGCAACTGATGGTTACAGCGAGACACTTACCTGAGCCCTCTGGAACTCAGCACAGCTGCTGTTTAATTAAATTTGGGTGAGTTCTTCCCATTCCATACACCCACTCACAGCTTGGTTTGGTCTTAGTGCTTCAGACACTTGATCTTAACTATGAAAAAAATCTGTTCATCTTATTTTTCAAACTTTGCCCTTCTCTTATCACTAATTCACACATTGTTAGTGGAGAAAGGAATGCTGCCAACTATGCGCTCTTGGAAGAGTGAGATATTTGCAGAGGCTCTGGTTCTGTTGTATCTCCGTCATCCTGTAGGTTGAGATCTGGCAGCTCCGTTGAAATAGTTTCCTCACATATTGGTGCCTTTCCCTGGTCTTTATGTTGATAAAATAAAAGGCAACAAACTTCTTACTCTATAAAGTGTAATATCAGTAAGTGCTTCCAGTATTCCAGATGATACCAGCTCATTCACTGATGGCTTAAATCCTACAGAGAGAATTTCAGATGAAAGACAGTCTTTTGTAAGTGATTATTTTTTTTCCTGTGAGTGTGGTAACTTGGATAACTCTGCTCAGAATCTGGCAGAGAAACAAATTGCTTTCAGGTCATGATTACAATAGATGTTTTCTGTCTGTGAAAATGAGAAAACAAATCAAAACAATCCTTTGCTGTTCTCAGCCAAAATTATAGTAACAAGTGTGTATATTGATTAATGCATGTCTAAAAATAATTGTTTGCCCTTGCACAAATTTATGCCACTTGCAGACGCTGTCAAGGAGCCCCTTCTAAAATCCAGGTAAGTTTGTCCAGCACAGCCCTGAGTTTCCCACTCTGGAGGTAAGCCCTCTTGCCTGGCCTTCAGCTGGCCCAAGCTGTTTTGGACAGTTTTCTTCTGTGCCAGTACTGGGAGCTGACTCCCAAGCACACCTGAAACTGGACCTCACCAGACATCAGGTATAGTCAGGGAGGATGTTTGGTCATTAGCAGGAGACGAAAAAAAGCAGTGTAATACCCAGTATGTAAAACTGTCGGACAAGGTCAGTGTGTTTCAGGAGTGGCAGTTCTGCTGCCGTGGCTCTTCTGCTCTGGCGTATCAGTGTCCTTAGTGCTGAACTGACAAAGTGGAAAGAAAAATCCCCATCACCAGGAGCACCTCTAGAGCTAGTATTTTTTTTGTGCTTTAGTTGGTCCAAATGCTTTAGCTTTGACTTCCCCCTCCTTGTTGCATGCAAACTCCCAGGTCATGTATGTCTGGGGTGAGTGATGCTTCCATGGGCTGAGAGCAGAGCTGACGTGTGTCAGACTGACGTCATCAGACCAATGTCACACCTTGGCTCTGCTTGATAAGCAGAAGCAGCAAACATCTTCCCTAACAAATGGCAGAGCGGTGAAACCAGACAGGGCTCTTGCATGGGAGACTTCTGGAGTATCTGTTCCAGACAAGAGGATGAGCCAAAACAAACCCTGAGGTGACTCAGGCTGAACTTGTCCTCCAGCTGGGACATGGGTATTTCATATCACCCAGGGCTTGTTTGTTGGATTCCTTCAGTATCTCAGTATCTTTTTAGTGCGCATTTAAGATGGGTTAAGTGGGGTGGCATCACTGGCTGTTGTGCCCTCCCAAGCAGAAGTCTGGGGCAGTGTTGGCTCTGATGGTACCTGCAGCAAGCTGAGGTCAAGTCACCTGCATCTCTAGTCTCTGCCAGCACTTGGTGTTGGATGAGCGGCTGCTCCTCTTGCACTGGAGCAACACTTGTTCCAGGCCATGCTCAGCACTGGGTCCTGAGGAACAACTCCACAAAAGAGCTTTTTGGAACTTTTCAGCTCTCCAATGATGTCTTTTGGGGGTGATTTCCCCCAAAAAATTTGAGGCAGGTTTAATGAGAAGCAGGTGATCCCCCTTCCTCAAGGAATTTATTCAGAGGTTTTCCAAGATGGGGGAAACTATCTAATAAAGTGCTGAGTGAGACAGATTGCCCATCCAAACCATGAATTAAGGTGCTTAAGGCCAAGCTCTTGAAAGGAGGTTTCTGCCACCCAGGAGAGGGTTGATTGGGGCTCTTCTGCATGGTAAAAGGACTTAACTCAGTATTTTAGGACTGAAAGTAATTACTTGTTTAAATATCTAAACAAAGCTGTGGGTTTTTTCAGGCATATACAGCCTTTCCTACTGGGACACTTAGGCCAAGTTTTCAGTATCTTTGGCGTTTACCTGAAATTCTGGAGCACCAGTTAGGTTACACCAAAAATGAGGTTTGACTTTTTTGACAGGCGCTTTGACTGCACCTT
>NW_008824372.1:945546-953259 GCF_000699105.1 Pygoscelis adeliae
TTCAGCATTGCTGTGCTGCTGAGCTGAAATGCAGGTAGTGATACATTGGTATCCTAAGGAGTGTTAGCAATAACTGCCCTTGCACTTAAATGCATATAGAAAAGCTAGTCAAATGATTAAAATCAAAGGGCTTCATTCAAGCAATTGCCTGTGAGATCAATCTAACACATCTGAAGTGAAGCTTTTGCCAGCATAGGAACCACTGAAGGGAAGAACAATCTTGGTAATTTGACCAGATAACTGAGAATCTTATTTCTTCTAGTGCATCTGCTTTTCAGCCTGAATTAGGAAATTAAAATAGGAGTGAGACTATTTGACATGGGTTTCTTGTTAGTTCAGAGTGAATATTAGGTAGGCACTACCTTTAGTATATATAGCTATTTGAAACATTGATACCTTAAAGACTCCCAATAGCATACAGAACAGTATGAGCTCAGAAATGGAGTAGTTCTAGTTACTACACAAATTGAGGGGAGCAGCAGAGGATCTGTTTCACTGCTAGCACAAGTGTCCTACCTTGCCTTAAATTTAAGGCAATCTCATAATAACATTAACACCCCAGGCTTGGTCTCTGTGATGGCTTTGTCCCTGCAGCTGGTGCCTTATGGATTTGCAGAGGTCACTGACCCAAGTACTTGGCCTTGCTGCCCAAGTGAAGTGCTCTGAAGGAAGCTTTGGACGCAGCCAGGGCAGCGCCCCAGTTCAGCCCAGGGTCTCCATGAGGACTGGGGGGCTGCTTTGGATGACCATCATCCACTTGGTCATCTGGCAGCAGGTGGGCTTGCCAGCTCTCTGTGCCGGGGAGGTTCGTGCCACCGTGTCCCTGGGCATGCCAGAAGCAGCTTTTTCTGGCCAGTAGCTGATGTTTCATGTGCTGCTGGTACTTTTAAGAGCAAGGAGTTCAGAAGTCCCTAGCTTTGGTCAAACAGGCTGCTAGGTAGCCCACCCTCCCTGGAGGAGAGGCAACTGCATGTGTGCTGAGAAGGGACAGTTGGGTGCAACACATGGTTGTGTATAATAAAACAATGATGGTAAATCTGCCCTGCTGGACGCACAATAGGAAGGAAAATGCAACCAAAGAGACTTTCTGTGCGTACTGAGTCTGGCTTTATTCCTGCTTTTAACTAAAACACAGCCCCTTGGATGTGTTAATATTTTGCTGTTGGGATTGGCTGATTTTTCTCCTGCAGCCCATGTAAATACTCCTTAGCTTTAACTTACGGTGGTGTACTTCCAGAGCTTGCAGCATTCCCCTCACAGTGATGTAGATACCTCTTCTGTTAGATGTAAACACTTACACCCTCCAGTTATTGGAAATCCTTAAGGAAGTTTGAGTTAGCTCCCTATTATTATGCAAGCTTAGCTCTATTATAGTCAAATAATGGCAACAAATTATTTGCTATCCATCCATATCCCTAAATTCCAACAATTGTGCTGAGCAAACTGGTCCCACCCATGTGAATATCATATGACTTTTCCCTTTTTTCTTTGTTCAAGAAACTTTTTCAGGGTTGTTAATCTCCAAAATTTGTTGCAGCTGGAGGAACCCCACCCAAAGTGTTCATGTGGTCCCTCAGCTTCTCTTAAGCTCTCTTCTGCCCTGGCTATGATTTATGGGGTAGGGTATCAAATGCCGAGACTGCGTGAGGGTCTTCCAGAGGCTGCACAGAAGGATTTATACTGAACTTGCTGTGGGCACTGGGGAGCAGGTCTGACTGTGAGGAGAGGTGAAACGAGGACCTCGGCTCTGAAGGGCTGTTGTGAACTTGTAGTAACTTTTTGGAAACCAGCTTTTCCTCTTCCCTTCCTAAAAAGGAGGAGAAAACATACTTGAGGTAATTACGTGTCTCCATTGCCATTTTTAGTCTCCAAATAAGGTGTTGTGCAATAAGTGTTTTCAGGATCCAGAAGCCTCTCTGCAGAAGCAGGAGGGCCCCACTTCACCAGACCCTTCTGGAGCTGCGGCTGCAGCAGCTGGTCCCAAAAGCCTTTCAGAGGCTGGAGAGCAGTGGGTGACTCATGCAGCAGTGCTGGGGAAGAATAACACTTGTGGGGCTACCCTTCAGCCCCCTCGTGAACCTGCTCTGATAGTACTTCTGCTCTCCACTGGCATCTAGCACAGCAAGTCAAAACAAATGAGTTGAGTCCTGCCTTGCATCCCATTGCTGTGCATGAAACTAACTCTTGCTGGAGAGCGTATATTCTTGAAGCTTTATGGGTCTTCAGCAGTCTTCAATTAATAACCACAATGGCCAAACTTGCCAAAACTCTGAACCTTATTTCAGGCCCGAGTTCCTCTGAGGATGCAACTCCAGACTAATATGCCAGCTGGGCTCGTGACCCTACTACAGGTCCACCCCCCTCAGCAGTGGTGTGGTGGCCAGTGCTGCTGCTGCTGACCAAAGGGATGTCCTCTTCTGGCTGCAGCTGCTCTGTGTTTTCTTGTGGTACATGGTGTATGTGCTGCTAATGGTGAAACCGTCCTGCTAGGAGATACCTTGGCCCTTCAGGGTGCTTGATTCCCATCTGCAGGACTATTACAAACTGTTTTTGTGATTAGAGCAAGGTCCCTGTGGATATGTGGGAGAAAAGAGGACTAAAGGTCTTTCAAGGGAGTATGGTCTAAGCATCCCTGATCAGATAAGGATCTCCTTATTTCAGTTACCATTCTTTTGTTAGTGACTGATTCAGCAGCTGGAGCTGGCTCCACTTTCCTGTTTCCACCTTGTTTGTCACTTAACCAAGTCCCTTGTCTGTGCTGTGGTCTCATGACACGTAGCATGCTTCTGCTGGAGGTCAAAACTAATTTATCAAGTCTGTCTTGACCCTGTGCCTTGTGCGTAGCCAAAGAGAGAGAGTGTGGGAAGCAGCCTGGTCTGAGCAGCCTAATAGCAAAAGAAAAGGAAGAAGATCAAGCATCACTGAAAAGCAAGTGCCAGACTCGTGACCGCATTTCCCTTACGCGGGAGTAAGTTCTTCAGCAAAGGTGGGTGCCTCTGGCTGGGGGGGACCAGGCTGCAGGCAGTGAAACAGCCCCTCAGGCACATGCTTGGCTGCATTAGATATTGCTCTGCTGTTACTGTGCTTGATTCCTCTCATGTATCAAACTCATTAAGGTTCTTAAAGGAAAGCAGATACTGCTGTGGGTTCTCGTGGCACTTGGTGGGTTAATCTGTTACACACGTTCAGTGGGACTTCCTGATTCTGCAAGGACCTGAGATAAACCAACCTCTCTGCAAAAGCAGCTATTAGCGGAGGATGTTAGGATGCTAGCTTTCCCTAACTAGCCTTCTTGTAAGCTCTGTGAAAATTTTATATTAACATTAAATTTCTTCTACTCATACTCCATAAAACAATTGGATCTCATGGAATGAGTGTCCCAGGAGCAGGGTGCTGGAGCCACCCCATACTTCTGTGGCTGTACAAGCAGAGATGTCACAGGCATCCCAAGGCACTCTTTTCCTTACTGTACAGTACCTCCGCCTGCTCATAACTGTCTGCAGGAGGATCTCGGCAGCCATCCTGCTACTGATGCTTTTGGCAGTGAGCTGTTTATTGCTACAGCTTTAGGCTGGATGCATGGAGACCACAAAACTATGGCAGCTAATGGGGTTCTGTGTCCATATATGTCCAGTTATACATGAGAGGGAAAGTACGTGTGTAGCTGCAACTCTAGAAGGGAGGAGATGTTTCTGAGGGCCTGTGCTTATGATAGCTGGTGTCTGAGCACTGCAGGTCTGAGTTCAGCCCATTTGTCTAAAGTTTGATCCGTTTGCCTGTAGCATTAGTCTGGGCATGGCATGGTCGCTCCTAGAGGAGAATTCACTGGGAAACACTTACTTAAGCTTAGTGTGAAGTCTTCTCTCTGTGGATGTAGTAAATCTCTGGCACTGAACTGGTTGTGAGGAGAGTGGAAAGAAGCTTCCACTTCTTGGAAGGATTTTCAAGTCATGTGGATGTGAAAACAGTGTTTTCTCCATGTGCCATTGAGAACAGTCCCCTCACAACAAGCTCAATTGTCAAACTAGCTTCAGTAGACCCGTTGGCAAAGGGTCATTGGCCAAGGTGTGCTGGGCTGGTCAGAGGCTGATGATACACCAGACAAGCCTTCTGAAGTCTCAGCTGAGTTACAAATGGAGCAGGCTGGTAGAGCTGGACTCTGACCTGCTCATAACTTCTAACCAGGGGTCCATCTCACCAGACCTGCCTTGGAAGCTCAGTGTTCTCCAAAGGAGTCCTCAAACTCTAAACCAAGATGGAGCCACGTTTGGGTTTTTTCTTGTCACTTGTCATTATAGGTTTTCTACTTTCCAACCACTGAGCGAACTTACCAGTGTCTGGATGGCCCTGCCTTTGGCCAGTAAAACAGTGAACCATGGTATTACTGGCGTATTCCTAGGATTGTTCAGAGATATTTTTGTGGGTAGAATGGCCTCAATTTCCTATCATTTCACTACCTAAGAATTTCCTCCGCACTGACTTGCTTTCTCTCTTTTAATAGCAAGAATGCTATAAGACAAAAAAGCCAAAACAGAAATCTTAAAATGCATTGTATATCTAGTCATGGTGAGCAGAATTTGCTTTTCTTCCAAGCAGTTTGTTGACACAGGCTTTTTTTTAAAAGCATTACAAATGTCTTCAAACTCTTTATCTTAAATTTTAGTATCTCCTGGTTTAACACTGTTCCCAAATGGGCTTAGGCATAGGTGGAATCTAAGATAGTTGGGGAGCATTTGTTTCGCATTATCTTACTGGGTTTGGGTTTTTTGCAGTGTCTTGTATCTCTTTTTTTAAAGAAATCTCCTTTTATGCATATTTGAGGAGCCGGAGCGGAGCTGCGAGGAGAAGCTCCATATCTGGGCAGGAAGTCCTGCTGACCAGGCAGCCCAAAAAACAGGCAGCGGCGCCTGTTATGTTTGGCCCCTGCACAGAGATGGAAATGAGTGGCTCAAACCTCTCTCCACTTCTGAGGGAGCAAGGAATAACGCTGTCCTCCAAATAGAGATGTGGCTGCGCTTCCAGTTGTCATGAGGAGACACTGCCCGGAGGGGTCTGAGCTCGCAGGGGAAGGCGATGCAGCAGTCAGTGGATAAGTGCCCCATCCCTGTGTGGAGGGGGCTCAGGTCTGTTTGCCCAGGCTGCTCCTGCTGCCCTGGCAAGGTCTGCCTGTGCCACAGCGATGTCCCTGTGACTTCATGGGGCCACCTGAGCTGCCCTGCAGGCAGTGGTGGGGATGAGCTGCCATCCCAGCACCTTCCCCTCCTGCTGGAGACCTATACCTCCGAGGGTAGGGAAACCTGAGCCATCTCGGGAGCCATGTGTTGCCTCGAAGAGCCTCTCAATTTTGCATCGTTTCCCCTGTATGTTTTCCCATAGCTTCAGACTCACAGCTAACTTGCATGGTGAGGAGCAGTGAGTCGTGCCACTGACACCTGCAAACAAGAGTTTCCAAGGAGATCTGGAGCTCCTGGTTGCAAAGGCATGTGGTCTGGTCCTGGCTAGAGCAGTGCACAAATGGGAGGGCTGGTGACTAGGTCTTCAGCACATATCTGAAGCTGTATGTGGCCAAAGATCAGGGCTAGGACTTGTTTAGTCTTGTTTTAAGGAAATGGATGATCAACTTCTGTGTAACCCAAAGGCAAGGATCACCTGTTGATGCCAATGGGTTTGTTCTTCAAGTGAAATGATAATGGCAGTTTAAGATAAGAGCTGAGACTTTGCTGTATTAAATGTGATCCATTTTACTGTATTTGTTTGGGCTGAGTAAATGTGTAACCCTGGTAAGACAACAGTAGAAGTCCAAAAGCGGTTCCCAGGGTGCTGGGACAGGTGCTGTGCTGGATCAGCAGGTGGAAAGGTGCAGCCTGCCCCACTTCAGCTGGTCCGGTAAGCCTTACAGAGATGGCTTGTGCTGCAGGGTGCCCCTTGGTTTGGAAGCACTTGTGGGACTTGTCCATCCATCTAAGCTGGCTGTTCAGCCCACAGTGATCCCAGCTCTGCCAGCTGTTAGGCTTCAGGATGCTCGCCCTGCCCTTGGCAATGGACAGTCATGCCCAAGCCACTGTGTGGCAGCATTTGGAGTTGGGTGGGTGTCCAAAACAGATCCAGCAGCCTGGATGCAGATCCTCCAGCTAACTGGGGTGATGGGTAGTGCCAGCCTGCTCTGGAGAGCAGGTACAAGGGTGTTCTGAGAGTACTGATTATTCATTAGGGAATTTCCATGGGGTTCAGATTGAGTAAAGAGTAAAATTGGACCTGGGACATGAAGCAGAAGTCATATGACAAGTAGAAAAATCACCAGGCTGAATAAATGACCAAGAAAGGGTCTTGTTAACACTGAAGTAATAAAGTGAAATGCTGGGTTTGTGTATCTGGAGGTCACAGGCTGGTGGCCACCCCCAAATGACTGAGTTCCTGCACTGACATGTGGAGTCTGAAGCATCAGGTTGTCTTGTTGGGGGGTTACGTACTGGTTCTTACTCCTGACAACACTTTTCCCTTTGCTTTCCCCTCATATGTAATGAAACTTCTCCAAATGAGTTTATTTAATCCAGATGTTTGTATTTTAAATAAACAACCATTCATAGTCCCTTGCCTACACTCAGCTTCTGTCTGACTCATTAAGATCGCAGTCAGTAAAAAAACCCATCAGTTAGTAGATATCTAGCGCGCAGTTCCAGAACTGGCAAGATTATAAGTGGTCTGTGCTGGAAACTCAAATGTCTCTATCTGTTCTGGAGATCTGGCACATAGCTGAAGAATCAAATGTCCTATTTTTCTGGATATTAGAGGCAGGGGGGAGTGTGTGTGCACGTTAAGATCATTTTTAAGACTTATTTTTATGAATTCCCAGGGTGAGAGGTCTTTTCACTGGCTTCAAAATATCTGGAAAGACTGCAGGTGAAAAATGAGGTAAAAACTACAGGTGAAAGCCGAGTCACAAATGAAATAGCAGTCCCTTGGGCAAAGTGAGCTGAAATGGGCCACTCTGTACCCTTTGGGCTCTGTGTTTTTCAAGGACTAGCTGCCTTGTATGGGGACTTAATAATTCTGTAAAAAAAAAAAAAGCATGTAAAGGCTTGTAGTCTACCTTAAAATTGGCAAAGCAGTGTCCGGCTGTTTCTAGAACCATCTGCTTGTAAAAGCTTCATCCTTATTAGCAATACTAGGTTTTCCAAGTAAATTAAATGTCTTTCCTAACTGAGTGCCATCAGATAACCTTTTCCTCTTGAAAGCTGCAGAATATGAGTTTGAGTGTTGGAGGGGACCTTGGGGTGCCCCAGGTCTGTGCGGGAGCTTTGGGGAGCCTGGGAGCTGGCGCTGGAAGCGGGACGGGTGGATCCGGGAGGGAGGAGGAGGAAGAAGGAGCGGCTGCCAGTGTGATCACCAGCTTTGCCTCCCAGCAAAAGACCTCTGCTGGGTCGAGCTTAGGGCTGGTCACCAGCAAAGCCGCTGCCTGCGGTGCCTGGCTGCCCGTGCAGGGTCCCTGCAGAGCCTCCTCAAAGAGGAATTTATTTTTTTAACTACCCACAGCACTGCAGAGTGAAGGAGCTGAGCACGTTCTCCCAAACCCTCACTTTAAAAACCTCTGTTCTTCTCCTGCTATTGATCCCTCCATTTGAAAATAGGTGTTGGCAAGGATGGCCTCTGCCCATCCCCGTGTAAAGCTGGGGAGCGCTCTGCCCTTGCTGCTGGGGGGCAGCAGGATGGGCG
>NW_008824372.1:953335-956365 GCF_000699105.1 Pygoscelis adeliae
AGCAATATTGATTTAAATAGTGTATGATCTTGTAATGAGCATCTCATAACACAGAAAAACACATGGACTAGATTAAGGTTGCATAGGCAGGCAACACCCTTCTCCAGCATTAGAAACCTCTGCAGCCTTAACTGTTCTTCTGATGGGCTCCAAAACTGTTCGTGCACAAATGAAGGGTCAGTGCCTAGAACTAGTTTGTATTTCAAGAGGGATTAAAAATCTTCTGCGGAAACTTGATGAATGGGAGCAAGCACCAAAAAGGGCATGGTGGTATGAGACCTGTATGTGTCAAGCCTTAACAGAGAATGCAGGCTCTGAGGTCCAAAGTGGTCAGAAAATTGCAAGAGACTGACACTTTATAATGCTTCTTGAGGACTGAAAGTATTAGTTTTTTGTGGAGGTGGATGACCACCCTGTAGTTTAATCTGACTACACAGGGTCAGCTCTGCTGAGGTGGGGTGAAGCTCCTCTGATGCTGCCATTGCTTCTGCCAGGTGTGTGTGTCCTGGGGGTGGGACTGTCCTTGTTTTCCTGAAGTCCATTTTTTACAGGGAGCAAATGTCTGTCAGACAGGAGTCTGAGTTTCTGTAAAAAAACAACCAGGCTGAGATAAATTCAGCGTCCTGTGGTGTCACTTCTCCCTGATGCTTCCTGCAGTACTTTTTGTCTCCCATCGTACCTGCCTGCATTCTTCACATTCAAAAAGCCACGTTTGATAAATCCATGGTGTAGACACTAAAATAGGTTTATTTTCAATGTTATTGGCTCCTGTTGTGTTTTTTTGCACTTCTCTCTCCTGTTGGGAGGTTATTAGGACTGTCTCTATGCAGCAGCGAGCACCCATGTATATAAGTGACTTTCTTCTGTTTTCAGTGAGCAGCAGAAAGTGCAGCACAACCACAGCCCGTTCACCCCCCCGCCTTTCCTGCCTGGAGCCTTTCCTTGCCATGTTTCCTGTTCACTGTGGAAACTACCCATAAAACCCAGCACCAGAGGCGTGGAAACACGCCACACTCCCAAAATACACTTGAGCCCCTGTAGAAAGATCAAGGAGGTCCAAGCTGCAGTAAAGCAAGTTTAGCATCAGGTCATGGCACCTCCATGTCTTGCTGCATGAAACTTCTGACTTGCACAGATTCATATGTAATATATAAGCTAAATGAAAATAACCTTTTAGTGAGACCTAAGGCCTCTGTGCATGAGAAGGTGGCTGCCCAGTGTGTGTGCATGTTCACTGTGTTTGATGTGCCATCTCCCCCACACCATTGCAGACATGCCATCTTTGCTCACTTTAAGGTGAAAACCTTCATCCCAAGCATCCCTGCCTAAACTTGTACAGGTCTGCATGCACAATGGTCAAATGGCATTTGGGAGGTTTGAGGCTTCACAGAACATAAGGCATGGCTGAAGAAATCAATGTCTGAAGGACAAAACTCAATATTGGTATTCTAGTCTCAGAAGATCTTTGAGGATAAAGCCTTTCCAACTCTGGTGTCCTGTTCTTTTCCAGATGTCGGTGAGCCAGCCACAGTCAGGAAGAGGTGCGCCTTGTTTACGCTGCAGAGGGATGTGCACAGGCTTTGAGCCACATTCTTGGAGGTAATGTCTTGCCCTTGATGGGCCCTGCCCCAATGCTGTCCCTTTGGTCCTGTCGATATTTGGACTCTTTGAGTGCAAAGAAGAACTGCAGAGCACTTGAGTGGTGTTGGGAGGTGCAGAGAGGATGCACTGTCTGGATAGGATAACTGCTGAGTTGAGAAGATGCTCTGCTGCCTGCTCTCCATCTCCCTTCCCTCACTGGTCCTGCTCTTTTACTTTTTTAAATTAAAATCTCATCCACAACTGCTTAAACCAAGCTGAGGCTCTCATGCAGTGGGTTTTTTCTGCTTTTGCTAACATTGCCTGCTCCCTGGGAGTTGAGACTATCTTTGCTAGGTTGGGTGCAGGTCTTGGCAGCAAGCTGTGGCTTGGGAAGAGGAGAAAGCTGGGGTGAGAGATGGCCCAGCCTGCAGAAGGGTCACCTGCCACGGGACCGTCGCCAGCACAGCCCTCTGTGGTTGGTGCTGTTCAGTGGTACGTTGGGACGGGGGCACAGTGCCAAAGCTGCTGCACACCGTGCTCGGCACGAGCCACCCGATGCCCTGCGCAGCGTGCGTGCTGGAGCGTGTATCCTTTGCCTGCACGGATCCTCTGCGTGCTGGCTTCCTAGCCTGTCAGGTTGTTTGGAAATGAGTTAGTGAAAACAAACATGTCCTTGCTTGCTTTGGAGGCAGGGAAATGCTGACCAAAAGGATAACCCTGCACTGTTGGTAGGAGTTGTGCCGAGTGCCTGGCTGTCTCCCTCCTTGAGGGCAAGCGTGGGTGCAGAGCTGGTGGGGTTAAACAAAGCCGCATTGGCAAGGGCTTGGTGCTGCATCCCGCTCGGCAGTGCCGTGGTGGCTGTTGCTGCTGACTGCCCCCATGGCTGAAATGCTGTGCTTAGTGCCAGAAACATCTTGGTGTTTGATACTTCACTTTCAGTTTTTCCTCTTAAAAACACTCATTTAGGTAAATAGCCACCAATATCAGTAGCTGGTGGGAGCTGACCAGTACTGTGTGTTCAGCTCCGGGCAGAGACCGTGAGCTGCTGCCCTGCCCTATCTGCTTGCACGCTGAAATGGGAGAAGCAGAGGGGGGCTTTGAAATGGAAGGCAGCTATCCAGATGTCATTAACTAAAAAAGAATTAATGCCCTCTGAGGCTGTCTTGCAAAACACTAGACTCTTTTCTGTCAGCCTGGAGAACTCCTGTTTGCTGGGGGCTGTGCAGCTGTGTCCTGCTGCAGTGGTGCGCAGCAGCCTGCAGTCTGCAGCTGTGCTGTCTGTGCTGCTGAAATGCTTCAGTAGGCTTCGCAATAGTGGCATGTAATTGTGTCCTGCAGCCTTCAGTTCTCAATTTCAATACCTCAGCTGCGTGGAAATCCAAACTTAAAACACTCATTTGGTTGAATCATACTTTTTTACTAAATTAAAGGCTGGTTTGAATCATAATT
>NW_008824372.1:956420-967791 GCF_000699105.1 Pygoscelis adeliae
TTGCATCAGAGTTACTCTGTCCTTTTGCTATTAGCATTTGATGGAAAAGCTGGCCAGTCTATAAACCTTATAGGTTTATGACTTATAGGTATTATAATGGTAGATACTTAAGTATCAATTCCTCTTTTAGCAGTCACTTTTAACGGCATGTAAAGCTTCGTAAGAGGCGAGTCTAGTGCTGAGCTGTTGGAGACTGGTGAGGGTGGGAGACCTAGCGATGCTTGAAGGGGTTTTCAAAGTTCAAGGAACGTGGCAGCTCCCCGCGGCGGGTGGGAGGCAGCAGTCTAGCAGTGCTGCTGTGGCTGCTTTCGCTTGGGGACAGCACTTGGGGGTTTGTAGCTTTCTGCTCTGTGTTGCTGCCGACCCCTCTGGGATGAATCGTGCTGAATTCCCACGCGCGGCTCAGGCCGCAGGAGCCTTTTGTTTTATGCCGTAACCCCAGTCTGCATTTAACCTTTGGAAGAGGCTGACGCTCGGTGGCTGAGCCATTGCATGATCGCGTGCCTCCCGTGGCCCAGCTCGCATCGAAAGGATTATCTCGCTGTCACCCACAGGAAAATCTGCAAGTCATGCAAATGCAGCCAGGAGGACCACAGCCCGAGCTCGGATGTGGAGGACGATCGGAAAATTGGGCGCCTGCTGTCGGACTCGAAGTATGCCACGCTCACTGCCCGGGTGAAAGGAGGTGACGGCGTTCGCATTTACAAAAGGAACCGCATGATCATCACCAACCCCATCGTCTCTCGGAAAGACCCCACCTTCGACACCATCACGTACGAGTGGGCTCCCCCGGGGCTCACCCAGAAGCTGGTAAGACAATCCGCAGCGCATTTGGCTGGTAGTTGTGTCGCTTAATGGAGAACATAACTCGGCTTGGAATAAAGGTATTGAGGAAGAAATAGTAAAACATATGGTTTGCCTCGCAGAGCAAAAATGTACATAACTACTTTGTATTTTGGAAAACTATGGAAATAACCAGAGTAGGTAGGAGAGGGGAGTGGATTGCCTTTGGGTTTTTATAGGTTTGTTTACATTTCCAGAAGAAGTCTTAATGGGTTTTACAACTAGAAAGCTCACTACTTTGGTAAAGCTCATGTCCAATAAAAACATTGCTGAGGAGAGATCCCATCTCTGCTGTCCTGCCAGTTGTACAATGCCTGTGTAGCCCACGCAGGCGTTTGCATGCTCCAAAACCCCAGGCTGGATGTGGGAGCAAATATTCCAGGCCTTCTTGGGGTGTCTGGGCTGGGATTTGATCCTCTCCCTAAGCACCCCCGGGAGGGCACCAAGGAGGCAGAAAGCTGTGCAAGCTGTGGGACACGCACAAGGACAAGAGTTAACTCCAGAGACCTGTCTCCATGCTTCTAAAACAATGTGGGTCTGGACTGGGCTTCTGGGAGAAGCAGTGGAGACAAGCTATTTGGGTGGTTTATTTGGGCAGGAGGAGTCACCCTGGCCTCTGACATCCCTGTTGGAGAGGGAGGTCCTGCCTTGCTTGTTGAGTCTGATCTCTTACAAACCTGGGTGTGAGTCTGTCCCAAAACCAGCCAGCACAGGTGGAGGTAGCTAGCTGGGACACTTCCACTAACCTGGAGGTCTTTTCAGCAAACACTTCAGGAAACTATGCTTCAGTCTGTCTCAAAAGCATAGAAATTAAATCAATGTAGAAAGAAGTAATGCTGCATCTAAATCCAGTGCTGTGTTTGTAAATTACTCTGTTACGGAAATGGGCTTTAATGATAATGGCAGAATAACTGTCGTCTTTAATATAGTAATTATTTTCTTTGCTTGCTGAGGTAGTCATTAAAATCTGGGACTTAAAATAGGCCTGGCATCTCAGGTTTATTAACCAGGAGTGCAACTAGTGCTCACTTGTGCCTCTAAATCACAGAATGGCCCTAAACCTCCCCGGAACTCAGCCTTGTTTTCTGTTGAATGCTGCATCACCTCTGCCCCAGACAAGCATCTGTAGGAATGCCAAGTGTGTTAACAGTGCTTACTTCGTGGCTTAACTGCTTTGTAATGCTGTTGTCTTTAACTTTGGCTCAGATTTGCTGAATAAGTGGAGGAAGGGGGAAAGGGGGTTTAAATTCTCCTTGTGGTGGGCAGTCGATGCTGGGTGGGCAGTCAGGCTGCTGTGCCTCGGGGTTCCCATCTCCCACTTGCAGAGGGGCATTGCTTCAGTAGAAAACATCCTCCAGCAGCAGCCCAGGGCAACGGAGCAGAGCAGTGGGCTCAGAGCCCCTGTGCCCGGGCACCCTCCCACCACCTCTGCCGAAACGCAGCAGCAGCCCGTCCCTGTCCCCAGCAGACTTGTGGAGCTTGCTCCCCCAGGGAACAGGAGTGGGAAAGCTCATCGTGCCAAGGTGTGCTAGCCTGGAGGAGAGCTAAGGTGAGCTCTGCGGCTGGGAGCACCCTGTCCGCAGCTCCTGCCAGCGTGGGCATGAACTCTGCCCATCGCTGCTGCCAGAGGAACCCTCCCAGATTCAGCACTGGAGCTGGGATTTTTTTTGCTTACAGCTAAACAGTCTGGTCCAAATAAAAATATTTGTTTAGGTTTTGTAAAGAGAACTTGGGGTAAAAAGGGGAGGTGAGTGTGGTCCCATGCTGAGGGCTGGATCTGAAAACAATCCCCCAGCCCCTCCTTCCCTCCTGCGCCTGGTTTCTGTCCGGGCGAGCAACACTGCCATGTGGGAACGAATGGAAGTGGTTTTCGGTGTGTGGAAGCGTTAGCCAGCAGAGCACTTCTTGAGGGAAAGCATTTAACTGGCTTTTAACTGTGGTGTTGTACTAAAAACATTACATGTTACACTGTCATTAGTGGACAGCTTTTGCTCTTCAAATTAAACAAATACTTTAAAGCTGCTGAAAATTGCAACCAGATTTTTTAAAGAATTGGGGAAACAAATGTGAAATTGCAGCTGCACACCGAGAGGCAGACTGATTATTTCTTCTTAAAACTCAGTTGCCATCACCCCCTTGGAAAGGCTGACTGGGGGTGGCATGCAGTCTGTACTGGGAATGCAGCTGGGGCCTGTGGTGCTAATTGGAGCAGACCACTGAGCTTTAATGAGGGACCGAGACCCCCATGTATCCGACTGCCTGGCTGTTTAAACATAGAGCTGCTGCTCACAGCTGCCTCTTCCTCCTTTTCTTTGGTAGGAGCTGGCCCCGCAGGAATGTTTGTTTAACCACTGTTTGCCTTCCGCAGGTCCCAGGGGGAGTCTGGGAGCTTGCGAGGGATGGGGAGAACAATGCTGGCACTCTTCCCGCCCAGCCTGATTCATTAAGCGTGCTGCCCAGCCCGGGATTTATCAGAAACCTGGGTTTCACTGCTCCGCAAGCTGGCTGCAGCACGGTGCTGCCGGCACCTTGGGGCAGGGTCAGCTCCTTGCTGTGAAGGGTGCCCAAACTCCGCGGCTCCTGGGCTGCTTTCTTCTTCTATGGGGCTGAACCCCAACCGTACCCCCTTGCGAGTGTGTGTTTGGGGTGATCCCAAATGCAGCCCCGTGCAGCGGGGGCACTGGGGAGCCCAGCAGCTCCCCCACCCATGCCTGTGAACTCCATCCCTGCAGTGCTGGTGAGGGGGCAGCTCAGAAGCATGTGCTTCATGAAAGCTTTTGAACTCCTCATAGTGCCTGAACAGACTGGAAGATACCTTGGTTCAAGTAAACAATGTGCGGGGGCTTTGAAGACAACCTTGATGAATTTTGGCTCGAAGGTCAACTTGACAAACTCTTAGGAGAAATGCTAGGTGTGAGCCATTCTCAGGATAGTTGAAAAGGGATTTGGGCCAAAAAGCTTTTAGTGCATAACTGGCTCGCTCCAATGATTTCCTTCTGAAGGCAGGCTGGAAACTTGGGATTGTTTTTAATATTGTTGTCCTGAAGTGGATGGTCCAATAGTAGGAGGAAGTTCAGAGCGTGTTTTCATTAAGCTGTGCCTGGAGAAGTTATGAAGTAGATATTCAGGGTCCTTGGGGAAAGTGAAAAGGACAGATTACAAAATATCTCCAAAATCCAGTAGTTAACAGTGAAAACCTAAAATGCTTTTTCTCAAAATTATCTGTGCTAAGGCAACATAGTAAAGCATTTGACTGTAATAATTAATGGTAGCAGCAGAAGAAACAACGCTTTATCCTTCATGTTAATTCAGCCTGATGCCAACAACTTTTTTTCCCTGATCTATTCTCTGGACACATTTTATGACATCTGCAATTATAACTTTAAGCATTCCCTTAATCAGGGAGTGAAATCCCACCACACGTCTGGGCAGATATTGAAACCTGCCACTGAGCAGTCCAGCTGTACTCTTAAAGCCTTGAGACTTTGCTTTTCTCTCACTTTCAGCACAGACATTTTGTATTGGCAATGGAGAGTCTGGCGCTGGAGTGGAACAAGATGCTTCAGATACACGTGCTGGCACGGTGCTATTGTAGCTCTGGTATAAGTGTTCATTAGTCTTGGCATGTTTGTAGTGGATTAAGAATTTCTTCCATTAAGATCCTACCATGTTACTACTCTGCTAGTGCTTTTGCAGTGGCTGAACCAAGCCAGCACAGACTGCATAGCATACGCTGTCTTAATGTTCATGGCCGTACAGCATCGAGGCTTTGGTTGCTGCTCTCTGCAGTTGTCAGATACCACTGACAGTATCCTTATTTTGTGGGGCAATGCCTGTGTGAGGCCTGGGAGGAGCTGTCAGGGAGTTCTTGTCTTTTGCTTCTGTAGTTCCTATTAGGATTTCTTACTTCTGTGAAAGCCATCTGTGCACCAGATCACTTCTGCAGCATCCTGCAGCTCTCTAACCACTACTCCTGAGCAGCACCTTCTCCCATGGGGCGACAGCCCTCCCCCAGTAAACTTCTGGATATCAGTCTTGCCGTTGCAGAGGCACAATATACTGAGTGTTGATGTCTAATATAATGGAGTGCATGTTAACATTGCTGCACAAGAAACGGGGAAGAAGCCCTGCCTCCATTAAATCACTTAGCTATTGCTGTTGCAAATATTCAGGCAGGAATCTTGCCCTGCAATGCTGCTATCTGGCTGAAAGTAGCTGAGGTGCAAGATGACTTTGAAGTTTTTACAGATATGATGAGTTGTTCAGTGTTGTGCAAACCTTTCTGTATTTAAAAGGCCATACTGAACCAGACTATGTACAGTAAACAGTTAATCACTTCTCTGATTTTTTTAAAATTCAGTTTTCAAATGCTGACCAAGTAAGAAACAAATCTAATACAGCTGGATGCTGGTCTTTAAAACAGAATGGCAGAGAGCCAACTGGCTGCCCCTTAGCTCTTCACACTACAATAGGAAAAATGCCTTGAGTGGGAAACTCCCTTCCCCTTAGCACCAGGCCAGAAGAAGTTAACTGTACAGACCCCACTGTCCTGCAAATGCTAATTCAGCGTGGGTCAGACCTCTTGCAAGATCATGATTTAATCTGCTTTTAAGATAGTGGCCACTGAGTAGGAGACTTTACTTTGGATAGTTTCTTGGCATTTACTTTCCATGTTGCAGGGCATCAGTGACAAAACACCTTCCCTTTACTGCAAAATCAATAGTCGGGTAGAGTGGGTGGCTGTCAGTGTTACATACAGACTCAACTGCTATCTGACTACTTTTTCTTGTATTAAGATTACTTTTTAATTTATAAAAGGGTTTTTTTCTGTAAATTAGGCTGCATGCAGCCTGTGAGGGCTATGGGGTGCTCTTGCTGCAGCCTCTGAGCGGCTCCCCGGAGCTCTCCCTGTCCTGGCACGAGGCAGTGGGAAGCTGGCTGGTCTCAGGTTTTGATGTTTATGGGTTTCTGGTCTTTTCAGCAGCCTTGTTGTGAAATTACCTGGCATAGTGGCATGCTAGTGCTGGCGAGGGAGGGTGTGTTGGGATCTGGGTGCAAACTAGTGAAGCAAGTCTTTGCTGCTTTGCTTCCTGGGGAGTCTGGTATATTTTTTAAAGGAAAACAAAAATCCTCAAAACTACCCAACCTGTCTTCTGAGAATGAAGTGATTAACAATAGCCTGGCTGCTACTTGCATCTGAGTAAGTTCAGCCTTTTATTTCTGAAGCATAGGTTAGAACGACTCAAAGGGGAAGGGAGGAGAAGGTGCCTTTTCTGCCGCTGCTCCATAACGCAAGCAGAGTATTTGTTTGCGAAGCACCTGCACAAAGAAAGCTCGTGCTTCCCTGCCGAAGGCAGCTCGGAGTAACTGTCGGTCCTCTCTCCATCCCAGGCCATGCAGTACATGGAGCTGATCCCCAAGGAGATGCAGCCGGTGGCGGGGACGGATGGGGCATACTATCGCCGGCGGCAGCTGATGAGACAACTCCCACTGTACGACCAGGACCCATCCCAGTGCTGCGGCCTCGCGGAGGGCGAGCTGAAGCTGATGGAAGACTTTGTGAAGAAGTACAAAGCCGAAGCGCTGGGCGTTGGGGAGGTGGCGCTGCCGGGGCAGGGCGGCAGCGGGAAGGAGGAGGGGAAGGCGCAGGACAAGAGCATCGCTGCCGGCAAACCCCCCGAGTCCACCAACGGGGCCCTGGAGAGCACGCCCGCGGGAGGGCACTACGTAAGTGCTGTGCTCCGCAGCAGCGGGACGGGCTGGCAGGGGTGTCCCGGCTCTGCTCTGAGTTTGGGGAGCTTTCAGGGGACAGATTCAGTCTCAACTAGAGTGGGGGGGGGGAAAGATTCAGCCTCAACTAGAGGGGGGAAAATGACTGCACCAGCCAGGGTTATCTGTTCCTTGTTCACAATACTGCTCCTGTGGGCTTCTTCAAGTCTGCTGCAGTGCTTTTTCAAACTACCGGAGAAGTGCTGTGATGCTCAGTTGCATCGTGGCGTGTTTTAGTACAGCCCTGTGAAAGACCCTGGTGGGACCCTTTGCGTACTCCTGCCAGCCCTGCTGAGCACAAGTATCCATCTAACAGGGAGGAGGAGGGGTGGGTTATCTCCTCTTCACCATCTCCCTCCCTCCACAGCAAAAGCTGTGCTGAACCACCAAGATAAGTAAATTTTCCATTAGCTGTAGGAGCCGGTGATTTCAACTTTGGATTCTTGGCAGCCTGAAAGATTGGGCATGATATGTCCCTGGATGACTGTGAGTCAATAAGGTACTCGAGATCAGAAACTGTTTTACCACGAGTTAGTGAGTATTTCCACCTAGGCTTCCAGACCAACGCAAGTGGAAAGACCTCAAGTGACAGTAGGTGGTGGCTCAGTCTAATGCAAAGCTGTGAACATGGTGATAGTGCTCCCAGGGCTGTAATCACTCTGAACTTTGAGCACACCATGCATGTCTCTGGGCATAAATATACATTTCCATAGGGAAACGATTGAGATTCCCTAACACCCTTTTAGATTTATATTCTCCCAGCGCTGTCTGGAGCGGCCATTGTGGTTGCTGAACAAATGCTTATAAAATATGGTGACTGAAAATTACGTACAGTTACAAATTGTGAAGGGTAACTTGCAGCAGAGGATTTAAAGCTGGTAAAAAAATGGTGTCAGTGTTTTTAAGGCAAGATTCTTCTAGCCATTACTTGCACTGAGATTGAAAACTGCTCCTAACATGTTACATTTTCCTTCCATATTGGGTAATGTCTCCCCTCTGCTATGGCCTTTTCTATTAACGTGCATCTGACTTTCAGAGTCCAGTGATACAGTAAACGTTTTTCACTATTGCAGCAAAATACTGAATTGGACAAAGAATTTTAAGCTAAAAAAAAGCCAAAAAAGGAAGGTTTCCATTAAACATATTAATAAAAGTCATCTTGGCAATGAGGGTTTATTTAGACTACAAGCTTGTCCTTCCAAATAAATACATAACTGATGTTATTCTCCATACTTTAAAGCATCATTTTTCTAGAGGCACTAGCTGAAAAATGGAACAGCTTTAAAAGCAGTTGCGGGAGATCCAGTTCGACTGACATGCTGTGCAGCTCAGCTCGCAGCAGACAGAGTACTGTGGTTTCTTGCCATACTCAAGACCGGCCTCCCGTTTCCCACTCTGACAAAACACTGCTCGTTTCAATTTGATCTCCTGTGCAGGAATTAATGCAGCTGACCTGATATGAATGGACTGTTTCCCAAGATCTGAAATATGCTAAACTTCTAGAAGGTCTACTAGCTTTCACAAAACTGCACTGGAAGAAAAGTTCTGCCATAGAAAAATGAGATGTAGCACTTTACTTTGCAATATGTGTGAGGCTGAAAGTAGGTGTGAGCAAAATGAGCTATATGAAGACCAAGAATGGATGTAAAGGGACTGAGAATCAGTTTCTTCATTGAGCCCATTAGAAGTAGGACACAGATTTGAATCTATTAAATACCAAACCTCTTAATCCAGCACCAGCAGTGTGACTTCACCCTATTTCAGATCAAGGTGTGAGTCTGCACTATAGATTTATGAAGATTAGGTGTGGGGAAAAAACAAAACCACCACCCTTGCTGTAGAAGAGAATAAACCCAGAAAGCACCAATGCTGCACCAAGAAACAAGCTGGAATTATTTCCTTGGGTGTTTGTGTGGTTGGTTGTTAAACCCCTTAACAGGCTGTGCTAAGGTTGTTAAACCCTTTATTGTACACTGAGGCTAGCTGTGTTGAAATTGTGTGAAGGAAAACGTACAGGGCCAATGTAAATCACCATGAGAGGCATCTGAGCTCAAACAGCTTTTTGAACTTGTCTCGGCTGCAGAGAGGGGCCCCATCACTGTAATACGTCTGTCCTACAAGCTGAACGTTCTCCACCGAGCATAAAATCATCTTTAACCCTCCCAAACTGGAGAGCCTTCTGGTGTTATAAGCCACTGTGCTGGAATCAAATCAAATCCTGAAGCAGTTGATGAAAATTAGCCATTGTCCCAAAAAGCTTGAGGGCAGCAACGTAGTGAGCGCTCAGGGGAAGCCTCGTGTCTGGGGAGCTCCTTCTGTGGGAGCTGTCACTGCAAAACAGCAGCCAGCGGAGAGAGCGAGTCTGAAAACTTAGGAGAACGGGATGCCTTCTTGGCCAGCACTTCTGGTAACTGTGCTAATAAAGTCTTCGCTCCTCTCCCTACCTGATGGAGATGTAAAATGAGTACCAAGCTGTAATACCATCTTAAATTTGAAATGTAAATCGCAGGGGGATGGAAGTTATATGATGCTTAGGAAAAGCCCTGTGAATAATTGCCATAAAAGAAACAGCAAAATAAGTTGTTTTTTTAACAGTTCTTATTGGCAAGAAACTTGAGCTTGGAGTTGGAAAGCTGCTCGTGTTTGCTCTTGCTGTTAGATCTTGCAAGATAAGCTGGGCTGGATGGGTCTGGTGGTTTCACCAGGGGTGACAGTGTGGAGGCAGCTGCAGGGTTGGGCGCTCTGGTGCCCCAATTCACTCAAATTTGGTGCCTTGGGGGGAGGTATCAGGGGCATGGGGGAAAATACGGCCTCGGTCCCGTATGATGGGTGCAGAATTCACCGGTGCCCGTCTTCCCTCACTGACAGCGAGGCTGGTGTGCCGGGAGTAGTGCCCTGCCAGCCGCTCTGCACCGAGCACGGCAGCTTCACGTACTGGTTTCCTTGTTCATACAGACCAGAAATAGCACGGCTTCTGCACCGCGCTGGAGTTCACTCCTTCGTTGGCGTGGGTCTTGGGAGTACTTAGAAATGCGTCTGAAGCCCTTCACAGTGGAAGGAGCAGCGTAAGCAGACATATCCCCTTTCAGACTCGCAGGAAAGCCAAGCCAGGAAGCATTTTGTCTCCTCTTGCGCTGCCTTTGCCCGTCGTACGGGATTTGCTGGTAAAACAGGAGATGCCCGTCAGCTTGGTGGAACCACTCCAAGGACTGTGGGGCCATTACTGAAAATCCAGACTGAATGAAGGAGGAGGCAATAGCAAAATGCATGGTGTGCTAGAAATAATAGAAACAAAACAAAGAGAAGCCACTTGGTGGGTGGGGATAGGCCTGTAGCCTTCTGCTGTAAAGGGAGAAATGAGTTTAAGAGAACTCCGTAGATATAAAGAATAGTCTTTTTGGCACTCATGCCGTGACCTAGCAAAAGGGGCTGGATGTGGTGAGGAAACTCGTCTGTAGTTTGACATTTGCAGAACTCATAGAGAAACCCTGCTCTCCCTGCGCCCCCAGAGAGGCTGTTTCTGCTGCTGCTTTACTGGGCTTGTAGCAGTGAGGATCACCGGCGGGTCCTGTACACCCACCGCAGGGTTTTCCAGGCCGTGGTGGCATCAGGGTGGTGTTCCTCAGGACACGGACCGCAGCTGCCCTGTGGGAGGTCCCCCTCCTCTGTCCCTGCCCCATCCCTGGGGCCCTCCTGCAGCTCAGGAACTGTTACTTTACCTTCTGCTGAGAATTGTATTTTTGTGTCTCTTCTACCCACCTATTGGAAACTTGTCAACTTAAATCAGGGCGTTTGTAAATGAAGTTGTCTGAGCGCGGGGTGGGAGATTCCTGACCTCCGACCCTGCGCCGCTCGGAGCGTGCTGGAGGGGACACACTGCTGTGCAAATGCTCTGGTTGGGCACAGCAGCTTAAACTGCCACACGTGTGACACACAAGCTGCTTGACGCTGTGTCTTGGTTTTGTAAAAGCCCCGGCCAGCCTGCTGCGGAGATCGCTAGGAGGATTCTGGCCTTGCAGCCAAGGGCTCTGCTGGAAGAGACTCCAGCTGCTACTTAAGAGCGTTTCTTTTAGGGAGTGACAAAGCACAGACTCAGCAGCTTGACCTGGACTATCCAGGCTTAAATGGGAACTTAAATAACAGCCCCTCAGCTGTCAGCTTCAGAGAGGAGAGCTTTAAAGCTTGCTCTTAACTAATCGCAGGATCACTCTGCAGGCACAGATAAAGAATAAACCCAGTTGGTCTTGTGTGTAATAAGCACAGATGCTAATTAATCTTCAGATTAGCTAAATCTAATTCTCTCTCTGGACTGTTATAAATTGAAAGCACTGTGCTGAAATCTGTAGAGTGACATCGGTCTTATGCATAGACGTATATATTAAAAAACAGTGAGAAAAGACCAAGGTTCCTAATCTCTATGCAAAACAACGTCTTTGACATGCTGTGCTTCTGCGCTATAGGATGTCTTTGCTCTCTCGGAGAACCTTTGGATTTTAGTGAAGGTTGGTTTTAGCTCGGGGGGGTCCCAAAGGCCAGACACTTAGCTGATGGTGGGTAGTGCCATTCTTACCTGCCCGAGGATCTGGCTGGAAGAAAGTAAACAGTATTCCAGGTGAAGGCTGGCAAATATACATTTATAATGACTTTTAATTATATTATGGCTTGACACTGTCCAGATGTAGCACTAGTCCAAATGTTTGCACAGGATGTGTGGCGATAGGCTTGGAGATGTTGCTTCTGCTGGCCATGGGTGCCCTGT
>NW_008824372.1:967804-968432 GCF_000699105.1 Pygoscelis adeliae
GACGCTTTCCCAGCACTTTTCTCGAGCTGCAACTATTGCTTTCTCTTCAGTTTAGCATTGCCTTGCTCTTCCACCTTGCTGCACTGTTTCTATACCCTCACCTCAGACTGGTGTGTTTGCTGGGCCTTCCAAGCTGATACAGCTGTAAAATCTGGCTTTGGTATTCTCAAGTTTCCCTCCACAGAACAAGAGCTCAAACAAAAACAACCTAAGCCACACAGCTTAGCAGTCCTGGAATTAAACACTTTATTTCCACTGCCCTCCTTGGCGCTGTGGGATGTCAAGCAGGAACACAGTAGGTCCTTCAGACTACTTCAAAGTGGGAAGTGTCGAGGACGTGCTTGGAGAGTGTTGTTCTGTTTTGCTAGCTGTGCGGTTAAGAACAATGCATTGAAAAGATGCCATGAATCCGTATGTCTGAGAAGTAAACGTCCATCCCGTGCGCTGAACATAGCTGCTTTGCTCCCGCCTGACGCGTGCCCAGCCCCGTGCTCACTCCGCTGCCTCTCTTGCAGCGCTGCGAGACCTGCAAGCAGGCGGTACCAGGGGACTGCCCGGTGGTGTTCGCTGACAGGGCGGGCTACTCCCGGCAGTGGCACCCGGCGTGCTTCGTGTGCTGCCGGTGCTC
>NW_008824372.1:968508-975518 GCF_000699105.1 Pygoscelis adeliae
TCCGGCCACGCTGCGCCGGCTGCGACGAGGTAGGGACCGGCCGGGTTCCCTCTGCCCGGCGCTCCCTGCCTGCACTGGGGGCCTGGCGCAGGCTAATTCAGGGATTCTCTGGCACATGTCTTAACCTGCTCGCCTACCCGTGCCTCCCGGCATGCCGGCTGGGAGCGGCATCCTTCTGGTGCTGGTCACCAGGGCTGTGGCTGCTCTGGGGAGACGGAGGTGCCTAAAGGAAATGGGGTAAAGCCGCATGATGTTAATGACGCTCGGTTAACTGCACCATATCTATCTCAGAGCAACAATACAGCTCTAGTTGCATTTAAAACCTGGTGGGTTTATAGTGCTTAATTGCAGCCCGTGACTTTGGCTTAATTGCTCAGGAGCAGCCCCGTGCTTTTTATTTACCCCTTCCCAAAGCCTGGTCTCCGTGGCCAACAGGCTTGGTGGGAGGTGTGGGGCTGGTTCTCCCTGCTCCTGTTGTGCTCCGGCTTGGCGAGATGGTGGAAATAAGCAATTGTCTGTCTGTCCTGTAGATCATCTTCTCGGAGGACTACCAGCAGGCAGAAGGGATGGCCTGGCACAAGAAGCACTTTGCCTGCCTGGAGTGCGAGACGCTGCTGACCGGCAAACCCTTCGCTCTGGACAACGCCAGCCTCCTGTGCATGACCTGCAGCAAAAGCAAATGTCTCTGAGCAGGGATCAGCCCGGGGGCGAAGTGGGCTCCCCAAGGTCCCACCAGGACTGGGGTCATTTGATAAGTACATGAGAAGGGGAAGGTTAAAAAAAAATTAGAGCCTGACTATTCACTTGCAAGCAACTAAGTGCCCCCTTGCATCCAATACAGCTTGCAGGAGAATGTTTCCTTGGGGAGGAAGCAAAGGAAATTGGTACGCCTGCGGGTGGGAGGTACACGGCGTATCTGACTAGGAGGGACTGGAAAGGAGGTTCTGTGTTGTGCTGTTTTTTATAAAGTCTCTCCAAGCTTCTTATGACTAAGATCTTGTAATAGTCTTTTGGAAATAACACATCTCAAAAGTAACTTTTGGCATACTAAACCTACAGTCGTGGTCAAAAACAAGGGTTGTTAGTATTTTTTGAAATCCATGCTGGAAGTTTACACTAACAGGCTGCTGACAACTGTACTAGAGCAATGGGTTTGAAGAATTTGATTAATCCAGGTGATTACTTTCTGAAAGCAAATGATATAAAATTGCAGCAACATGTAGCTATAGCTTTCTCCTCCTAAGTGTACAAAAATGAAAAAATAACAAGTTGGCACACGGGGCAATTGGTTTTAACCCTGGTGAGATGGGAAGGGTGCAGCTCTGCCCCGGGGCAGCTGACTGGCTCAACCCGTGTGAGCTTTAGCCCTGAAACTGGAATGCAAAAGCATTCCTGGCAGGTCCCACCGACCAGGCTCCCTGGCCTCTCCCCTGCCTCCGACTGCCTGTTATTCCAGGCGAGCGTGTTTCCACAGAGCGGCATTGTGTTCCCACTGCGATGTTGGAGGTCGTTAAGCATGTAAAGTATGGGCCTTTATTTTGGCTGGGTTTGACCAGGAGTTTTATTTACAACAGCTTTCCAGCCTGAGCTGTCTTGGGGGGGGCGGGGGGGGTGCCTGAAATGCTGCAATGCCAGTTTTTCCCTGTGATGCATCAGTGACCCCCTCCAAGAACCAGGGAACCGTACCCTCCCCTCGGAGCCGGCAGCACCCTCGCCCTGGGCTCTGCCCTGCTCCTCATCGTGCAGCTCTCCTGTCCCTAGGGGAGGTCCCCTTCCCCTCTTGGATCTGATAGGGGTGACACTGTCCCAGGATCCGGCACTGAGCCTCTGCAGGTAGTATTTGTTCCCTACATCAAGTGATGCTTCTGATAGTCGCTGAAAATATCAACTAGTCCAGGCTGGCAGATATCTGTGTGCTCAGTCTTTTTTCTTATATTAAATGTCTACATTCTTTGCCAGAGAACTGGAATATCTTTTGCAGAGGTGAGTGTGCAATGAGCTCACAATTGCTAGGTTTTTTCTGCTACAGAAGATGCTGTTTCTCTTTAAAGCGTGCTCCATGCTGTGGATGTTTGCTTGCTTATGATAAAATAACTTGCAAATGAGCGTTGGGGGGAAACTGCACCTGCTGCAGGGTTAGAGCATGCGAGTCTGGGACGGACTCTGCCCCTCCGCTGTGTGTGCCGGGGGGTGCCCTGCTCCGCTGCTGGGGAGGAGCGGGCCAAGTCCATCACCATCTTTGAGTAGGTGAGACCAATGTGCTGTAAAGATGTACCTGTACGCATGGGGGGGGTGAGCACCTCTTACACCTTGTCCAGCCCTGTGCTGTTGCATGGTTGATATTCCTGGAAATGCTGGGGGTATTTAAAAATTAAATGAAACGCTTGCTCCGGAGCTGGAGCAGAGCAGGAAAATCCCAAGGTGGCAGAGACAGCCGTAGCTGTGGGGGTGATGGACATGTGTTGCAGGGTATCGCGGTGCACGTGCTCCTGGGGTCGCTTGTCCATCTTGGGTTATTCAAGGGATGCGTTGAGTGCCTGGGGTGTCGCTTCTGTAAACTCAGTCGGATGCTGCAAGTCAAGAAAGGATGCGTAGATCTGAAGTTGTGTGAGGAATAATAAAGCTCTCTTGGATCAGCCTTGGATACAGCTACTTTGGTTATAAGTAAAGTGGGAATGAAAAATAAAGCCCAGTGCTTAGCTTTATTGCCTCTTCCTTGTTTTGTTACAAGGGAAATGTCTTTACATCTTTAAAAAAAAAAAAACCAACTTACAGGTGCATCGTTGTTCTAAACCCTGCGATGCTAAGGCAGCCAAAAGTGCACACACTCGGTGTAAGAGGTGATAGGAATAGCGTGAGTCACCTATGAAACGCTATTTCAGCACAGCCACTAACATCCAAACAGCATTCCCTGAGGGAAAGTCAGTGTTGGTTTGCGCACGCAGCTGGTCACCTCTGAGAGTGGTCTGCCTACAAGGTCGGTGCACAGCCAGCACGCAGGTGTCTGGAAGAAAATTAAATGCAAAAAAAAAAATCAACAAAACATTGAGTTTTTAAAAGTGAAAGACTATTAACTAAACTACTGCCATCACAGAAAACTGAGTGCTGCAGTCTTCTCCCTGGGTGTTTTTGGTTTGTTCTGCCTTGGCTGGCCACGTAGTCCTTGCAGGGTTTGTGATAATCTGAGCACAGGGGAGGGGTGAGCCAGACCCCTGACCGCAGTAGGGTGTTCTTTAAACATCAGTGTCTGAACAGGGATGCTGGCCATCCCCCCCCCCGAGCTGCTTCCCCCTGCAGCCACCTACCCTCCCCAGCTGAGCGTGAAACCAGGGGCTGGCAGGGGGGGGTCTGTGCCAGGCAGCATAGTCCTGTTCCTGGGCTTGGGGGACCCCATGAGCTGGGTGCTGTGCTCTTGGCACCGACACCATTGAGCCCCATAAAGTGTGCAGTGACAATTTTTCCTTTTTTTGAGTATTTGACACCAAGCAAGCTAGCTTAAGAGGTATATGGTGTGCATCAAGTTCAGATGAGACTATGGTGGGTGGCTTGGGCATGTCCTCAGGGTTGGGGATGCTTGTCTGGACCTCAACTGTCTGTTGCTAAGCCTGTATGGATGGGGACCCTCGTCCTGTGCCTCTGTGCAGAGAGGGCTGAGGTTGCTCCCAGCTCCCTATGGTTGGCACGTTTGCTGCATCTGTGGGGCAGCACCTACACGTAAGCCCTTTAGAGGTGGGATTTCCAATGGACGCCTCTTCTCGTGCAGTCTTCTCCCCTGCCTGGGGAGGTGTGCAGGTAAAGGGGATCCCCTTTCCACCACTGCCAGGGTTAAAAACCAATAAAGCCTCACAAGGGAGGCGGTGGAGAAGAGGTGGTTCTTGTTTTCTCTGCTGCAGAAGAATGTGTGTGGTGGGAGCTTGGGTAAATGTCAGAGCAGAGGCGCTGGGAGAGGATGGGGTTTCGGGGGGAGCGCTGGCACCCCAGTGCAGCAGCGGGGAGGGAGGCATAATGCTGAGACCGGTGCCTGCCTCCATGTCCGGCACTGCCTAACTGTCCGCTGTGGTGGTGGGTGGCCCTCCCCTTGTCCCCAGCCATCGCTCCCGGGGGCTGCGAGGGCAGGGCTGGGTCATCCCCACCATCCTCCCTGCGGTGGGATGGTCTCCGGGTGAGAGGGGTCAAGTCCACTTCATGTACAAGGATTGTCCTCAATGATAGTACCTTTGTCGGGCTTATCTTACTGGGCTGTGACCACAGATCCACACACAGTAGCATCAACTTCTTACGCAGTCTGTCCCCATTAACACAATCCTCCATCACTAATGTCTTTATTTGGCTACTTGGAAAACAGGTACCACTGTAGCGTGTTCTGGTTTTGGGTTTTGATTTTGTGATCTATAAATGGTAATTCTTGTCCTCTGAAGTCCCTGTTTCAGCATATAAATGCTTGCTTCAGGCTTTTTGGACTGCTGGCATCCATTCAAGCCTTTCAGGTATTTTTGCAGCTTGTAAAATACTGTCTGCTAAAAAATTTACTACAATTAAACATCTTAACAATCCTGTACCTCTCAAGTGGCAGGAGCGAAAGCGTGAAATTAATGCATCTAATAGCTCAAAACATATGTAAGTCTTTACACTGAAATTCAATTTTAATATCAAAACTAAGCATGAGAAGATATTCACCCCAAGTGAAGACATTACGCTGTGTTTTGCTATAGTTTATTGTCTAGCACGAAGGAGGCCGCTGCAGCTGCCTCCTGCAGGTCACGAGCTCTGGGTTTCAAGAAAGTTAAATTTAGGGGGGTATGCTGGCCTGTCTGATAGAGAGCCATCAGCAAGCAATACAGAGAGGGTCTGTCCAGAAAATTAATAAAAATCAAGGTGCTTCACAAGGTTACTATGTGCGACAGGAATAGGCTATGGGTGAAGACTGTGCTGTGTGACTATTGGAAGAGCATCTTGTGCCACAGCTGTGTCCAGTCCATCGTTTCAAATAAAAGCTCCTGTTCAAAGACCGCTCTATCCTGCCTGGCTGCGTGTGTGACCTTTAGCTGGTGTAGGCTGCTTTGGGACCCCGGGCAAGAGGGTCAGTGCACAGTGCGGCACTCGAGCCCCCGGACAGTTGATGTGATCTCCTTCCCCGCCCACAGCAAAGGTCCCCGGTAGAGGATGGTGTCAGCAATCCCGCTCGCTGATTCAGCTCATCTGCATTGTGTTGTGGCCAGATAGGGAGATGAAATAAAAACTAATGAAGAAGCAGGCAGCAGGATGGGGAACAGGGACTGGGGCGCGATGGGATGCTCAGACCCTGTCTGAGTGGGCATCTCCCAGGACTTGCCATGCTCCTGCAGCTGAAGAGCCGTGTTTGTACGCAGCCCCGAGCGAGCAGCTCATGTTCGTGTGAACGGCTCAGGTGAAAAGCCTCTTGCCTGGCTGTGGTCGGACGGCTAAGGTGATAAGGACCTAAGACATGGGTCTTTCTCCGTGCTCAGGATGCTGCGCAGAGGTTAAGCTTTCTAAGTGGCTTTGGCCAGAGAGACGTGCCCAGTCTCCATGTCTGTTCCTGTGTGCCAGCATGCTGGCTCCCTGAATTTGTTTGTTTGTTTTCTCCCCAAGCTTTGCACTGGGTTCCTTTAACTGGAAAATCCAGGCGTTTGGATGCTTGAGGCTGCTCGTCCCGGCTGCGCCAGGTTTGCTCTCTGCCAAGTGAGAACAGACAGGGCAGGGCGAGGGATTTCGTAACAGCCGCGTACGGGAACAGGTCTCGCTGCGCCGACCAAGCACCACAGTGTGTCGAGGACCTCGGCCACCCTTCCCAGGGAGGTGGCAAGGCTGGGGGGTGTCAGTGCCACAGGGCCAGTAACGTTTTCTGTGCTGCCAATACGTGAATTTCAGTGCTGCTGCTGTGAAACCTCTCTGGTTTGGACGTGGACGCTGCTCACTTCAAACGCTGCCGCGTGGTGCAGGGGTCCCGCACGGATGGTGCGAAGCGCTGGCGTCTGCCGCTCGGAGCAGTCCGTAAGAGCTGAACTGGTGGGCTGAACTTCTCACCTGGTGGGTTTTTAATATTAATCTAGCTCTTTCATGGAAGCACAGGGATACATTGCATTGTCTGACAGTCAATTGAGCACCACGTATTGCAGTAACTGATGCCAGTGTTTTAGCTTGTGAATCTGCAAAGGACAAACCTCTCAATTTCCTCTTGTCGATGGCCAAAGATGGCAAGCACAGGGCTTTGTGCCTCCTACGTGAACATTCAGCTCCAATTTAAACTCAAATGTTCTGTATAATTGTTCTCCTAAATATGACTGACAATACACGACAATGTTCCTAAAACTTTAAGTAAACTATTTCTGGATATGAAAGTCTCCCAGGTCTTGCTTCGGTTCCCTTCCCGGTCTCGGGGTGGGCGTGCTGCCTGAGGGAAGGGCAGGAGAGCAGGAGCTGCAGTGGGGCGAGGGCTCCTGCGAGGAAGAGGGAAGGAGGACGGTCGGAGATGCTGCTGCTTTTCACAGGCCAGAACACGCCGCCATCCCCGCATCCGAGACGCCGGCTGGTGTTGGTAAAACGGGCTGCGACAGCCAAAGAGACTGAAACAGCAGAGGAGGGGCCAAGGGTGCGTGCAGAGACGGAATTCATGTGAAATCGCGCTCCTGGGAGGGAGCCCTGCCCACACAGGCGTGTGTTTAACGGCGAGGAGCTGGCTGCGGGCGGCAACGGGGTTCCTGGGGAAGCCCTCCTGATTGACTCTGCAAAATCTGTAGATGCTTAAATATTGGGATAAAATTAACTCGTTGCCCAGTGCCATTACTTATTTGAGGTTAATTATTTAGCAGGCTTAGTGAGTGCAATTGCCCCCAGTATTTCCTCGAGATGGTCTCGGAGAAGAAGCACTTTGAAAATAAATTCTTTAATGGAGGAGAAATGAGTATGGGAGTGTGGCAGCTCTGGCAGGGAAGGGTGGCCGTGCCTGAGCCCTGGCCCTGGGCTCCGGCCCACAGTCTGGCACATGCCAG
>NW_008824372.1:975535-992959 GCF_000699105.1 Pygoscelis adeliae
GGCCAGAGCATGAAGGGCTGTGCCGGGTGCGGGGGGGGTCCTTCACCTGCTCCCCCGAACTGCAGACCCAGCCGGGAGCATGGGGTGGGTGGGAAGGAAGGCAGAGCCCATCGGCAGAGAGAAAATAACCATTGACTGGGGAGAAACCACATTTCAGCTGAAGTTCTGCAAGCTGAAGATTTTCAAAGCTTAACTGATCTGAATCTACAAATATTTGCAGTGCTGTCTTATTTGTGGTCCCTTTTTTATTTTTTTTAAGAAATATTTGAGGAAGAAAAAGGGACCGTCTGTTTGTGATTTGGGAGGATTTCGCTAGTGGAAAGGCAGAGGCTGTTTAAGGACAGTGGCTCCGTTCGGGTCATCTTCCTCCTCCCAGGTTTCCCATGGCATCCCCCCTTGCTGCCGGGGCTGTCACCACCCCGGGGCCATGTGTCCACTGGGGCCGGAGGAGGAATTGGCCCCAGCTGGGGGGGGGGGAGGGGGTCCTGTGCACTGCCCTGCACGTGAGCATAGGGAGCCTCCACTGCTAAGGTGGGGAGAAAAGCAATTAAGAAATGAGCAGTGGCTAGAGCGATGCCTTTATACATCTCAGCAAGGGTGGTGGGCTTGAAGGAAGGGAGCTCTTTGCCTAAGTGAATGATGATTCTCTGTGTATATTTGCAATATCTAGTCTAAGACAAACAATAAAACTTGAAATAAAATTTCTCAGCTCAGATGGGTAGGAGGAAACTATCTATCCCTGTGCCAGGAAGACAAGCGTCTTACTGTTAATGGGCTACACCTTCACTGACAGGTGTCAATTAACCCATCAATGTTGACGAGGGACTAGGAAGCTGGTTGGAGTCTCACAGCAAGGCTTGCTCCCACCACTGCTTTGCCCAGGTTCCTCTAGGCAGAGCCAGAGGGAAGGCAGATCTGGAGACATTTAACAGGTTTCCCTCAGAGGTCTATGGACAGCACTGGGCACTGTGATTTATTTATGGGCCCGGAACCTGTGAAGAAGGAGCCCTGTCATCAGGAGTAAATGAGTGGTGACAGGGTGAGAGCTGGTTGCTGGATGATGTGTGCGCCGGGGGCCAGCTCTGCACCCCCTGCGCTTCTGGGACCATGCAGAAAAGGTAGGGAAATCCTTAAAGGGGGGGAGAAATATGCTCTTCTGACCTTTTCCTGCAGCGCAGAGCTTTTGAGCACGAGAGCAGTCCTGCTCTGCAGGAGCCTTCCTCTTGACCTGGAAGGGGCTGTTTTGCTCCGGCCTGAGAGGTGGAGGCTTGGCTTGATAGTGATCGAGCTGCATTTCTCTTTATTCTCTGCAAGAAAAGCTAAGCAGCATTCTCCTTTACGATGTATTTCAAGAAAAAAATGTTTGCTTGGATATTTCTCCAATGAATTGACTCGGTCCTGACTTCTTGGAATCGATGGGATTCTTGTTATTTACCTCCGTGGTAACAACCAACCATAGAAAACTTGTTCATCTCTAGTATAATTCAGTAAGAATCAGATACCTGCACAGAAGACAATTGCCTCAAACAGAAACTTTTCAGGAGTTTTATTAGTGCAGTCAGTTCTTAAAAGAATGTGATTTCAGATACCTATAACTAATAAAACTCAAAATTCAGTGGCTTCAGGTGAGAAAAACATAAACCAAAGGCAGACTGAGGTAGCTATATAAACACTACAATAAAACTTGCTTAAAAGCCCCAGAGAGAAAAATTTAGAGGTGCAAAAATAAGTATTCATGAAGTGCTGGTGTGTTTCAGGGGAAAGACTCTTCCAGAGACTTGCAACAGCTGCTGCTTTAGGACTGAGCTAAATAAAGTTCATATGGGTATGTGTTATTCTATAAAAAGTGAGGTTAATTATGCCTATATAAATCTAATTTGAGCTTTTATTTACTTTTTAACTCAACTTCTTCAGCCAAATCATCCAAAAAGTAAATCTCTCCACAATGAGGTTTTTATGCATTATTTCAAGAGGTGATGCATGCAAGCGTCTCCAGCAGCCCCGTGGCACGGTGCTCATCCGACGGTGCTTCTCCCATCCTGCCTTGCACGTCTGCAGGAATACCTGATTTATGACTTTACATGTCCACGCACTGCATTGTACTGCTAATACAAGAAAGCTGAAGGGAACTGGATTTTGCCTACCTGGAAAGCAAACTGCCTTCTGAACAAATCGTGATGGACAGTGTTCAAATAACCACTTCTACTTCAAGCAACTTCCAGGTGCCAGCTCAAACCATCTTGCAGACAGGGAACCCCCCCCAGAAATGCACGCCCAGCCCCAGTCGCTGACATGAGGGTGAGCTGCGGCTGTGCCTCATCGTCTGGCTGGCTGCAGGACCGGCGCTGCAGCAGCCGAAAATAGTTTTTCTTGAATCAGGTTTTTTTTTTAAGTTGTGCAGAGTGCTGACATATTTCACTGCTCTACTCTGTTGGCAACGATAATTCTCCCATTGCTTTTCTACAGCCTTTGCTAGAAATTTGTCCCACTGAATCGCTTGGGTACCCCATGCCCCGCAGCTAGGCTCGAAGCAAGCAGCCCATGTCAGTGAGAGCTGTGGGAAGGTGGCCACGTGGTGAAATGGGGCAAAACCTCCACAGTGGGAGTCCAGGTCTGCAGGTCCCAAACGCTACAGGCACGCTCGGTCCTCTGGAGTTCAACTGCCCGCGCTTTAGCTCCATCCACAACCTGGGGTGGGAAAAGGGCTTTGCTGTGAAGCGGTTTCTCTCCTGACGCACCTTTAGCAGGCAAGCTGCAACGGATCTGGGGTAAGAAAGCATGCACAGCAGGCTTGGTTATTTTTTCCTGCGTGACTCATCCTCCTCCGTGTCGCCCAGCGTGCTGCCTGCGCTGCCCGCGCTGCCCGCTTCCAGCGTGCCCCCTGCGGCGGGCTGCACCGAGCTGCACGCGTTAATTGCGACAGGCCCGTAACGCCAAGGGCTACAGCACCTCACTGCCCGGGGTGAGAAGGCGCCGCATGCAGCTGTGTTATTGTTGAGCCAGATGTTTCATTACGGGCTTAGCAAATTCCTCTGGAGCCCCACAACGGCGCTGAAGCATGGAGACTGTCAAAGACAGACATTTTCTCTGCACATGAACTCAAAAAGCCGAACGAGACACAGGCCAACTTAAAGACCAGTGAATAAAGGTCTCTTTTATAAAAGAAACCTATTAATACTTTGCCAAGACCTTCCCTTGAGACTGCCTAAATAAATTTCCTTAGATTGACAAGGCTTGAAAAGCAACCCTTTTAGTGAAACGGGACTCAAAAGCCGTTCAACTGGAATGCACCAGCCTTCTGGTTTTGCAGCTCTGATTTTACGCAGAAAAGAAAGGTCATTTTTCAAATCCAAGGAAAACTTGTTGCAGCAATTTTTCTTTTCTGGTGCTGTTACAGGGACTGAACAATCGCATACTCTGGGAATCTCCAAATTAATAACAAGTTGCCTTCAATGAACTATTCTTGATAAATTGACTGTGCCTAATGTTGAGGGGTTCTCATAAATTCCCCGGGGTTTGGGATGGACCCTCCTGTGGCTGGAAGAGAGTTGTGACAAGGAGCTCCAGTAGTGCCACTGCAACCGGGGGAGAGGAGGGATGCTGGCTCACCTGGGATGCAGGAGAACAGACAATGAAAAGAAATGGTGATTTTCCCCCCTGCAAACACCGTCAGCCAGTTTATAAACAGCATAAGTACAGTGCTCTCCTTTAATGAAGCCCCCTCATTCTCCTGAGCTTCTCCACAACTAATGCGTAGTTATTCCCTGCAGTTAGTTGCTGCATTACAGAGTCCGTTGTGCTCATCCCTCTCCACATACAACACCACAGTTCCTGTGCTAGCAAAAGGCGTTTTAAACCGTGTGATGAGAAGCTAAAGGAAAGACAAGAAGTGACAGGTTAGGATGGAAAAATCATACTTGCTGCAATTAGTGTTGCATTCCTATCACTCAGCCCTGCAAACCCAGTGATGACAAACGGGTTTGTTCGGTCGCGCCTGGCGCAGGCAGGGAGGCTGCCCTGCGCCCCGCTCTCATCCCAGGGGACGTTGCCTCCCCTGCATCCCACGGGCACAGAGCCTTCGCTCCCCTGCGCAGGGGGATGAGGTGGTTTCCCATGATGGAGACGCAGCCATTGGGTCCAGGCTGGTCTCCAGCGTATTAGTGCACGAGAAGGGCCAGGCATGGACCCCCACCCCAGCTGTATGACCCCCCCCCAGCAGAGTGGGGAGGCTCTTCCTCCCCACCACTCCCAGCCCAGCGCTGGGCAGCATCCCAGCAGTCGGTAGCGCAGGGACTGCATTTTTTGGGTCGTGTTTGTCTCATGGAGCTGGACTGTGGTCAGGAACTTCCCAGGAGGCAGTTTGTCTCATAGATCCTGTAAGGTGTCTGCGTAGCCTTACATGGGCATGACGCTGGAGTTATATCTTCCTTTTCGGGGTGGGGTGGGGGCCAAACAAAGCCCCCACCGTCCTTCCTGCTGCCCTTGCACACATGCACATGCCACAAACCAAAATGAAACGTTTTGTTCCTCAGCCTTTAATTCACCAGTGCTTCCTCCAAACAGAGGCCAGCAAACAGATGGCTGTTGTACAAGCTGGGCCACAGGAGAGACAGAGTCGTGCTGTTCTCGGGTTGCTTTTTCCATGGGTGTTTCCACACCCCGCAGTGCCAAACCGCACCTCCCGGGCGAGTGCCGACAGCGAGCACTAGCAGAGGCTGGAGGCAGCCCAGCGATGGGGGGGGACGACAGGACCTGAAATGGAAGGGCGGTGTGCCCCGTGCCCTGCTGCAGCCTTGCAGCTCACGGGTTGCTGCCTCACCAGCCGCCAGCAAACCTGCTCTGCACCGCGGGGGGGGGGGAGGGTGACCCCGGCGGGATGCGGCAGGGGCAGTACGGGCACTGCCCGACTCCATCCCCGCTGAGCCAGCGCCTACCAGGGAGACCAGGCGTGCCAGCGGAGGGAGGGATGTGGATCTGCTCTTTGGGTCTGCAAACCAGGGAGAGCGTTCAGTCGTCTCCATTTCATGACGGATTAGGTTCATAGTGACCTACAAGAAACTATTTTGTTTCTACATACCAGCTTATATTTTAGATCCCCCAGAAAATGCATGTTTTCTGAGTACCTTCCCATATCCCCACTTTACACAGCATGAGTGAATCCGGAAGATCTGCATTGTTCGGTGATTCAGTCTTTTTGTCTTCGAAGCAACAACCACATCGCAGTGTCATGTCTTGCTCTGGGGAGGAATGGCTTGCTTTTGGCAGCACCATCCTATGTAGTGCCGGCATCTGTCATGTAGCAACCCACATTGGTCACCAGACCCAAAGAAGAACCTGCAAATGATGGAGAAAGGGAGAACTGCCCAGTAAAGGAGGAGAGGGTCAGGCAGGAGAGCCTGGGAAGTGCTGGAAGGCAAGAGCCTGGCGAGAAAAATAACCCTTCCCGAGTAGCCTACCTGAACCAAAATGGCTCCAAGTTTTGTACCAAGGTTTACTTGCCTGCCTGTGACATAGTGTAAAGGCAAAAGCGTGCACATCCCCCTGAGTGCCTGCGGAGTCAGCAGCTCTTCGCAGCTAATTTTTAAATGACTGAGTTTAACCTTGACTAGATGATAGAGTCAAAACAAACATGACACAAGCAGGAGCTGATGCCCTCAAGGCTGGTCAGCAAGTGGGTCCATCGTGTTCGCCTCCGGCTCTCTCAGGAGGAAAGGTGACAGTGTTCGTCCCATGGGAACACTCTCTGTCTGTCCGTGTCCGACAGTCCCCAGGCCCGGGTCCATCCTTTCCCCCCTGCACCGCCAGTGCTCTCAGGCTATGAGAAAATCCTCCTTTCCTCCCCCCAGACTCGGGCCCAGGCTTCCTCTCTTCAGGCAAACAAGGGAGTTCAGCCTGATTTCACGCAGCCGTTATCAGGACTAATACACCATGACCGCCACTTTCAGCTTTTTCCATAGTGTACTAATGCGGGAAATGAAAGACTAAATTGCAGAGGTTAACAGTTGGTGGCCTTCCTTATCCTCAGTGCAAACGAGCACTGCCTGAGGACCAGTAATACCCCATGAATATTCAGAGCACAGCTCCCAGCAACCTCAGGCTCCTTCTTTATTTTTGAGAGAGAAGAAAAATTGTATTTGCAGAGTTGCTTTCCTAATATTTTGGCTGATCAGCTTAATTGTTTTTCTCTACAGCCCTTAATCATGTCTGTTCCTGCAGCTATTACTCAGGCATTACTTCCGCAGGTATTAATGCGTATTTTGTTTAAACACCGAGTGCCAATGTCAAGCCCTAAGCCCTGTGCTGCTTTAGGAGTGGGAGGAAATCCAGGCAGTGTCTCGCAGGTTGGCAAGGACTGGTGCACAGCCAGGGCATTAATCTAAACTAAGAAACGCTGGTTATATTTTAACACTGTCCAAATATTAACACTGCCCAAAGGATGTGGCGGTGTTACCCTGACATATCGGCATCAAGAACGCCATCTTCTGTGGCCAGATGTTAGATCTCCAAGACACCTCTTTAAATGCAGGGCTTGGACATCAACTATCCAAAAGAAAAGACTGGGAGCAAGGAGGAAGAAAAGGCCTCATGACAATGGATGCCTTTATGAGACCATGTCTCTTTCTGAGGGCTTCCATTACAACTCGTCTAAAACTACTGCCGCACCGGTGTCCTCCGGCTCTAAGACTGGATGAGCTTGTCCCCAGGGCTGCAGCAGAGCTGCGGCAACCCGCAGCGCTCAGGGTCTGTCCTTGCATCAGCCTCCCACAGCTAAAAATGTTTCCCGTTGTTCCTGGTTTGCTCTAGGTGACATTAGCATTTTTGTAACAGAGAGATCCGTACTGTTTGTCGGTCAAAAAATGGGTTTGTGACACTTAGAGACATTTACCCACTTCCCAGGGACTTTTCAAGGGACATCAAATACTCGAGCAGGGTTTATTGTTCTGCTAACACCGGATGGCAGGGGTGCCCGGTGCCTTCGGAGGAGCACGAGCCAAGGCTGCAGCGGGGAGGCTGCTGACCGGGCTCCAGCATGCGCTCGGCTGCGCGACCCTCAGCTCTCCCCGGCTCAGTGGGCTTGCTTGCAGCCCCCCGAGCAGCCCGAGGGCTGCAGCCCGAGGGTTAAAGCCCTTGCTGCCAGAGGCTGGGTCTTCGCAGGACGCTGACCACAGAGCTGAACCACTTGCTCACTCGCTCCTGGCACATGCCTGCATTATTAAATACAGCTGGGAGAAAAGCTGGTAGGGGGGAATCCTAAGCTTGGATTCAATTTTTGGAAGCGCTGCCATCCCCCACCTGCTGCCCCCCCAACTTTCCAGCCACTGCTGCTCCTGACCCCTGCCAAGCCACACAGGTCACCTGCTGCCTTCCCAAAAGCACACAAGCGGGGGCTTCCTCTAGCCGCATCGCTGTGGCCCCATACAGGAATTCCCCTACCCACAGACCCACTTTTGCTCTGCTGGGGAGCGTGCTTGCTTCCCAGTTGTCAGCAGGCAGCCGCAGCGCCCTTGCACTGGTGAGCCTGGCATTCCAGCTGGCTGCTCCGGGGCCGGACCCTGGGAGCGGCTCCCCCCTGGGTGCTGCCCGACCCGGCCGCAGCCCCCCCGGGTCACTGCGGTGTGCACAGCCCTGGGGTGAGGCTTTGTTTCAATACGTCATGTCGGGTTAAAGTAAGGGGACACCGAGACCTCTCCCTGTCACTTGCTTTTTGCCATCCTGCTGCTGCAGCGCAGTCAGCGGCTGCCTGGGGAAATGCCAACTCTTTTGATAAAATTTGGTTATATCATCAACCTTGCAAATCCCCATGGCACCACTAAATATGAATAAAGAGGGAATAATCCAATCCCCAGGAGATCAGTCCCTGAGGAGAGTCCACTGGTAGACCCCAAGGAGTTCCTGGTGATTTTGGAAGCCACCCTAGCTCCAGCCTGGGTGGCCACGCTGCCCAGGGCCCACATTTGCCCTCCTTGGCATGCCGGGGATGCGCTCACTGAGGCACACCAGCCAAAAGGAGAGCCCTTCCATTTTTTTAGTACAAACAAACTGAAAAAAGTTACAAACATCTTATGCTTTAGACTTTTTCCCCCAAAATGACAAAAGTTTAGACAAATCAAATCCTAGTGTTTACAGTAGAAAACAACCAGCATGTTCCGCTTTGTTTAGAATATACAACAATTTGCTTGACTGTTGGGCACAATATTTAAGCCATAGAAGTTCAACAAATGCTACATGCTTTCCACTAACCACGGGAAATGCCGCATGCACCCGCATGCCAGCCGGTGGCATGCAAACCACACCGGCTCTCACCAGCTTCCCCCTGTTCGCCGGCTGGGATGGAGTCAGTGCTCAGTTGCCTGCAGCCTGCCAGCACTGACACCGCCCTTCCCTGCCGGTTGGTGTTTGAAATTCCCAGCCCCTAATATTGTGACATAGACATAAGGTTTAGGGTAGGAAGTCAAGCTGCTCTTAAAGAGGAACCTCTTTTTGGTACCTATGGAAATCAAGCCAGTGTCACAGGCAACGCTTTTTCCCATTGGAAGGAGTTGGGTGCATTGGAACATCTTAGACAGCCTTAGTGGCCCAATTTTATTTTGTTTTACTTTTTCCAGAAATCCTGTCCTTTTTATCCTTCATACTCTATGGGCAGTTTGAATGTAACTGATCTACCTGAGGCTGCAGCCCAGTCTTAAATCTTCAAGAGGAAACCTTTCTTTCCTTTTATACTAATTTTTTTTTCCTGGTCTGGCTTTAAACACTTCAGCAAGGCATGGCTTTTAGATTTTGCATCAGATTTCTGGTCATCATACCCCAGTCAATAGTCTGTCCCTCGTGTGACTTACGTCTACACTTTGAAAGAGCATGAAAGTACCCTTTGATTAAGCTCATTGGGTCGCATTCCCCGGTGGAAACTTGCTGTAGTCGGTTGAGTAGCAGCAGGGAAAACCTGGCCCGCTCTGCCTGGAGTGAAGAATTCTGGCATCAGGTTTTGGGGGCTGAATAACAGCCTGGAGAAAGAGTCAGGGCTGTTGCAAGCACAAGTCTTGGAGAGATGGAGACTGTAGTCAACACTCTTCAAGGCAAAGCACAGAGGATTCAGGGAAGAGTGTCTATTTACAGCACCAGAAAATTTGCCTCAGGATCTTTCACCAAAAGAAAGCCAGGATTATTCAAGGGTTTTCCTACAAATGCTGTTGCCTGGGGAAAAAAGTCGTCTTTTTTTTTTTTTTATCAGAACAAATTCTGAAATATCAGTAGCTCCTGCAAAACTCTACAGCTAAGTTTCAATCAATTTGATGAAAATGTTGTATCAGGATAAACGTGTCTTCCCTGAAGTAGCTGTTCTTTATGGTTTCTTAGTCACCAAAAATGCGACTTAGAGAGGCTGCCATGAAAGTGAGTATTAATCTGTTATCCTCTTCCAAGGAGTAAGCTTTCCATCAGAATTAAGTTCTCTGATCACCTTTGGTTCTTGATTTCACTCAGTTTGAAGAAAAACTCGAGGCAGAGGTAAATCAGGGTCTGGAAAATTAAACAGTTCTAGCATGGAAATGGATGGGTTTATGGACTTCAAACGTGGGTCTATCTGCCCTGGGAACGCGGGGTCAGACCAGGGGTGGGGATGGGTCCTGCTGGCATGAGCCTGAGCGTGTCTGTCGTGCGCCTTGTCCCCAGGTCCACAGTGCGGCCACCACCCAGGGGACAGGGCGCTCAGGTGGCGGAAGGGCAGATCTCTAAAAATGCATCTGGCCAGCAGGTTGATGCTAAATACTTTGGACTGGTTTTGAACGCAATCAAATTTTTAGCCCATACTGTCTGTTTCCAACTGAGAAACAATGGGCTGGCAAAGCACCAGCCCCTTATGGCAGGGATCAAGGGATAAATCCGAAAACCCAAACCAGATGCAATTGGTTGTAACAGGAAGCCCTTGCATCGCTTTGGGCCTCTGATAAAATAGATTTTCAAAGGGCTGACTATGGCCTCAGGTAACGAGCCTCGGTATTAAATGCTGATCGTAGACCCTACAGAGAGCCCCCAGCTTGCTCACACAGCCCGCTCCCGGCCGGCAGAAAGCGGAGTGTGCAACCTCTGTGCAGGAACACCGGCCCCTCACTCGGAATACAAGATTTTTAGTCGTCTTGTTGTTTTGGCTGCTTTTAGCAAAAATCCACACGAGACAGCTGCAAATAGCTTTTCCTGGGGCTTCTTGCCCGAACCCCAGAAACCTCCAGCTCTGCCAGCTCCTTCGGTGTCCCCAGCCGCCCCGCTCAAGGGCCACCCTGAGCTCTGCAGGCGGGCTTTCTAACCACGGTGGTCCCAGGTCACCTGTGGGTCCCCGTGGGGGTGTGGGAAGCCACCAGGGACTGGTCTGCCTTTCACCCTGATCTCCACGTTACAGGGGTGATGCTGGAAGATCTCACCCGTGTCCTCACACCTCCTCCTGCCCTTCACCGGAGGTTTAGGGCTGTGCTCAGTGTTTGCTCATCGATGCCTTTTCCTGTAAGCCAACACAGCAATGCTTCTGCTTTCTTTTGCACGGCTGAAACACTGATGAAGCCTTTCCCCTGCCTCATAGCTCACATCCATATTTGCATGCAAAGATAATTCTGAGCATGCAGAAGCCAGCCATCCCCGCATGGGTGAAAGGCAACGGGTATCTGCATGGAAACGAGGAAGAAGAGAGGTGCTGCGTATGGCTTTCACAAAAAGCCCAGAAAGAGTGGTGGCACAGCAGTGGAAAAGGAAAGCACGGCCGGCCCCAGCCCCTCCATCCCAAGCCGGGGGGGCTGCGTTTGGCCACAGCTGAGTTTTTGGAGGCTGCCAAGGGTGGGAGCTCGCCGGGCTTTGGTGCCCAGGTCTGAGCACGGCTGGCAGGGATCTGCTGCAGTGCTCAGCCGTCGCTCTGCCTGCGCTCACCTTAAAGAGCCCTTCAGGGCCGGGCATCATACAGACTTTATGGAGGTAATCGCACCAAACCCAGCCCCGTTGCACAGCACTGAAGATTGCTGGTGAGTTTATGGGTACCATCGACGGGGTCCAGCTTGCACCATATTTCATCAGATGTTATTATTTCATGCAACTTATCCTCCAAGTCTTGCTCAAGCATAATGGTGTGCAGTTGCTGCTCTTACACTTTTCATAAGAAACAACCCTGGGACTGCACAACCGTTAATAGCAGTTCCAGGGCTCCAGGTAACTTTCAGCTGGATTTCAGCTTTCTCATTTTTAACTGCAATTTTTAATGTTGGCTGAGCAAATGGCAGTAATAGTGATGAAAGGATTTTTGTTTTTTTTTTTTTTATGATTTACTGCATAAAACAGAATCTGCGTCATGCCAAGCCTGCTCCAGAGGCAGGTTCCTCATTTTGCACTAACTTTGTAGGAGTGCTGTTACCCCATGTGCCTCTGAGGATGAACACGATCCCAGTGTTTCCTTTGTTCTGTTTGTTTTAATGCAGAAAGGAGTTCTTTTCCTTCAAGTGGCTTAGAATAAAATAGAAATTTTTATTATTATTTCATACAGCTCATAAATCTTTCCCTGGTAATGTCAGCAAGTGCACAAGCCACATCTGAAAGCGGTGGTGAAATGTCACTGAAATTATACCGCTCTCTGGAAGGAGCTGAGGTGGGAGCAGCTGGGAGCAGAGGAGCAACGGAACGAGCCGGTGCAGAGGCTGCCACCACCACGGCGCGTGTCCGACGGTTTGCAGCCGTGCAGGGTTTCGGATCCGGCCTCCCAATGCCACACAAGGCTCCCGGCACCCGCTGCGGGGCGGGTGCTGCCGGGTGCCGCTGGCCCCGCTCGGGACATCGGGGTGCTACTATTTTCCTATGAATTCAAAACAAATGGAAGCAAAGAAACCAGAGCCGTGATTGCTGGATCAAAGGCATGGTGGTCCAAGCAGTTCAAACGCCTGTGCACGCCCCCGGGAGCCTCCCCCGGCCAGGCAGAAGCAGCACCCTGGGTGCTCACAGTGCCCTGGGTGCTCCCGGCCCCGCGCAGCCCCTGCAGCATCCCCCCCTCCCAGGAGCTGTGGTCAGTCGCTGAAGCGGGGTCTGCGCCCCCGCAGGTTGTTCAGCTGGGAAAAAGCCAGTGGAGAACTGGAAAGGAAGAGAACGAGCAGAATACCCCTGTAAAAACAAAACGCTGACAGTAATCTACGTATCCTGGCATGGCGTTTAACTGCAGCTGGATGCAAAATTCCAGTTAGTTTTGAAGTATTAAATATAAAGTGATGTGTCTGAGCCCAAATCACAGCTCTCTGTGAGAGATCCCGATTGTGGGAAAACAAATTTCAAATGGTTAAGAAAAAAATGCAGTTGAAACACTTCAATTAACTGCAGCTATCGTATTTTCTCAAATTTGTCTTGGAGCCTCCCTAGATTTTGCTCCTTAATCCCCAAATGAAATTCTATTTATTTCATATGTTCTTAGTGCCTGAACCAATTAATGTATTTTCTTGTCCTTAAAAACATACTCTTTTATGATAGCGAGCCCTGTAATTAATTCGTAGTAATTTTGAACCCAAGAACTACATAAAGACTTAAAAACATTTGCTTGTCTGGGAAAGCAAGGAGCTCCACAGACGATCACGCAACCTCTTTTGAGCTGCTGCCCAATTGCTAATTACTTTTCTATTGCAAGGGCAGCCCTGAAGGAGCAAAAATAGCAGAGAGCAAAAGATAAAATCGCTTCTCTGCTAGGCTGTGCTTTGACAATGATAAGACTGTACAAGCTCCCAGCTACAGCTTGGGCAAATAAACATGTCATCTGTCTGGGGAAAGGAGTAACATGGCCAGGAGTGAAAAAAAAAGGGAAAAAAAAGGCCTGCTAATGCTGCATTTCAGTCGGCTACAGAATGTGTCTAATTAGTGTTTTCCTTGCACAATATTAAAGATTTGGTTTTTCTGTTGCTTTCCTCCGATGTAGCAGGCGCAGTGGAGAAAGCCTTGTGATCTCCGTGCCTCTGCAGAGGACGCCTCTGCCCTCCCACCCAAACGGAGCCGGCCAGACAAGCCGGCCTCAGATCACCAGCGCTCCCCAGGAACTGCAAGCCTACAACCAATATTTTGCTACAAGGTCCTGAACTGCACAGCAGCAGGGCTCTGCACGTTTGTTTCCTAAACAGAGACCCGTGTTCAGCACCCTGCTCTAATCCCTGGCAGGGAAACCATTGCACGAGCAGTCTGCTGCGGTGGATAAACCACTGGTGCTGCTCTCCCCTGCGCGCGCCCACTTACCGCGCGAGTAGATGCTGAGCATCTATAGCATCTCCTTAGAAATAAAACAGCCCAGGCGAGCTGCGGTACCCTCCGTGGAGCCCGGCTTATTCTGGAGGAGGCTCCCTTGCTGAGGAACTGCCCTGACCGGTGCGTTGCTGTGCTGCTCTGCGCTTTGCCTTGCTTTGAGCAGCGACCCAGCCAGCCCCAGCCCCAGCGCGCATTTGCCCACAGAGGTGCCTCCTGGGGAGGGAGACGGCAGCAGGGTTTCCTGTGCTGACCCTTGCATTCACTTGTAAGGGCTTTTTTCTTTCCCTTCCTGCGTGGGAGAGGTATTTCCTTGTTTTTCATAAAGCAGGGCAAGCATGGCTAGCTGATGTCTTCACCGTCTGAGCTGTTCCATGTCAAAAATAGATGCAAGAAGCCGAGGGGTCTCCAACACCCATGGAGTTACCAAAGGGATTATCACAGTTCTCGCTGCTGCTTCATGAATATTGCCTCAAATATGGGGTTTTTTTATGTTTTTCCGCTCTCTAGGTTCTCATTATAAATAATTAGAGCAGCTTACACTGGAAAATGTGTACAACTCTTTGTTGTCTCCCTGGCGAGGTCCTGTTCGTGCTCTGGTGGCAGGGACGTGGAGGGGCACCCGGAGGAGCACCCCTCAACCGGCACCTGCAGCAGCTCCCGCATCCCCAGCCGAAAGCTGATCCGAAGGTTGTCCTGTTCCCTTTCCCCCCAGAACGCGTCCCTGAGCCATTTCATCACCCACAAGGTACATGGCACTGAAAAACAGGGTTTCCTGAGGCGGGAGTGAAGGAGCATCCATGAGGGATGGGCACTGTGTGACCATGGCCCCGGCTGCCCGGTCCCAGCCAGTAGCGATGGACATCCCAAACTAAACAGTCCTCAGCCATTTTATTGCCAGTAACACCGGCAGCATGAGCTGGCAAAACCACTTCTTGTAATAAAACGACTCAGATTAATTCTTAAATGTAGCAAAATAAATTGGTTTATCTCTTAGGAGTCATTAATATGCGAGTTTTGTTTTGTTTGGGTTTATGCAATCAGCAAATATCCCTAATCCAGAAATATCCCACTTCATCTGATTTTTTGAAATTAATCTTCTTTTTATTTCTAATTAGCTCTTGGCACAGGTTTTTTTTATAGTGGGGTTTTAGCCAAAAGGAGATTTATAGAGTTGGGCTGTGAATTTCTGACATGCCAAGAAGAAAGTTCCGGAATAGGGAAATAAAGCTGGTTGTCCCAAGGCATCCCAGGGAAATGAAGCCGGTTCTCCCACGCCATCCCAGCCATGCTGTGCCCAGTGCTGGGCAGGCAGCCGCCGTGGCGCGGTGTCGGGTCTGCCGGGCGATAGAGCTGGGAGCACCGGCCCGGAGAACAGCCCCACTGCCTGCAAACACGCGAGGGCAGGACTTTGGTAGCAGTTTCTTAGCCTGTCCCAGTGGGAGAACGCCTCTTTCCCCAGGGCAAATAATTGACAATTAAGACACTGGCCTCATCGTCACACGTTTGTCAGGACCAGTGCTCCCCTTCCAGCCAGAGCTGCCGGGCAAGAACAACCGGCTGCCGAGCAGTCACAGGCTACGATGCTTTGTGACTGGGACAGCGAAAGAAAACCCCATCGGGTGATCTTCTGGTGAGGCTGGAAACAGTCTGACGTCGTACATGTGAATTACTCAGTAAATAGTGGAGTTTGGGGGTAGTAGGATTTAGAGCAGAAACCTTCATGTAAGCCATGAAGCTGGATTATTGTTATTCCGAGGGCAAAAGATGTCTGGCTTGTACCGGAGGAAATAGCACCTCTAATTCACTGCAGAGCTGCCACCAATTTGCTTGGTCTCGTCACCAGTAAATATTACTGCCAGATCGGCCAGAGCCGCCGGGCGGGCAGGGAGAGGAAAACTACCGGCGCGGAGAAAACCCGGCTTGCTGCAGCCCGCAGGGCTGGAGCCCCCTCGCCGTCGCCGGGCACTGCTGCGGGCCAGCCGAGCTGCCGGCTCTGCCGCGAGGAGTAGCGCTGACGCGGTACCCACATCTCCGTGCGTGCTCTGTAACACACCGGAGATACGTGTAAGAGGGGGCTCAGTGGGTGGCTTGGGGGTAGATTTTCACTTAAATACGCCCAGGTGCCGGGGCAGGATTCGGCACGCTCGCCACATGCCAGCAGCAGAGCCCCAACGCATCCCAGACTCTGGGCTGTGGAGGAAGGTTTAAAGCTCCCTTCAAACACAGACCCCCACCGCTGCTCGGGCTGCATTTGGGCTCACGGCCCCGCCGTCCCCAGGTCCCTGCCGGGAGGGGATGCCAGCCCCGTGCCCCCCCTCACCCCCCGGCACAGAGGCTCCCTGTTCTGCTGCGCAGGGACTCGCTGGGGCGATAGCTGTTTGAATCGACTGCTTGGTGGGTGATGTCACCGGAATCGCAGAGAGGAAAAAGCCAAATAAGGCAGCATTTTAGTGAAAATATGTCCTAAAATGGGAGTTTGACTGATGATTAGCAAAAGCAAAACACAGATATGATATTACCATGTTGAGAGCGCGAGAGCCCCGCACAGCCTCAGATGCTGGGAAAAAACCCTCCAGGACCCAGAAGGATGAGAGAAAAACCAGCCTAATTCAGAGCCGTTTTCTCCACAAAAGCAGGCTGTGTCGGGAGGTCAGTATGTGAAGAATCTCAGTGCTAAGATAGATGGACAGATCAATGCAGTGAGAATTTTTTTCCTGGGAAGATACTGTCTTTTGAAGAGTTTCTTCAGTATGCTTTTGGCTTTTCAATGTAAAGCAATGAACCTGCTCTAGCAGGTAGAAGAAATGTTATTTGAAAGGTGCTAGAAGCAAAAACACACAGAGGAAGCTAAACTGAGTTGAAGAAGTGGGGAAGGGGAGCACACAGCTCCTTCTCCCCAGACCCCACGCTGCTGCCTGCAGCTCCTGGGGCTGGAGCAGGCACCGCTGGCCCTGGGGGCCACAGGGGACCTGGGTGGGACAGGGGAGCCAGCGGGAAGCTGGTAGGCTTCGGTGCAAGACTTCATCCCTCCTGGCATGGAGGAGGTGTTTGGGTTATCCCTGTGTGCTCGGGGCCCTGGGGGAGGACGGAGCTGCGGAGAGGGGCTGGAGGGCGGGGGTCGACGCCCAGCCAAACCCACTGGGAATCCATCCGCCTCCTGTCTTCTGCGATGCTGCGCTCCTCTGTCACCAAGAACAGAAGAGTATGAGCTGAAAGCATGGCCTCTGCGACGAATTTATCATGTTTATTGGGTGAAATTGCATTTAGGGGCTGTTGTGTCAAAAGATTGAACTTGTTTTATAAACCCTCAAAGGCTCAGGGGGCAGGGGGGCAGTGGGAAACTTTGGACTCACCCAGCAGAGTTTTCTCCCTTCATTGCACATGGGGTCCCCACCAAGAGGTTACTCAGACACATGCTGCAGCCACTGAAATAACAGTCAATTTAAGCAAACCTACAGTTGTGCTCAAGCTGCAGCCTGCGTCCGTGGCGTTTGTTACCCTGGGCGGCTGCACAGGCACACAGGCTGGATGAATTCCTGGGCAGAAAGCTCAAAAAGACATATTAAGGGACTAGCCAAAGCCCCCGAACATCCCTAGTTATGGTGCTGGAAAACACGAGGGGAAGAGATGGCAAAAAATGAGGGCTCAGATACTGCCCTCAAACAGCATCTCTGATGGTCCAGCCAGACCAGGGTGCCCCTGGTCCCACCCAGCAGGGCCTTACAAAGCTTCGCTTTCTTTAAAACACAGGATAAGGATTTTTCTTTCCTCATTCCCGTACAGCATTAGTAATAAACATAGTAGTGCAATTATTAATAGCAGTAATGACCAGTCCTCTCTGCTAGTGAAGACATCGAGCACAGGCTGGCAGGCGGAGCGGGAGTGCAGAGCTCTGCTTCCCTTCGCCTCAGCAGAGGCAAGCCATCACCCTGGGAATTTTATAGTTTCCTGTGAAAGAGGTCCTGCTCATTCATCAGGCATTGAAAAGTGTGCTCAAGCCAAGAATGTATTTATTTTTGATCTAAATATAGTTTAAGTTCCATTAAAAAAACCACCAGGAATGGCAGGACTCCCACCCCAAGGCCATCACGGGGGGAGGCAGCACCCGGTGTTGGGTGTCAGTCCCTCCTTCCCACGTGCGCCTTCGTCCAGGGATGCTCGTCCCGCCTCGGCTGGGTA
>NW_008824372.1:993017-994877 GCF_000699105.1 Pygoscelis adeliae
AGCGCGTGGGGGTGGGAAGGGCTGACGGCCCCACTGCCTCTGACCCCCTCTCCTGTGCCCAGGTAAGACATCGGTGGCCGCAGCGTTTCCCCGAGCACAGGAACACAAGGAGGTTTGAGCATTTAGCAGAAAGCAGCGAGCTAAAGGCCCCGAGATCACTCCTGCCCCTGGCCCCGGTGGTACTGGGACAGTGCAGGGAAGGGCAGGAGCAGGGATATTGCAGACAGAGGATGTCCAACCAGCCGTCCCTCTGCCCATCGGCTGCCGCGGCAGGAGCAGGGTGCTGTTTGTTAAGAGACCACTGTTTGGCCCTTTTCACCCTGGCAGCAGCAGCAGAGAGGATGAAGTTTATCTTGTGCTTCAAGAATGACTCAATGGGCGCGAAGTGGGGTTTGTATTTGTTTCTGAACAACCACTAGCAACTGCTCAGTCCAGAAGGAATCTGGCCTGATGATTATTTAGGCTATTTGGATTGCTTCTAAAGCTTATCCAGACTGTCTGGTCCCTCTCTGTTGGTGGCTCAGAAGAAAAACACCCTCCTTTCTTTCCTCTTTCTTTGCCGTGATGGTGTTGTGTGGTCTTCTCAAACGGCAAGGTACCCTCCAACAGCCTCAGGTCCAGCCCTCCGCAGAGGACAGGACCCCAACCTGGGCTGCCGGTTGCATTTCGCTGCTAGCCCTGTCACTGTAGGGCAGGACGGCTCCCAGCCCCTAGCCCCTGTGCCCCGCAGCATCCCAGGGGCTGAGCACCCCTGCACCTCCCTTATCTCCCTTCTCCCCTGTGAGCCCTAACTGCCTGACATATGGGAGCCATTTCCAGCTCTTTATGTGCTTTCTTTTGTTGTTCTTCTCAACAACCTACCTTCTGTGTGTGCACCAAGTCATACCCATTTCCATGCTGATGCGCAGCAGTCTACGTCTCCCCAGGGGTTTTGTTGCCCAGCTGCAAGCTGCATGGGCTCTGGGGGTGCGGGAGTGGTGACGGGATGAGGGGGCTGCAGCTCCGCTCTCGCCCAGGTTTAACCCTTCAAACAAGACAAAACCAAGCCCTGGCTGTGGCTGCAGAGACTGCAACGAAGCTCCTGCATGTGAGCGGCGTGAGCTCCTCATGACCACAGCTGATGGTTCCTCGGGTCCTGCAGCTCTTTCCAGGGGACCCCAGCACCAGCGCCTGCTGCCCTGTGCTGCATGGGCCACCCAGTACCATGAGCTGCAGGATCAGCTCCTCAGGTCATTTTTCAGCCTTACGCAGGTTAGGGACCTGTTTAACCCGAGTAAGGCCAGACTAAAACTGCATTAGATGTATCTGCCGAAAACAATCTTTCACTGCCAGGCAGGCAGCCTGCTTGATTTATGTGCCCCGCTGGCCTGCTCCACTGGGCCTGGCTATAGAAAATGCATATATATCTATATGTAAGTACACACACACACACTCTTATACGCATGTGTTGAAGATTATCTTAAGTTTTACTGAATCTGCACATATATGTATATATATGTATATGTGCACATATATACATATATATGGGAAGGAACAACTTTGCGTGTGCATCCTGCAGTGCTGTCTAGGGAAACCTGCTCTCACCTCCTTTGTGCTCCGGAGTCCCGAAGCTCTGAAGTGAAGGGTTTGCCCTGAAGTGACATCCTTTAAAGATGGAACAAACTTCTGTTAGGAACAGTTTCGGTGTTGTTCTGGGGCACACTTATACGGGCATGCATAGGGTAAAGAACCAGTCCAGAACTAGCCACCAAAAAAACCCTTTAAAATATGTGTTTTAATAAGAAGGCTGCCAGCGCCTGTGTTCCCTTTTGCCGCAGAGCGCCCGGCGGCAGCGGCGGAGGGCCCTCCGAGCCACACCAA
>NW_008824372.1:994904-1002966 GCF_000699105.1 Pygoscelis adeliae
GGCCGCACCTCCCTGCAAGTCCTTTCCTGTGAGCACAACGGCCCGTTTGCCTGTGGCTCTCAGCATCCTGCCCAAACCGAGACCTCAGAGCATGCCTGCATGGTGCTCCTGCTTGCAAAACCCCCCAGTAAAGCTGGGTGGGTGACGGCTGAAACCAGTTCTGATCTGACACACCAACACACCCAGCCTGGGGGCAGCCTCGGTGCTGGGGCCGATGCAGGAGAGCATCCCTCTGTGCTGGGGCCAGCACAGGGGAGCGTCGCTCTGTGCCAGGACAGCGGCTGCTGCCTGTGTCTCTCCCTCCACAGCAAAATCAGGAAAGCTCCTCTCTCCCTCTCATCCTCTCATGCTTACACATTAGCAGAAACTGCATGGGTTTTTTCATTTTAGAAATAGCATTAGAAAACACTTCCTACACGAAGTAATGTTCAACTCACTTGTTTAAAATTTGTCGGCTGCTAAATGTCTTTCCCCAGTCATTTTTTCCTTATTCTCACCCCTCACAATCCCTGTTCAAGCTGACGAATGGGTCTTTATCTTTTAAAAATTTCCCAGCCCCTCGAGCTGTGTTTCTCCCATGCGGATTTTGCTGCGATAACCTTCTCACTCAGCTGGCACTTCAATGACAGACAAGAGCGCCAGGCTGCAGGCGAGCACATCCCCATTGGATGCAGCAGTCTGTTCGGGGCTGCCAGTTCCACCCATGCAAAACACCTCTATTAGGCCCCAAACAGCACAAGAACTATGTAAAAAAAATCACGGGGAGGAGAGGAGGGTTCTTCGATTTGTTTTTAAATATGAGTGTTGGTGTCTTTCTGTTTGCTTGCACAGTTCTGAACTGTTTAGGGTCTGTTTGCTTCACCTCCTCAAGCTCTACGCTGCAAACACAAGTGTTTGCACTTAAATTAAATTAGCCTTAAACCCAAGGCAAGCCGAGGTGTTCTGCGAGCTTTTCTGAGATAAACGTTGCAAGATTGGTGATAGAAAAAGCAAAGGAGGAGCCATGGAGAACTGTCTCCTGCAGGCACTTGACAAGGCATCCTTGTCTGGATGAGGCCTGGGAGTGGGTCCCCAGGGGCAGAGCTCGTCCCCCCAACCCACAGGCACAGGGGTGGCCCCACGTCCTCCCCCCCAACCTCCTGCTCTCCCCATCCCTGCAGCCCCCAGGGCATCGCGCGCAGCACGTACCACAAGAGCCTTTTATTCTTAGACAATAATTTTCATATTGGTACAACCACCCCTCAGATGATGTTACTGGGTATTTTAAAATGAAATCCTTTAAAGTTAGATTTGCTAACTGGAGAGATTTTGAAATATATCATTATAGATTATGTAGCAACTCAGGAAAACTGACAAATAAAACAGGGAAAGAAAGGCACCAGTCATAAACCGCATAGCTGGACGGAAAACATCTCTGTCAATATGCATCACTCTAATGATACAGCACTGCAACAAGAAAGGAAAACATTCACGGGGGGAAACCCTTACCCAAAGGCCTGATCCTGCACCCAGCGGGAGGCCTGGAGCTGGCCCCGACTCTGAGATACAAGTGGTTTGGAGGGAGGGGCATCATGGTTTTCTTCCCCTTCTCCGTTTTCTTTGCAGTCCTCTGTTGCAGACGCAAGCACACCTGGTGCGGTGGGAAAGGTCCTGGAGCACCCCCGAGTCCCCGCAGGCGCAGGGGGTTTGCTGAGTGACTGCTGCAGTAATTGTGCTTTTCTCCCAGCACCGAGTCTCAGACGAGGGTGCAGCCGCAGCAGCACCTCCCGGGGTAGTCCAGTGCATACACCTTGTTTTCAAGCCCATAGATGTAGTAGAGGTAAGGCTTCCCTGAATACTGGTAGTGAACTTCTGTGATGGGGATTAGCTCGATTGTTTGACGCTGGGGAAGGAAAGGAAAAGCCCAATTTAAACAAGCAGTTTGGAGCAGATGCTGTATCTCGCTTTAGACCAATATACGTAGAGAGGAAAAAAGCCCCAACTTTTAGCCACAAGCCTCGCAGGTCTGAGAGAGCTGCTGCTTTGTGAAGGGGGAAAGAAAAATCTCATGGACACCCACTAGCCCATCACTACAGCCATCAAAAATTCCCCTAGCTGCAGCTAGCATGGAGCTAGCATGTTTTGGCCCTGCCATACTAGACCACTTTTACTGCATTTATAGCTATTTAAGTTAATTCCTTGAATCCTTTAAGCCCTTGTTTCCAGTCCTCGGTGTGTTAGCATATGCCCCCGTCTCATGCGTGCTTGAGGTCTGTGTGTGAACGCGGTTCCCTGTCCTTGCCCTGAGAACATGGGGGAGCCGTGGGAGTCTGGATGTGCACCAGCAAACACTGGCGTTGGTGGTGAACCACCACCTTTGTGGACACACGTCACCTCTGCCCCTTGGAAGCAGGAAGAGATGCCCGTGATGGGCCGCGCTGTGCTGTGTTACTGCAGCAGAAATCGCTGCAGATTTAACCCCTGCTGCTCTGCTCCCTTCCCTGTCTGAGGGGGAAGGAAGCTGCTTTCATCTCCACTTATCTGGTAATTATTATTCATGGCTGAATTACAGGAGATAGGCTGGTATCAGTGCTGCGGTGGCACCTGATCTCCTCATGGAGGGCCCTGCTTTGCTCCTTCCTTTTCTTTGCAGAACAAGTTTAGCAATTCCTGCCTTTCCCTAACACCAACCAAACCCAAGTTTTGGTGAATTTTTCATCTGTGATCAGCCAGGACTGCCGCCAGCTCAAACCCAGCGACATACACCAGCCCCTTAGGGCTGCTAGGTGGGATGAGAGAGGGAGGGGAGTCGAGCGGTGCCCAGCAGACGGTCAGGTCTCCTGAGCAGCCGGTGCAGCCCCGGGAGCTGCTGAGCAGCAGCAACCCCTCACGGAGCCGAGGGGCAGGCGCCCACCCCGGCTCTCACCTCCTGCTGCAATTATATGTGCGAGGTCTCAGTTTTAAATAAAGCTCAATGAGCCCAGCAAAGTCTGCCGGGCTCCAGCCCCTCTAACCCCAGAGGGTATCTATGGTCTTGATATTTACCTCCAACACACAGCCAACGTCGTAAAAAGCCAGAATAGCGTCAGCCAAGCAAAGAAGAAGAGATTTCCCCCCAGCTTTCTCCAAAAGATGCTGATTATTAAGCAGAAGAACTTCAGCCAACGACAAGCGGAGGGGATGAAAAATCCAGTGGTGGGGAAAGCGCCGGCAGAAGGCAGCCCGGATCGGCATAAATACCACGTGGTGCTGGGATTTTGGCAGGGCGGGAGGTTTTCAGCACCTGCTTTCCCATACAGCTAGAGGATGCTTTGGCTGGTGCGCAGCAATCTAGTGAACAAACTGCCTTTGATGCTGAGAAGTGGAAATTATAGGCTGGAATTAAATTGGAAGACAGAAATTTGCCAAAAAGCTGGTTTTGACAGACCACATGGAAAATCAAACCATCTCCGTTTAAGTTTATTTTGGTCTTTCAGTTTACTTGCATTTTTAATGTGAAACCTTCTCTTTCCTGTGGGTGAAAAGACAGTATGTTCTAGCTAAACTTTTGCATTTGCAATCACATTTATAATAGCAGCAACAGAGATTACAAAACTCTAGCGAGAATCAGATGGAGTGGGATCTTAACGTTTATTCAAAATTAGCTTCTGAGATAAAAATAGTGGTAATAAATAATGTTTGCCGGGGCTTTGAAAAGGTAAAAGGAACAATAATAACCACAGTCACCTACATCTTTCAATACATTTCTAAAAAATTATTTCCCTGGTATTTCACTTGATAATTAAGATTTCTTTGATAATTAGAATTTCTTTTTCATTTGCTAAAGATCACCTCTAAATTAAAAATGAAATCGGTTACTATTCTCAACATCTTATTGTGTCTAACCAAGCTCACTAATCAACCATCATTAGCTGACCCCCGGGGGCAGGGGTGCACAGCAGGTGGGGGGGACGCGCAGGCGGCTCCGCTCCGGGCTCCCCCCTTACCTGCTGGAGGATGCGGGAGGACATGGCAAACGCCGCGCTGTGCTCTGCGATGGCTCGCTGCGAGGCCAGGGAGATCTCAGGTTCAGGAAAGTCGATGATGGGGTACACCTGCAAGAAATAAACCCAACTGCGCAAAAGGGAGACCCTGCTTGTCTGGCACAAACACATTCATTTCACCTGCTACCAGCACACGCAAGGAAAGACCTGGGCATATAATGGAAATGAACAGAATAAATGCTAAGCTCAAAGTCCCAAAGGCACGTCCATCCCGCCCCAGCAAAATGAAGACGTGTCCAAAATAGGTACCGTGCCTCTGTAGACAGAGGTTAGTGCTGCCTGTGGAGCAGGACAGTGGCAGGGAAAGGCTGCTGTTCCCAAGCTGGCAGGTTTGGTTAAACTGGCACTGGGTGACTCTGTGCCCCAACAGGATTCACCGTCACCTTCTTCCAGCAGCACAGCACTGTTAAATTTGAAAGGCTTTTTTAAAGCCTCTCTGTTTTCCCCCAGCATGTGAACAATTTACAGAAGAAATACTGGGCTTGTGGGCGAAGCAGAAGCAGTCATGAATGCAGCTACTTCTTGCATAGCCAGGAGTGATAGCCATTTATGTGAGAGGCCCACTGATTTTAATGTTCATAGGACTTCAGGTCTAAAGCATTCATTGGAGAGTGACTCAGATGCTAACGATCATTCAAACCCCAAAGGGATTCTGCAACGTCAGATGCAAAGTCTTCACTACAGATGCATGACACTGAGTAATAGCTCTCTGGGGGAGAGCTGGTCCGTGCTTGGATGGTGCCTATCTCCCTGTCTTGGTACACCACTAAAGTTTCTACAGGTTACTGCAAAACAACTAATAAATAATAAAAAGGCACAGTTAAATCCTCACTCATTTGCATTCGCATTAAAAAAAATAAAGCTGAGAACTGAGCAGTACAGAAATGGCTCTGGCTGTAGGAGAGCACTGTGCTTCAGCCATTTTCGAACTGTTTTGCCCCAGACTTTTGCAGGTATACGGAGGCAGATTCCCTCTGGGAGCACTGTACCACAGGAGCTGGAGGAGAAGAGATGTCCAGCATTGATGAACATCTTGTTTAAGGGCCCTGCACCCACAGGTCCCCACGGCAGCCCAGCAAGCAGTCCCGGGCAGCAGCAGCACCTCTGCGCTGGCTCCACAGCTGGCAGGATCAGCTCCTGCCTGCGGGATGAGCTCCCGGCGGCTCTGCGGGCAGGTGGGTTTGCTGGTTGATGGCAATGCCACACAGGCGCTCCGGCAAGGGGCAAGAGCCACCATCCCATGCCCGCTCCCTGCAAATCCTGCAGCCAATGGCACTGATGCTGTGCAGGCAGTGGAAAATGTGCAAGGGACAGTATAAAAAGCCCCAGGGATGGATGTGCTGCTGGATGTCTCCTGCTATTGCTGGAGAGCTGTGGAGAATGACCTCAGGGTGGGATTTCTGCTAGTCTGGCAATGGCCACCAAAAGTAACCTGGGGCAGTTGAGCGCTGACTGCTGCAGCACGGGTTGGTCGCATTTTGTCAGGCAGAAAACCCAGCATCTCAGTTCCTCAGAGGAAGCTAAGGATGCTCTGCACTACCTAGGGGCAATGGTCTGAAGCCACCTTCTTGCTTTGGTCCTGGTGCCGCACCGTCAGACCGCACAGGTCACCTGCGGGTGCCCCTGCTCCTGCCAAAGCATTCCTGTTCCAGCCTGAGAGCTCCCTGGCCCCAGTGCCCCCGCAGGGAGGAGCAAAGTCACGATCTCCCAGTGGCTGCTGATGGAAAAAGACCCACTTTTGCCAGATTTCATAATCCCATTGCTCCCTACATTTCTCCTGACTGTAGAAATGGGAAAAGCTGTGTCCCGCGAACAGGAACTCAGCAGCTCCGCTGCAGGAGAGGGCACTGGTTATCGCCGTGTCCAGAGCAGCCGCTGGCCACCGCAGCAGACACACGCAGCTGGAAGCCATTTCACATCCCCCCTTGTTCACAGCCGCTCAGGGAGGGATCCCCTCCGGCCCCATAAGTCACACTCACCACCACATTTTCGTCTTTAAATATATTCTCTCCACTGACTTTGCTGAGCAGCTCTCCTGGGAAGTTCAGATGATGCTCAGAAACAAATTCAAAGACATTGTTCTTCCTGCAAGAGAGAGGGGAAACAACTGAACAATCCGAGGCTGGTTGCAGGGCGCTGAGCTATCTCCATGCTTTTTCTAAATGCCTGAACAATGCTTGAATGCTCCCTGATTTCTGAGGACAACAGTCATGCCTGCCTAACCTTTGTGCACTCCTGCATTAGTTTCTTAATAACCTTGTATATGCAACAACCGTGGATGACTCTTGTGTAAATAATCCTGAAATCAGACCTTCATGGTGATCACCTTGCCTTGTGGCTTTCAGAGCCTCCTACACCTATTAACTCCTTGCGGCAGGAGAGGTCTGATATTCCCTTTCCAAAGCCACGGCTCTGATTATAGTGAACCATTTTGCTCTATTACTTGTAGGACACGGGCATGGTCAGTGGCTGATGGTGGCCTCCAAAGGAGCTGAAGGTCTCATCTGGCAGAGCTGTGCTTGTCTGGGGTAGTGCAGCCCTGGGGCCTCTGCGCCCCCAGCAATCCCACCGGCATGACGGACACGGCTGGGGCAATTTCCAATCTCTCAGGATGGACGGAGATGGTGTTTTGAAAAATGAAGGTCGTTGAAGGCATTTTGTACAAAAACGGGAAAGTGCTCAGGAAGCACCCAGCAGGGCAGGTAATAGATTTTCGCTAAACCTCACACGCTAAGATCTTTTTCAGCTCCATCTGTTATCTCTGGCACTAGAGCTCCCAAATGGGAAATACCAGAGCAACACCACAGCCAGCAGCCTTGGGCCATCACTAAAACCCCAGAAAAAGGAGCTCACCCACTGCCCCCCGTTGCTCCTGGCTGCCGGGGTCTTTGGGTCTGGGCTGTGCGAGCTCGTACCAGGCAGAGGGTCAGCCGCTCCATCTCCATTTCTGACTTTTCTTGTGACCTTGGACAATCCTTTACCTCTGTGAACCCACTTCAGCTCCCACCACGCCCCATGGACAAGACTGCCATCATTAAGGACTAAAGCTGCCCCTCCACGCCCCTGTTTCTGCCTGACCAAAGACAATAAATACTCTCTCAGCTCCCCCTTAGGGAGCGCAGCTGAGCTCCCAAGCCTTGCAGTAAAATAAGGAATACAAGTAACAGCTCTGATCATCTACCCATGCTGCTTACCAGGTTATCACCAGCTGCTTGAAATGTTGGAGCTTTTTCTCTCCCTGACAGGTTGCACAGGTCTTGCTGCCCCGGCCAGAACAGGTATTGCACCTTTGGATGCAACAGTAAGGATTTTAAACAGGACTTTAAATGCTGCCCGCTGTCAGAGGCCTGCGGACCTGAAGGTGATTTATTTCAGGCTGTTTGTGTAGCTCAGCTGGGTCAGCAGTACAGGAGTCAATGATAGCATATGCACCGCACATACATCTTCCCCCGGTCTGTGACTCAAGGGATATAGCATATTTGCTGGGAAAAACAAATGACTAATGCCAGCCTCAAATCTATTTGTAAATGTGGAATTAGTCAAAGAATGTATTTGTACATCTAATTAAGGATAATCACAATTTCCCCACACAACGGTGGGAAGGCGAGCGTCACTTTGAAGACGCTGCTTCCTGTGCTTCTAACAGATGCAGGAGGCATATGCTTATGCATGGAGCATTTTGATTGCATCAATGCAACACAGATTAGCAGCAGTTAACAACTGATTCATTAAGGCTCTTCAAGCCATCATTAGCCCCAGTGGATTCATGCTTTAAAATGACTGCCATGATTATGCACAATACCATCTCTGTTATTTTAAACTTAATGGAGCCACATAAACAAAACAGTTTTAGAACAGTGCCTTCTTTTTTTGTCACTTAAAGATCATTTTTAGGCCTGTTAAGTTTCATGTTTGGAAAAACCAGAGGGTGGTAATAATTCTCCAGGCTGCACTGGCTGTGAAACCTGCCAAACCCCAACCGGGCGCTGCAAGAACCGGACCTAAGAGCAGCTCTGAATTTTGCTGCTGCCATCCCGGAC